>NC_091830.1:30930969-31255969 GCF_038994185.2 Dermacentor albipictus | reverse complement strand
GCGCATGCCAGCACGCCGGTCCGGCAGCTCGGTCCCCGCCGGTGACGTCACTCTCGCCGGTTCTCTCCTCTGGCAACCACCGCACCCGGCGCTCCGGGAAGCGATGGGGGCGTGTCCGCGGGGGTGATTTAGAAAGCGATTTCCGCCCCTTATATTAACAAAACGAAGAAAAAAATTTCGGAACCATAAATTATTAGGTCTGTTCTTCCCAATTCCAGCAATTCATGGAAATTGAAAACCGTTTCAGCTTCCCTTTAAGTGCGCATGACAGCTGAAGATGATGCTTATCATGGGGTTGTGTAGCATGCATCGCCAAGTTGAGATGCAGGAGCTAGTGAGGGGTCACGGGCTCAATTGATGGCTATGTCAGCCACATTCTCATGGGGGTGGAAGGCAAGGATGCCTTGTGTTATGCAAGTGAGTGCGCGTCTCTTGGTCACACATGCGGGTCACGCGCTAGATGTTGGAGGTAAGGTTGGGCAAGCCGAACTGGCTGTGGCTTCATGTGCATTCTCACATGTTCAGCACTGGAGCTCACCTTTCGAGTTTTGGATACACGTTAAGCAAGAGGCAGGCGAAGCGTTTGCTTCTGTCTGCCTGTGCTCTTTAGGATAGTGTCGTCCCCTTCGGGCGACACTATTAGCTGCGAGTAGTGGATGCAAAATCTTTGCACTGCTGATGTGAGAATATCTTTGATCTGACATATAACTGTATCTGTCGTTGCCGACTATCAAATTTAACGAAATATATTTTTTCTGATTGAAATTCAATTTTTCCAATCCCTCGTGTAAAGAATGCCATAGAAAGTTCTGTGCATATCGGAGCATAAAATTCTGCTCATATCACGATGAACTTTAGCGTGATTTTAGTTTGAACTTTAGTGTGACCAACTAGCACAACCTGCTACCCTTCTAAGCTACATTTGAAGACGAACAAAATTCAATATACAGTGAAACCTCTATATATCGAACACGGATATATCGAATTATTGCGTATATCGAACACTTTCTATATCACGTGGAAAATCGCACGCATTTTTAATTTTTTATTTCGAACGGGGCCGGATGTAAAATGGATATATCGAACTCCGCCGCCCCAGACCAAGTGCGCTCTGTTGACAGGAGGCGAGCTTTCCCGCAACACTCTCGAAGATAGCGGCGGCGCGATGGGCGTTCCCGACTGCTGCGTACGACAGCTCCCACATCGGTTGCGCCGAGGGCGCCATTTGAACGTAGCGGCGTACACACGCGGCGGTTTGGAGCCAGCCACGAGCCCGTCTCGAGGCGCGCGCTCCCCTAGAGACCGGCCGTGAGCCAGCCCGGCCATTCTTTCTCTATGGCCCGGCCGCCTCAATCACGCGCGCCCGCGCCCCCGCCATGCGCGCGTGATCGAGGCGGCCGTGGAGCCAGTCGGAGCGCTTTGTCGGTGCTGAGCCACACAGCATGTGCATTGAGGACTTCGTTGGCGGTGATGACAGCACCGGAACAGTGGCAGAGTTGACAGACGTGAGATCGCGGCAGAAGTGACTGCTGAGCGGCCAAACGAAGACGCTGCCGAGGCTGATCCAGCAAGCGCTGATGTTGCCCCGCTCCCGACTGCAACTGACGCTGTAGCTGCTTTGGCCGTTGTACGCCGCTACTGCGGCGCAATAGAAGGCACTGGACCGTCTCTTGTGGAGCGTTTGGACTATGTTGAGGACGCCGTGGTCAAGCACGCGGTTGCCAATATGAATAAGGCTACGCTGCTTCAGTACTTTCAGCGAACGAAATAAATACTTTGTTTGAAGCTTCATGTGAGTATCTATTGCGTCACGATTGGTTCATTGATTGATTTGTGCTAGTTTTTGACGCGTTTTCTACGTGATTTTATATATCGAATTCTGGCTATATCGAACTATTTTGCCATCACCGCGCTGTTCGATATATCGAGGTTCGACTGTAATAGCTGAACATGTGAGAGAACAGTTTGTAAGAAGCATGTTCTTGGCAATTGCTTTGCGAGTTCATGCACTTTGCCCAAGACCTTATGTATTTTTCCTTTCCTTTCTTTTTCTTTGCTCTTTTTTCCTTGCAGACTGGCTACATGTTTGGCAAAGGTATCTATTTTGCCGACATGGTCTCCAAGAGTGCCAACTACTGTTGTACATCGCCCAGCAATCCAGTGGGACTGCTGCTGCTTTGCGAAGTTGCTCTGGGAAACATGTGAGTTTGATAGAATATTCGTCGGGAGAGATGGAGAAGTTGTGACTTATTCGGACGGCCGTGTTCAAGTTCTCTAAAGCGTTCCCAAAAGGCCGACTTTGTTTTGATGGTCAAAAGGAGCGTTTCAGCTAATTTGGATTATTCTTTCCTATTGGCCTCGAGCTCCACCACTGGAAAAGCTGGCGCCACCGTCGGCGTGACGTGCTAGGAGGGATCACGTGGACATAGCGGCCGCGTCGGCTGCTTCGGGCGCGCCAAAGCGAGCTGAAAACGAGTTTAAATTCCTTCGTACGCTGCGGTCCTCATTTAGTGGCGAAATTTTCCCCCTTCAAGTGTCTCCTTTACAACGCTTGCAAGCACTACAATAGGTAGTGGCTGCCTTTGAAGGCGCGCGACATGGTAGGCTACTGCTCGGTGCCGCAGGGCCGGACGCACGTAACGGAGGTCGGTGTCAGCCTTATTCGCACGTAGCCGCAGGACAAGCTGGGTGAAGCTTGGCTCGCGAAACATAAAACCGGTAAACAGTCATCGGCTACAACTCGGGTATGCAGCAAGCCAAGATGCGAGGAAGATTTCTGCTACGGCGCCCGGACCGCGACGTTCTGAAAACGCGCACTGAGACGCTCGCGTGAGTCCACTGCCCGACTAATGTCATGGCGGTTTAGTCTATGAACTTGTGATATTATAGATACTGGCAAGTTCAGTGGAGTGGAAAGGCAGCGGTAAGAAGCCCATTTAAAGAAAGCATGGCATATGGTCATGTTTGTGTTATGAATTAATGCACTGGATTACAAAAAAGGAGCATCGGGAAATTGCGCGCTGAGAATGCCGATAAACATACAGTGCGACGCAACTCGAGAAATAGTATTGAAAGGTCAAAGAATTTAGAAGAAAAAAAAGATTGAATCGTCACGACGGCACATCACAGTCCCGTAGGCGTCAAGTCTCTACAATGAAATTATTTTTGAACAGCTTTGATAGCGCCCACGCAACAATGGTTGCTTGTATACTGTCAAATGCTCATATTCTGTGGCCTTAAGTTCATGGCACGGTGCGAAAACGCGCGCGCGGAGAAAGCGAAACAGTGCGCGGACAAGCATGCAGACGCGCAGTCGGTCACGGCGAATCTGCGCGATCACTGCATTGAGGCTTCATTCTATTCAATCACCTATATATGCAATCACCTATATATATGTTCTTCGTTTCAATAAAAATTTAGTTGAGAGTTAGCGCTCGTCTTGTCTGCTGCTTTCTGTGTCCGTGTTTCACTTCGCGCTAGAAGCCAAAATCATGTTCATTCTATTACGCTCCATTTAGTTATACAAACACTATAAGAACATATTTCACATAGTTTGCTCTCAGCGTTTACCTACCTTTCACGCAAGAAGCCGGTTCGGGAGACTCCATCACGGCGACCGCGCGCCGTGACGTTCACTGTACGTATTCGGTAAAGAGATAGCGTCTGTAAACGATTGTGTGCTTTCAGTTTGCCAAAGATTATTATTTAGACAGTAAGAAACTTCTCTCGTTTCGAAAGTACTTACAGAAATGTCCGGGAGAGCTCGCGCGTGGTGTTTTCAGTGAGCGCTGACAGCAAAACCTATGAGGAGCGCGCCACGTGATCCCTCATACTACGCCAGCGAGGCGCTTCCGATAGAGGGCGACTCCGTAACTCCTCGCCGCCAATAGAGGGACTCTTGGTGAGAGCACTGAGAGACGCTCACGTAACACTATAAGAACATATTTCACATAGAGGGACTCTTGGTGAGAGCGCTGAGAGACGCTCCCAATGTATCGCCGTCGCAGCAGCTGAGAAATCTGTTGGCGAATTTTTTTCAGTCACGTGACCCTGCCTGTTCCGATGGTTGTGCTGGCGAAGGCAGATTAACTCTTGCTTCGTTCACGGCACTAATTACCATCCATGTGTGCCGCCATGTTTCACATCTAAATGTCGCCGGTGGCACGGGCCGCCTTGCCAGAAGTTCCCTTCAGCCCTAGCTCTTTTCTCTCACTGCGCCGAAATGCAGCTGGTTGTTTGGCTGGCACAAGATTTTTCTTACTTGGTACCCGAGTGCCTTCGAAATCAGTTAGCTCAGATTTGGAGGATCAGTGACCACCTGAATATTGCTATCAGTATATCGTCATATTGTATTAGTACCATATTTACTTGAATCTAGGCCGTCCCCAATTCTACCGACCCCTGAATGTCCGAAGCCAGAAAATTGTTTTTAAGAATGTGCCTCGAATCTAGGCCAAACAAAAAAAAGTCACAAAATGAAAACAGCATTTATTTAATATGAACATGCCGAGCTCACTCTGTTATCATCGTTGCTAGCCTCGTCGCTATAGCCCAGACTACATGCAAGCTCGCGTCCCTGTAGACAAGTGCGGCTTGACTCACATGCATCTAAATGCGGTGTGATCTCGGTCAACAACTCTTCTCTGTTATTGCACGCTTATCTTCATTGTCGCCGTCATCTCCTCGTTGCGGCACATGCAAAAAGCATCTCCTGTTGCCCCTTCCAATGACGGACGTTTTTCTCATCGATGCTGCAGTCCCACCCGGCTTGAACATTTGACGATACCTCTGCGGCTAGCACAACTTTTCGTTTGAAAGCGGCACGACTGTGGCATCACCTGTTTGGTGTCATTACGATAACGCCACGTTATGAGCCAGTGGCACGCCGATAAGGCACAGGTCCAAACAGCGACGTCACTCGTGTACTTCAGTTGGCTACTGACTTGGCTTGTAGTGGCTGTGTTACTGACTTTTCTAGATGCTGCTAGCTATGCACCATATTTATCATTTTCAATTACAAACTAGCGCATTTTTTAATATCCTCAAATCTAAGCCCACCCTAGAGTTTGGTGTATGATTATTTGAAAAAAAAAAGCTGTCTGCCTAAATTGGAATAAATACGACATATCGTTAGGCAAGACAGTCACATATCTTATTTCATTTCACTGCAGTTTTATTATTTGTTGTGTAGTTAAAAGGATTAGATGGAGAGGTCAACGATTTGGTGCATTTAAGTTTGGCTCGTTTTTATTTTTGTAGTTGGGAAGTATTGGCGCTATGGTGCAGTGCTACCTGGCTTAGCCAGTTATAGAATACATCGTACATCCAGAAGTAATGTTCAAGCAGTTGTATCAAGAAGAAAAAAAGTGATGTGGCTTTGATTTTCCCAGTCAGATAAAAAATAAAGCCAGCAGAATTAGCCTCACAGAAGGTAAACTTATTCATGCTTAATGTTTGCCATTGTCACTTGCCAGACAGTTCCATATCGTTATCTATGAACCACAGTATGCTGTCCTCTGTGTAATCAATTGCATTGTTATACTGCATTTCTACATGACTGCAATAATCGCTAACACAATGGTAGAACTTGTCTTGACTAATGACTTATACAGTTTGTCCTGCGATTCATGCAAGTGTCTGGAACACTGAAAACATGTGGTGCAACTTTTTGCCTGCTACTTTAACCTGTAAACTAACTTTTGCATGTGCTTTGGCGATGAAAGCAGCGCGTTGTTGGGCCAGTGCCGACTTACCGTGTTTAATCTATTCCAACGTGCACTTTTGTCCAAAATATAACAGTGGAATATTTTTCGTTTTCATAGGTATGAGCGAAAGAATGCCGAATTCATCACCAAATTGCCTCCTAATTACCATTCCACAAAGGGTAAGTTCAGGTACACCACTACATGTGCTGTACTAATTGCTGCGTGTTCTCGTATGTGCCTCACCCTAACATTACGGCTGACTTCCATTAATTCGAACTTGACTGGGCTGACGAAATTGGCCGAATTGTCTACCAGGTCGAAATGATCACGTTGCAGAAAAAAAAAAATGCCAGAACACACAGCTCATTCAATTGGTGGTATTTGCCAGATTCTAGCACACCCTTGAATGAAATGCGTGCTCACGTTCTGTGTGTCCAAAGCAGAAAACTGACATAAAACCTACAATAAAGCTCCTAAACAAAACAGAAATGTAACGAGCAGTTGATTTTTTTCGAGAAATAGGCAGGGGTCTAATATGTGTTGCGTAACGGTGGCTGGTTTCCTAAAGTCAGCTTTGCTGCGTTAAAGATGTGTTATGTAGTGATACATACAAACTCTGTGAAGGCGATTTTAGTTTCGTTTCCGATTGCACTGTGCATGCAATTTCTGGCCCAGTTCTCATGAGAAAAAAAAAAAAAAAGAAATGAGGAGGCACGTGTTAGAATTGGGTAAATACTGTAATCAGATATTGTGAGCTACAGTTATTGCTTGAAAATCTTGGGGCTGGCCGAAAATGGGCGGTTTCGACGGGATATCGGGTGTGTTCAATGAATTCGCTGTTCCTTAAGCTCCTCTGTGACAAATGCTGCCACGAAAGGGGTCGCTATTGGGGTCACCATATTGCTCAGGCAGGTGCGGGCTGACTGGTCAAGTTCAAATTATCCGGCAAAGGCTAATTTTAGGATTGAAGTAATGGAAGCAAGTGCCTATAAACTTGCATGGGTGCTGGCCAGGACCTTCAATCGGGATCGAATTAACTGAAAAATTGAATTAACCTTAGTTGAATTAACAGAAGTCCTTAGTTGAATTAACAGTACCTGAATGCCTACATTCGTGCAATTTTGTGGGTTGCTGAAAAAAAGAAAGCAAGAAGTCATTATACGAAATCTTAACTTCAGATGTCATGTATGTGTGCATTGTTTTCATGCATTTATTAAAACATAGTGCTAAAAGATTTAGCTGCGTAAAGAAAATGAAAGTTGTGTTTTTGGATAGAAAGTGAGATTAGATGAACAAGCTGAATAAGCAAGCAGTACAGTGGAAACCTGCAATAACGAAACCCTGTGACAGCGAAATTCTCACGATAATGCAATATTTTGAAATTTGCCGGAACGTAACCCCGCATATTACCTACTCGTGCAAGGCTAACAGGCTCCAAAATGTATGTAAATGCAATTGCTTTGTACTGAAATTGTGTAAAATACCACCACATTACACTTGCATGGGCACTGGCATTTTTGTATACAATAACAACCAAACACAGAAAGTGATCGCATGTGCCGGAAACATGTCATGGCCGCCATCTTGTTTGATGAGCGGCCGTTTGAAGTGGCACACATTTTGCTACTGACATGTGATGACGGTTTTTGCACACCAAGTGCAGTATGTAATGTGCACTTTGGTGAGAAAAATGCAGCAAAAACAAGGTGTCTCAGTGATGTGGAATTGTTTATGGCGCTTGAGGTGGCAGTCGCAGCCTGGAGTGCCATGCATTGGGCCGTGGTTGAGTGATCGTCTGGGAATACGCATCCCTTGCTTCAAGAAAGCTGGTTTTGGTGCCACTTGACAAGCATCATGTGTGAATTCGGCGCCGGACATAGATTTGTGCACAGGGGCCGTAAGCTCGATCAATTGCCTTTGGGTATACGAGATACGATCACTTTCGTGCTTGGCACCGGATGCGTCGGCGCCTACGGGCGACAGCGTGCACTGGAGAAGTGCTGCTGCATGCGTGGAATGCGGTTGCTCTGCGTCCGGTGCGGAGTTGTGCAAAGCCTCGCAGAAGTAATCGCATCTCCGAAAGCAATTGACCGAGAATGCATCTCCACGACAGTGCTGCCACTGCTGATCAATGTATGCGGTGCACTTTGTACTGTCGGCAATGCAGTTCTATATTCTCGAGCACAACTTGTCCAAAGTAGTGTAACGGAATTTTGTCAGTAAAGTTTCATTTTGCGAGGTATTACCTATCCGTGCTGTCCCATTTCGCAACAATTTCTCTGAAAGCGAATTTTTTCGCATTCCCTACTGATTTCGTTATTGCGAGATTCAACTGTAATGATTTGGCATGCTGGATCCTAGCTGCTTTTGAGACAAAAGCACAGATATCCTAGGATGCACATATTTTCTGTGAGGGCCTTGCTAATCCAGTGGAATTCAGGTGTGGGCATGGCCTAAGTCGTCCACTGAATATTCTGATAGAAAATGAGATAAGCACACCTCGTCGAGCTCTCAGACTAAAACTATAGTACCGCGTCTGTCGCTCTTTGGTGTACAGGTGTAGTTCACAGACATGGTGAAGTTGGTGAAAAACTGGTGAATGGGCGTGCCCTTGCTTCCCATTGGCCATTGCCAATCTTGCGAAATTCAAGTATGGGCATGGCATGTACAAGACCCAGATGACGAAAATTGCATATTCTGATCGGACCTGACATGTGCAGGCTGAATCGAACAATAAAGATGAAATGAAGGGCCCTAGCTGCCGCCGTTATGGGATGCGAGTGTATTTGCCCGAGAATGGAGATGTCATTGTTTCTCATTGGGAATTTGCTGATCTTTTGGAAACCAGGTGTGGGCATGACCTATCCAAACCCGGAAAACAAGGTCGTCACCCCCGATGGTGTTGAGGTGCCCATGGGGCCCTCTCTCAAGGACACCAAAGCTGGCGCCAGTAGCCTGCTCTACAACGAGTATCCTTTCAAAATGCAATAACATTTTTTAGTGTACCCCTTGTTTTGGAGAAATTATATGTAGGGGTTTGCAAATGGCCGAATAGTACATTTGGAATCTAATAGGCTTGGGTGTCTCCTGAAATTGCGTAACAAGACTGTAGCAAGGTATCAGTAACTTACGTATATAGAAATCAAGATATACAGTAAGTTCCACTCTGACTAAAGGAAACACCAGATTAGTACGCCAATGCTGATTACAACTCAGTGCGTATACAAAGGTCTCGAAACTATTTTTTTGTTGATGCAATGTAAGTTGAATAGAATCACATTTTTTTTTCTGGAACTAATGAATTGGTAAGGTTCATTTGTACTGAATACCAGTGAGATTCTCAGTTTAATAGCGCACCTGTGTTTTGTGGTAATCATTTATTTATTGCATAAAAAGTTTTGCTTTCCAGTATTTTCTCTAAAATACAAAAGGTCTGGCCTAACTTTGGCTGGTAGGTTATCATAAGGCCAATCTGCACGACAGACAATATGACCGCGCATCACGTGACTCGATCATGTGCTCCAGGTGCAGCAGTGTCCACGGTAAAGAGCAGGCACTGTCCACGCAGGTTTTGTTGTCAGGTTTGGCCCATAATTTGCCACCTGTCAAAAATTCTGAAATCTAGAGGGCCATGGGACGTTCTCGTGACCCGGTTGCACGCAACTGCACGCAACCGAGTCACGACACTTTCGCGCCAAGTCAAAGTCTTGAGATAAGTTGCCCAAAGCCACAACAAGACGACGTGCATCTACAAATGGCACCGGAATGAGAGGCCCCCATACGGTGTGTCGCAATGATGGCGGCCGTGAACAACCTTCGTGTGCTAGCTTTTGTTTCCGAGGCAGTTTGTCATCTTTTTGAGTGTTGCGTGGGTGCTGTGAATACGTTTGAGTTGATTCGGCACCAAACTGTAACTTTAGTTGTGTGTGCCTGATGACAGTGCCGATTGGACCTAATGGCCTAGTCAACTTAACATTTGCAGTTGGCTGATGTGGCAACAGATTGCAAGCCATTGCGGGATACTTGCTACAAATTTTTTTTTTGTATGGGTGGCCCATCAGCAATGTTCGATCCCGAGCTCATGCATGCAGGTTAGATTGAAGGCCACTGAAGTGGCAAGATTCGTCGCCGCGTGTTCAACACGATTTGTGTGCTGATTGGCAGCTAATCGGCCTGATCTTCGCAGATGCTGTTGCATTTTACAAAATATGCGCTACCATTGTTGCTGTTCCCTCTGCCCATGTCGCATTATCATTTCGATCGGTTCTGTCGACCCGGACGAACCTTGTAACGACAGACATGGCCCCAGCCAATGCAGCGCCATTGTGCGAATTTGCAGAAATAACAGTGAATTCCGAGTTAAATCTGCATTTTAAATCTGCGTGGTAGATCTGCAATCTGCTCAGTATAACAAAACTGTACTTGCAATGAAAAACTTTGTGTGAACTTAATTAATTTGAGGTTCTAAGGTTTCAGCATTAAGAATAGTTTCACAAGTTCCCAGGACGTGCCTTGTGGATAGCATCTTATTAGAAAGAACTTATAAAGAATTTGCAAGGAGACCGAGCCATAATAGTGAGGTTATGGGCACCAGCACGTGCAATGCAGATCGCGCCGAGCGCAATGCATCAGTGTGACTCACGGTGTCGCGACATTTGTGAGTGTTGTTTGCACGGCGCCATAAATATTGGACACCATGGCTGATTGCACTTAGTGCCCACAGCTGCCTTCAGATGGCACCCACAAATTGAAGAGAAAGTAAAAAAGGTATGGAAATCAGTTGTGAGAAAAAAAATATGATTCCCCCCACTTGCACTGAAGGAAACATTAGCTCTTGCGTTTCTCCGAGCACTCCGAGCTGCAGTGTGCTCTGCGTCCTTTGCAAGTTGTTCACCAGCGTGACAAATGGCGTGGTGCTTCCTGCATACCGTGTCACGGTGCTTTTGCTGCTCAATCTTTTGATGTGAAAAGATGCTTGCGGATAACCTTTGCCTCAACCAACATTTTTATAGCTTTTGCTAGATTTACCCGCCATATGGACTCCGAGTGCATGCTTGAAAAGGCCAAGAACTTTGTTAAATCACAAACAAAAAGAATACATGGTTTTCAATGGAACTAAGATCGGGAAATAAAAATAGGTTGTTATAATGCGAATTTTGTTACATCGAAGTTCGTTATATCGAAGTGTGCCTCTGTGTTTGTGCTCTTCCTTAACACTCCCCTCCTCCAGGTACATTGTGTATGACACTGCTCAGGTCACCATGCGCTACCTGATGAAGGTCAAGTTCAACTACGGCATTTGAAGGGGAGGCCACTGAGATTGTGTGTTATTTGCATTGGACTGCATGCTAATGCAAATGAAGTCGGCAAGATTAGAAGGCAAAGAATGTGCGAGCTTTGTATCGGGCGAAGCGTTCACGGTTGCACCAGAATTTTACGCCCTGTGCATTTTTTTGTGTGGCTCCGACTTCAGCAGTGATATTTTCTTGGGATGTGGTTTGCTTTGAGCATAAACAAATGGAAAGCTGTGTGCGTGAAAAAGGTGTGCATCTGCTTTAATGCAGTAGAATCTTATAGAGACAGCGCAAGAAGTGGAACACGATTCTATGTCTCCGACTGCTCATAATACAAAACCTTGAGGAGATCTTGATTGTTAAGGTTAAATGAGTGTTGGGCATCCACAAGAGTGAATGGTTGCTCCTGGCTTCTTCTTAGATCATGTGCACTTATGCATTCATGTATTGAAAAGTAGGACATAGCACCATGTTCTATTTACTCCTTTGACTATCTGTGTGTAGTGTGTGGTTGCATTGAAGGCCGAAGAAAACTAAATTCTTAGGGAAAGGCAAGTTGTCCCATTTGGGGCACTAACTTGGCAAATATGAGGGTGCATAAAACAGTGCTCAAGTGGGGAGCCTGTGTCCATTTGTTTACACTCTTGTTAAACTTTCAATTGGCCCGGTCACAAGATTTTGCACGTGCAAAGCTGTTTTGGAAACTGTTCATGCCTGAGGTGTGGCTGAGAGTTGGAATATGTTGTGACATCCACATCTGCTTCCACAGAAAGCAAGGCTGCTGCAGTGGGAGTTGTGGATTGTCAGTTGCCTTGTTTTGTGTTTACGTAACGGTGCTTTGTCGGGAACTACTTCTTCAAGTGTGCATGAGGATGTGCGGTACATCTGCGCTACAATTGCTCTTTGAGGAGATGCACCTCTGTGGTATGCATTTTGTTACCAGCTAAGAGCACGAATACGCTCATTTTGAGGGTACTGTGAGAATAGAGCGCCTGAGCTACATGTTGCAGGGCTGTGATTGCATCTAATGCGGTAAGCAGGGCGGCATTTAATGTTGATAACGTCACAATGATAACCGTTGATAAGATGCTGCCATTTAAAGCAAGACAGATGGAAGAGTGCAGTAGAAATCTAAACGTACAACTTTTGAAGGCTATCTTGATCATTCCATATGTGGAAAGGCGGTTAACTTGTAACAGTGTGTGTCCGATTGTCCCCGTTGGCTCACTGTGATGTAGGCGTTGACGGGTGTGATGGCTTCTTATGAGTCTGCGAGTAGGCGGTCGCCTAGCCGGTAGTGTTAAAAAAGTAGCCGTGTTTTGCTTGCAAGATTCAGCTGAGTCCTTAACGTTGCTGTTTCAAATGTCCGGTATGCAAGTATAGATTCTGTGAGTTTGAATGCACCAAACTGTCATGTGTCCCCTAGTGCAAGTCAGTATTTGCCTATTGATAATCCAAAGTTGTTGGTTTCCTTTCCTTGCCAAAGAAGTCAGTTGCTTTCTGAATACTAAAAACAATATTAGTCACTGGTATAGTACCTGCAAAGAGCACAGTAGACATATTTTATTGTTTCGGTTCTGTGGTAGCTGCTGCAGAAAAGTCATGCAGCGACCATACTTGTTAGTGTTTGAGTGTTCCCTAGCCTCTGTTTTATTTTAGTTTGCACATGTAGCTGTGTGTTGTGTAATTTTTTCTGCACATTTTTTTTGCCATCTTTCTGTACATAAAGCATTTAAGACTCAAGCTTTCATGGCAGTTCCATTGACATCATTCTGGATTGTTTTGTTTTTGCATTTGCCAGATCTGTGAAGATCCCACAGCTACTCTCCCCTCTGCCTTTTTTCAGATGATTGCACAGTTGTGGAACATGCGTGCTAAGGGTTTACAATGCGCATTGGGATAGTAATGCTATGCTCTGTTGGTGTCATGCTGTTGGCCATAGACATGAGGGTGCAAAATTTGGCTTTCAATAACAAGGCGTCGGCAACATTTACATTTCCAGCAGCCCAAATGCCCTTAGAAAATATGTTTGTGCTGGTGTGAGGAGTGGCTGAAATGTTGTCCTTAAGGACCTGACATTGTCCAGCTCTTGCTTTGTCAAGTTGTACATACTGATGGTGTGCTTATTAAACATTTTCTTAAGCTGTACTTTGGTTGGTCACTGCTGTTTTGAAGTTATCCAAGAAGGAATGAGCAGACGTACTAGTAGTAGAACGAAATTAAGTAGAGCCGATGCATTCACTAAGCTGATGAGTCATTTGTGCCGTGATTTGCTGGCCAGCCGGTACTTGGAGTTGGACAGTCTTCACGAGTTCTGCTAATGCCACCACTGCTGTAAAGGACATTGATAGTTGTAATAGTCCTTGTGGGGTCTTACGTGCTCTAGGAACAAAGAAATGACACACAATTCTGTGATATTTCCAACATACTATGCCACATGGTATGGGAATATGGGTGCAACACAAGACTGAAAAGAGTAGCGGAGCCCGTCTCGTGATGACTAAGTTGGCATCGCAGAAGTTCATTGAAGCCGGCACAGACCGAGTGGCACCTACTCGGTGCTCCAAGTTGGTGTCAAAGATTTAAAAAAAGTGTGCCGCTGCTCGTTTGATGTCGTAAGTCAGCAGAGGACCGGAGCCCTAGTCTAGTTGCAGTTTGCAAAGTCAACCCCCCAACTCCTTCCCCCCATATTTCTGTTAAAGAAATAAAAAAAATTCGACGATTACAATACTCCCTAATGTGAAATTTGAGCGCAGCTATATGCGCCTTCATTTCGCGATGTGTTAGCTGGCGCGGACCATCGGTATCGTGTGGCGCATTCCCAACGGAGCAAAGGGTGGCGCGACTGCCACGGTGATCGGAAGATCGCGAGAGGCAGCGCGTGGGTGGGTGACGTGTGGGCGCGATTCACGGCAGCCGCTGCAGACAGCTCCGCTCATTTATTGATTTTATTTATTTTATTTGTACATACTGCAGCCCCTATATGGGGCTATCGCAGGAGTGGGTTAGACAAAAAAGGTCATACAAAAAAACTAAGTAAACAATAACATAATAAATTCACATGAAATAAGGCAGATGACACAAATGAAACTCAAAATAGCAGCAACACTGAGAATCAGTACAAAAACGAGAATGAGTAAATACGCTGTAACAACAAGGAAATACGTAAAATCAGGTGTGGTTAACTTTTAACAGGAAATCGTTTAATGGCAGTGACCTAATTGTTCCGGGAATTAAGTTCCAGAATTCAATGGCACGTGGGAAAAAGCTGTACTTAAATTTATTAGATCGAGCAAAGTAAGGCTTAATATTAAGGTTATGGTGACTCCTACTTGACCGAGGAATGTCTGAAGGAATATATATGGGATGTGAGACACGGTAAGAAAAATTGACGATGCCATGCAGAAACTTCAATGACCGCGCTTTGTTTCCATATATGGTATCGGTGGGCGCGCTCGCGGCATGCCATCGGTGCACGGACGACGGCGCGCTACTTTGGCGCCATCTCGTAGCGGTCATCTCGGCAGAGCCCGTCTTGCACGGCACTAAGCTTCTCGCGCTTTCCCATATCCCCCCTTGCTTTCCGCGTCGTGGTTCTTGTTGTGTCGGCAGCGGAAGGCAAGCGGGGGGCCCCGACCAGCGAACGCGCGGCTAGCGCCGGCGCAGTGAAAGAGACTGAGCGAACTGCTCCCGCTGGAAACCGGAACGAAGACTCGGCCATCCTCGGCCGTTTATTGCTAATAAAGGGTTCACACGCCAGATGATACCTCCCGATTGGTCCAATGTTCGTCACATGACAGAAGGGGGGTGCGCCATCTAGCTAAACAACTACAAAACGTACATGTGCGATGACACATAGATCTGACAGGGGGCGACACTATACTACAGTTCTGCTGCACCCTCATCCGCTTTCCTCCTCGCCCTTCGCTGTGCTCGTTCGCTCGGTTACGCCGAGGGACGCCGACGACGTGAAACGCAGGAACGGGCGCCCAAGAGCTGCGATCCAAAATTCCTGTGACCGCCGAAATAGCGGCCCGACTTTGCCTCCGAGGGAAGATGAAGGGTACCGAAACTACATCCAGTTCCCGTGAAAGGCGTACACGTTTCAGAAGCGGATACTAATTCGACCTGAAGTGCCAAGGTCGGGTGCCACCGTGTCGAATGTTGTTGACGTGTATTGCGCTTCATTCGGATACCAGAAGTACCAGAATGTGCTTGTGCGACTGCAGAATTGCCGCTCAGTTTTCCTTGGCTATCTCTTTTCAGCAGTTGCATTAAGAATTCTAGTTGCCTGAATTTAAGCCGCACACTTTAAATCGTTGCCCCCTTATCGTGCTTTTGAGCACTTGCTTTAGGGGTCTCCTGGAAAGGCTGCACACACATTCAACCTCGCATGCATATAACCCATAACATTCAGGGTGTCTACCAACCGAGAAAACCGGAAATTCTCAGGGATATTAAGTAGTCTGGAAATACTCCAGGAATTGGTGCTGCTATCAGAAAATGAGCAGTAATTTTGTTGAAAGAGAACGAGAGTCGCAATAATGCTGCCTCGAGTCAGAGAGAGGAACCGTAACGAATTCTCTTTGACGCTGTATTGTCCGCTGGAGGAGCTGCCAGTGTACGGTGCGAAAAAGAAGACTTGGGCCTAATCAAAGCGATCTCCGATGTGGACAAATTGCATGCGCCGAGTGCCGGTAGCTTCACATGCGCCGTGCTTTCAACGTTTAATTCACGATGAAGCGAGACAACACGAGTGCCAATTCGCTCGCTGCCGCTGCCGCGTTTCCTAACTCCAGCGTTATACCGGCCTAGCATTTTGACAGCGAGTTTCCGCGGCCATCGAGTGCGATGTGTTCTTGTTTACCTGTGCACGTGTGACACCACGCTTGTAAATTTAGTTAGAAGCAAATGGTCACAACTTTAAACGGCTGATAAAACTGCTATCCTGACTTGTATAGCTGTCTAGTGATTTGCTGTCGCAATCGGCTTCGCCTTTCGGTCGAAACTGCGAGTGTTTTGGCGGTCTGAGATTGAGCGGTCGCGTTTGAGCGAGCTCGCTGACCATTAGTAGGTATAGTCTATCAAAATTAAACCTGTGTTCATCAGTAGTTATAGGACGTAAAAGTGCGCAATCGTTTGCAGAAATTCAGCGCTTGCTCGGTTAAGGCGTCTCCGCGTTTGACACGCGGAGTCCAGGAATGGCGCGAAGAGACCCGGACAGTAAGACAGACGGATGCCACTTTGTGCCCACCACATTACGTGCCACGGCGGGGCCACTACGAATAAGTAGTGAGCATGATTGCAAAAATTAGACCGTATGACCCAGAACGGCTTTAACATAAGCTAGGCGTGTAACCTCTCCAATTCATGACCAAATGTAACTTGTGTGTTTGGTCACGTACATCTTTGTACCCTGGTGCCGTTACACCGTTTGCGGTATGTGAAGTACCCAGAAGGTGCCTCACATACCTCACTGCGGCTGCGTCCCTGATACGTAGCCTACCCGATTTTTAAGCTCTTGCTCTCCTCGAGGATATTCGTTATACGATTATAGAGACGACATTGCGTTCACGCGTCTACTAATGATATTCGTTCTTGTGCATTTTTTTGCATTCTTATTGAAGGTAAAGTTGCCATTGAATGTCACCAGCCGTGGTTGCTCACTGGCTTTGGTGTTGTGCACGAGGTCGCGGGATCAAATCCCGACAGAGGCGGCCACATTTCGATGGGGGTGAAACGCAAAACCGAGCATTGGGCGCCTGTTAAAGAACGCCAGGTGATCGTAATTTATCCGTTGTCCTCCACTACGGCGTGCCTCATATTTAGATGGTAGTTTTGGAACGTAAAACCCCAGATTCTAATTTAATTTTGTCGTTGAATATCGGGAATGGTGGGCTTCCCGTTTGTCCTCTAAAGGATTCTGTATATATTTCAATGTGGAGCCTTCATGAGATCGTTATCCCTGTCGAATCTTTCAAATATCTGGGCATCACTTACATGACGGAACGCTAAATTGGAAACCCACACTAAGCAAGTTGCGTCTGAGGGAGCACGGGCTGTGGTATGGTTGCGCAAACTCGGTAGTCAGCGCTTTTAATTGCGCTGAGATCGCATGGTTATGATACGGCCTAACGCCCCTAGACAGAAACGACCTGTATATCGAAGGATCGATACCAATGGTCCCAGCCGGATTCCTATACGTGATATATATTGTGAGTGGTTCTACAGCGAAGATCCCTAAAACAGGCCCGCGGGGGCGTCTGCGTCAGCAGGCGTTTGGTGTGTTGCGACACCACGTACCCGAGCACACGAGGGTTGGACCCCCCCGCGTCTAACCGAGCGCGGCTTAGCCGTGTCCGGGGAAAAGGGGATCCTGGGGTTGATAAGATGCTGAGTGTTTGGACTTTTAAGGCCCCTTGGCGGAGTCAATTGCACACCCCTCTGGCCTCGGCTTCACGTAGAAGGCACCCCCGGCACATATCCGTGTCTGTCCGCTCTCCACGAGGCTTATTCCGACGTGTATCGCGAGGACACCTGCCCGTCCTGCGGGAAGACCTCCACTCTAGCTCACATGCTCTGGGAGTGTGGGTCGACATACCCCAAGTTCATCAAGGAGGAGTGGGACTCGCTTCTGCGTAGCCCATCTCTAGAGAAGCAAATTCTGGCCGTCCGGCGTGCCCGCGACCGGGCCGGCGGGCGAGACCTGCCGGTCCTGACGTGGGACTAGCCGGGTGCGCGACGAGTTCGCGTCGTGGCCGGACCTGCAATAAAGTTTCTTCACTCACTCACTCACTCACTCACTCACTCACTCACTCACTCACTCACTCACTCACTCACTCACTCACTCACTCACTCACTCACTCACTCACTCACTCACTCACTCACTCACTCACTCACTCACTCACTCACTCACTCACTCACTCACTCACTCACTCACTCACCACGTGATATGCAATGAAGGCCCAGATACGACCCGGTTCTGGCATTTCCCCCGCAGTGGGTGTGTGCCATTAAATGAGGCTTCGTCGTCGTTGTCATCATCATCATCATCATCATCAATGGCCCAGAATAAGACGTGAATTTCGAATTAAATGTCTAACTGCCAATCAAATTTAGCATAAAAATGATAATTCATTTCTTTTCTAGTTCGTCAGTGAGAAATGGAAAAAGAAGATCGTGACATACTTCTTTTTTATATCTAAATAAAGCGTACCTCTCCTTAGGCCAATCCACAAATACGGACATGCGCCAGAAGCTACGGCGCAGAAGACGAGAGGATGGCTTCTCGAGCATTGACGAGATTTGGCATGGAGCCGTTTTCTCGGAGTCGCAACAAGAGGAAATTCCTCGTCATCGCAGTGACGACCCTGTCGAGCATTATATTGATGGCCCAGATAAGGATGGCAGAAATTGCAGCGGCGCCGCATCCCGTCCATCGAGTACTCGAGCAACAGGAACGCCGTACGACCTTGCCTACTGAACAGCTTTCAGAAGACAAGGCACCGCGGGGCTGCCAGCACCGGGTCGACTCTCTGGACGGACCAGGACCAGACCAGGAGTGGCACAGTGGTGGCTGGGCAGTCCGCCAGCTTTGCAGCCAACCTCTGGACACTCTGTTCTTTGTGCACACGGCGCCGAAGCACTGGGAACGCCGTGCTCAGCTGCGTGCCATTCTGTTCGATGAGGCCGCCCGGACTGCTTTCAACTGGACCGGCATCTTCTTCATTGGGAAACACGAAGACCCCCAGGTGAACATGTGGACGACGCTCGAGGTAGGGGCTACAGGGGACGTCGTGATGCTACCCTACAACGACACCTTCTTTACAATTATCTACAAGTTCGTCGGCGGCATGCGATGGGTGACCGAGTACTGTCCCAACGTGCGCACCATCGTCAAGATAGACGATGACGTCGGCGTACAGCCGTTCCAGCTTCGGCAATACCTGGACAAGGAGCTGCCAAGGAATAACCACTCTATACATTGCTACGTGTGGTTGAGCAGTAATGTACACCGTGACCCCAGCAGCAAGTACTGCGTCCCTGAAGACGACCTCGTCCAAGACGTCTACCCTTTGTACTGTTCAGGTAGGTCCATGATCATGACGATGGAAACGATGCGGAAGCTTTTCAGGGCATCGAAGATTGTCAAGGGTTACGCCATTGACGATGCCTACGTGAGTGGACACCTCGCTTTGTTCTCAAACGTTGGACATGTAAACATCAAATCACGCATGCACTGGTATTCCACAGACAACACTGAATCCATGGTCAAAGGAGATGTGATCTTCACACACGAGGAACCCGCAAACGGAACCTCCACTGACCGTAGAGGACAGTGGGGACTGATGCTTTGGATGCATATGATGCGGGCTCCTGGTTGGCGCGCATTGAACTTCTCCAATCGACTTGCGGACAGGCTGTACCGACGTGATTTTTTAAAGACACGACACTCCTTAAAGAAAGGACATTATTAGCTATCGCGTTCCGATCTTCAAGACCGTGTTGCACGCTCGAACCGTGGTGCCGAGTCTGTAAAGAGAAGAATGGTATCACAATCTTGAGCCGCTAGTTATTTCAGTGCGGTTCCTCGGAAATAACGGTGTCCGCCAACCTAAACGCAGACAACCTATACCGACGCTATTATTGTGTAACACGACGTACCATAAAGGAAGGACAATTTTTGCGAGTGCTTGAGCAGTATTCACATTAGAGCAAACACCGTGTTGTACGTTCGCAACTAAGTGTCGAATCGGAAAAGAGGATCATATCACAAACTTGAGCCGCCAATTTAGAACACTGCGGTTCCTCGGACATGTCATGTTGCTGCAAAGTTGAACTATCCTATAAAATATTGATGTTTTATCAGTTTTTATAGCTGTTAGCATTCTTTGGGAACTTAGCCCAGTTTTGGCCATGCCTATAAGTCTCTATTTCCACGCCTATTCTCTTTCCCGCCAATTTGTGTCGCTGTGTGGTCAAGTGGTTAAAGAAGCGGGCCCTGGTGCTGGGACGACAGGGCTGAAAACTGACAGTCGAACCAAGTTGAATCACTGGGTACGTAACTCTCGATATGTGGTGCTCTTCGGCGAATCTCCTTGGCGTAAACTTGGGTCCCTGGGCATATGCCTCTGGCTATGACCTGCTCCGCAAGAGACCTCTTTGACGACAGCTTGAACCACTGGGTATGTACTTATCGGAATGTGGTCCTCTTTGAGGCTAACTGGGGTCATTGGGTATATGGCACTGGGTATGTGCTGGTCTTCAATGACTATTGTCCAAGCCGATTTCGGGCAGTGGGCATTTACGAGTGTGTGTGTGTACTGTTAGCATTCTTTGGGAACTTACCCAAGTTTTCACTGTTTATAGGTATCTTTTCAAATGCCGAACCTATTTCCCATCAACTTGGGTCGCTAGGTAGTCCATGGCCAAGTTAACCTCTGCCTCCAGGTTCGTCCAGACGTTCACCAGGGGGTAATAGTGTTCCCCAATGAAGAACATGCCAGTCCAGCTGAATGCAGTCCGGGAAGCCTGTTCAGATAGAGTGACGCGCTGGTGAACACGGTTTCACTGAACCTGGCTTTGACGCCAACTCGGTCCACATGTTTCTTTTTCTACGGAGTATGGGGCCACTCTTCAATAAGCTTATCCTATACCAACTTTCTTGTAAACTCTTGTGCATGCCTCTTCAACAAGAAGGATCCAGCGTAATATAATATTCATCATAATTCATATTCGTCAGTAGACCTGTCGATCGGCTCTTCATCAATTTTTTCTGCATGCAGTGGCATGTAACCAAAAATCCCTGTGGAAGTGATCACTTCCCTGTAATGTTACATTTTATACGTCAACACGAATGCCCTCCGCACGCTCCCCGGTGAAAGCTAGCTTCCGCCGAATGGAATCATTTTAAGGAATCAACATTTTTATCACGACATCTTATCACTGATTTGAGCGTAGATGAAACAGTGGCATATTTTGCTTGTTTTATACTCGATGCAGTTGAAAAGTTCATTTCACAAACACAAGGTCTCTAATGTAAAACACGGGTCCCCTGATGGAATGAGCAGTGCAGACTGGCGCGAAGGAAACTAAACAAAACGTGGGGTTAGCTGCACGGCTCCGCGACTGCAGAAAATCTCATAGTATTTAAACGGGTAAAATCACGGTTAAGGCGCACGCGCAGACAGGCACGGAAGGCTAGCTGGGAGAGGTTTCTCTCGGGCATCACCTCCTACACTCAAGAGTCCAAAGTATGGAATGGCTTAAGAAATCTAATGGGGAGCAAATCCATCCATTACCCTTAGTTGACGACAAAGGGACTAGCTTGGAAGACCAGGGCAACGCTCTGGGCAAACACTTCGAACATCTATCAAGCTCCACACATTAAACAAAGTAAATCCTCAAATATAAACAATTAGCTGAACTTAAGGCACTGGATCGTAAATCCCGTACGGATGATCCATACAAGCATCCTTTTAATGTGGCCACCTGCCGTGGTTGCTCAGTGGCTATGGTGTTGGGCTGCTGAGCACGAGGTCGCGGGATCGAATCCCGGCCACGGCGGCCGCATTTCGATGGGGGCGAAATGCGAAAACACCCGTGTGCTTAGATTTAGGTGCACGTTAAAGAACCCCAGGTGGTCAAAATTTCCGGAGTCCTCCACTACGGCGTGCCTCATAATCAGAAAGTGGTTTTGGCACGTAAACTCCCAAACATTATTATTATTATTTTAATATGGCCGAGCTTAAATTGAGCACGACGCAACGAGCTATGGAAAGAAGAATGATGGATGTAACGTTAAGGGATAAGAAAGAGCAGATTGGGTCAGGGAACAAACGCGGGTTAATGACATCTTAGTTGAAGAAAAAGAAATGGGCATGGGCAGGACATGTAATGACGAGGGAAGATAACCGATGCTCTTTAAGGGTTACGGACTGGATCCCAAGGGAAGGGATGCGTAGCTGGGGGTGGCAGAAAGTTAGGTGGGCGGATGACATTAAGAAGTTTGCAAGGACAACATGGCCACAATTAGTACATGTCCGGAGTAGTTGAAGTATGGGAGAGATCTTTGCCCTGCAGTGGGCGTAAGCAGGCTGATGATGGTGATGATGATGAAAGCGGCCTTGAGCACATGTAGAAACTCTGCACCGGGAGCTGATAAAATCATGCATGACATGACCAAAAACTTACACAGCGACACACAGATGGCACTTCTTTCACATTTCAATTCTATATGGGCTAGCGGATACCTCTCATCCTCATGGAAGGAAGCTATTGTTATTCCCGTCTTGAAGCTGGGTAAAGACCATTTCTTGGCGGCAAGGTATCGCCCGATAGCTCTTACAACTTGCCTATGTAAGCTATTGGAAAAAATGATTAATCGTCAACTCATACATTTACTTGAACTCAGCAATATGCTTGATCCTTATCAGTGTGGCTTCAGAAAAGGGCTGTCCACGACTGATCGCCTTGTGCGCATTGAAGGAAATATCCATGATGCATTTGTACATAAACAGTTCTTCCTATCGATATTCCTTGATATGGAGAAGCCGTACGACTCAACGTGGCGATACGGGATCTTGCGAGATTTGTCGGGAATGGGCATTCTAGGAAATATGCTTAACATACTAGAAAGCTATTTGTCCAAACGTACCTTCCACGTGAAAATTGGCATTGTATTGTCGGGACCTTCTATAGAAGAAACTGCTGTACCGAGGGGAGGTGTGCTCGTTCACGCCTTTATTGTGAAGATGAACACGCTTCATGCTTCATTACCGCCAGCCATTTTTTATTCCGTTTACGTAGACGACATACAAATAGGTTTCATAACCTTATCACCGATATGGCGCTCTTTGGCCACATGTGGCCCTTGCACCAATATAACCACTAATTATCACCATCACAAACACACTGTAAGAATATAGTTCCTGAAAAAAATAAACATAGCATGAAGAGTAAGGCAATTTCAGCAACATATATCTTTTTTTCCCTTTCTATTTGTCCCTTTTCGGTAGTTTCACTGGTACTTTCGGTTATCGACTTGTTTTCCCCACCTCACAGTTTTTAAAGGTATTTGACTCCTTAATGGCAGTAAATGTTGCTCGCTACTACTTTATAAGCCCAAGCGCAGATAAACCTGAACTCGTTGATCAGAAAGGCGACAAAGAGAGCCCTCGGGCTACCCATCTACACGAGCTCGGTATGACTGCTCCACCTCGACATGCACAACACGCTGGAAGACATAGTGGAGTCACAGGAGAGGGCTTTCTACCGCCAGTGCCGGGAGAAACATCCTGAGAGAGCTTGGAGTTCCCCCAACGGAGATCGAGACGAGCTTCTGCAGGATACCTCGAGAACAGAGAGCGTGCATTACTGTTGCTCCCATTCTTCGGAATGTCCTTCCCGAATACAAGGTGGGCAGACGAAGGGCTAGGGCTAAAGCCTTCCTGGAAGAGGCCGACGCACATGCCCGGAGTTGCTGTTTCGTCGATGCAGCCCGGTACCCTGACGGAAAGGCGTTCGCTACAGTCTGCGTCGATCAGGAAGGGAAAATAACAAACTCCTCGACGGTCGGGATGACGGCGGCCGAGATTAGGGAATAGGCCGCAAGAGCTTTGGCACTGCTGGATGACGGGAGATAGACGATATATACCGGGACTCGAGATCGGCGGTGCGAGCATTCGCCAAGGGCACCGTCTCGAAATCGGTCTTGCGGATCCTACGGGACAAGGAAATCAAGGAACACACGATCGTCTGGGGACCCGTTCACTTGGAACACATCAAGGTCGCCACGTGCAATCAACACGAGTCGGTCCGCAGGTCAGCGCCAGGAGTCGTCAAACGCGTAGCTGTCTCGTGGCGCGGTGCTGAGGTTTCCTACATTCGGGATCCCCCTGCCCAGTACAACGAACCCACGAAGTACTTTTATCCGATGAGGCGGAAGTATCCGCTCCGCGCGGTAAAATGAACAGACCTCAGGCATTGACACTCGGATTCTTGCACGTCGGGGCATACTCTAGCCCCACCATCTTCGACCGGATGAATACCGAAATTAAAACGTTAAACACTTGCACACTTTGCTCATACTTTGCCAACTTAGATCACATGCTCTGGTGGTGCCCCGCGTTACGGGATGACGAAGACGTTACGTGGTTCAAGTGGGAGGCTTCCCTGCGCAGTTGCGATTTTGAAGCCGAACTATGGGCTAAGGGCATGTTTCCGTAGCTTCTAGCAAGCGCTGGCGTGGCGCATGGGTAGGGGAGCTGTCTCCATTGCAGAGGGCCCGAATTTGATACCGGCAGGAACTTCGCATTTCTCATTCCTGGCGATAGCTGGGACGGCCACCAGCCGTGGTACACAACATTGCCAACCGAAATGGGTTATAGGAATGCGCCCACAGTAGTTTGCGCTGTAAAAAGCACTTTATTCGAACGTTTACAACAATGTCGGGAGAGCACCGGTCCTAAAGATACACAGCTTCGGCTAACGAGGCTCGGAGTCTCTATGACGCACTCATACAGTCATCACAAACAATGCAAATCTTACACACGGCAGTGCGGGGCGGCTGGCTCAGACTTGCATCTATATATAGTTAAATAACTAAAATTAAACTACCGCGAATGGCCGCGCTGGCAGCACCGCGGCCATTCCGCAGCATTTTTGTGTTCACTACAGTCGCGCGGGTGGTACAACTGTAATGATATTAGCCGATAATGCTATAACACGTTTTCTTTCCGTGCGATATTAGCAGGCGAACCTATATGACCAATTTTAAAGAGGCGTCACATCGAAATACAAGGTTGTCATGTTTAAGCTTTATGGCATTTCTGAAGAGCGCCAGTCGCAGACAGCATAATTCTCGTCCTTGAACTGGATTTTTCAGGGAGGCGGACATTACTAGCACGACAAAACGATGCACATATTCAAATAATTAAGAAAAATTACCAAATCAACCTAAATAAAATCTGGAAATTCATTCTACAGGGGTAATTGAGAATCGCAGAGAGAGGCCTTCGTCCTGCAGTGGACATAAGGAAGACTGATGATGATGATAATAATGATGATTCATTCCTTGTGGATACGCCTTGCAATTACAATTCGTAAATCGGGATATGTGCCGTAAAGTTTCTGTTTCGATTTCTAGTGCAATGAATGTCCGCCTCGGTTACCAGTCCAGCTCAAGGACTAGAAATATGTTATATGCATCAGGCTATGTGTAAATATTCCACATAACTCAAGAATTGTGACTTTTGGCACAGCTCCGTGTGGTACTCCGCGGTTCTCATGTGAAGAAATAAAGACTTCTTCGTATGGCACGAGTCCTCGGTTGAGGTCATAACAACAACAAAAAGACAGTCGATTTTTCTTTGACATCTTCTTGCAACCACTACGGATTCTTTTGATATTTTTCACTTTAATGTTCAGTGCTGCTAAAGCCTAAAGCGATTTATTTATACAATACTGTTTTAATATTATTCACTTGGTTCGCAGGCGCTCCCCAAGAGTGCTCCCATACCGGCCATAGGTTTCAAATAAGAGAGCAACAGCAGTGAAGCGAATAAACCGCTTATTGAATAAATAATAGTTGTGTTCGCGACACTTTGAAAGAACAGGAAGTGAAGGGCTTTATTTTTTGCTTAATCCACGCCGATACTATACTTCTACGTGACAGCCTACTGCATTGTAGCTTTTTTGTTGCGCTCGTTCACCAACTTGGCGCGACGGAGAGAAAGAAAAATTCATTTCTTTATTCACGTCTTATAGCCTTAGAGCGCATATTGTTATGTTCAAAGGTCAGTGTAAGTCAATATTGCGACGAATGTTAAGGGAATACAAACAGTTAAAAATATATTTTGCAACTAATGCGCGAATGAAAAGGCCCAATGAATGAGAACCACAGAATATCCTACATGAAGAGGAATGGATGTTGGTCGACGATAAGAGAACAAGTTATCACTGCGGGATAACTTGGAACTGATAACTTGATAACGGAACTGCTCTCCGCAAGATCATAGCAAGGACAGACATCGCTTTCTGCCTCGTTCGCAGAATCGCAAACCGGCATCGAGGCATGAAGGAAAACAATCTTCTCAGGCTGATCAATGCCTTCGTACTCTGCCACCTCACGTACACGATTTCTATGCACAACTGGCTAAGAGCGGAACGAGACAAATTCAACGTTCTCATCCGCAAAGTAGTCAAGAGGGCTCTTGGGCTACCCATGAGAACCCATAGCGAGGATCTCTTGAAGCTTGGGGCACATTACACCGCCGAGGAAATTGCAGAAACCGAAGTACGCGTGCAACTCACTCGCCTGATCACCACAGCGGCAGGTAAACGCATCCTCGAATTGCTGGCTTACCACCCTGCTGGATTCCCGATGGTCAGTACCCCGATCCCTAGGCGCATTCGAGACAAGTTGGTAGTGGCCCCTGTGCCCTGAAACGTCCATCCCGTCCACAACGAGGGCAGACGCAAGGCCAGAGGAGCAGCTATCCTCAAAGTGATCAAGCAACACGACATTAGAGCAAGCTTCGTCGACGCCGCGGCGTACAGTGACTGGAAGACCTTTGCCGTCGTTGTGGTCTACGCGAGCGGCAATATTTCCAATAGCGCCTCGATTCGCAGTTCAGACTCCGGAGTCGCCGGGCAAGGCGCCATCACCCTTGTCCTGCTAGATGGTCGTGGGTCCGAAATCTATAGTGATTCCAAAACGGCAGTTAGGGCTTTTCAGAAAGGTTGCATCGCCAAGGAAGCTGTTCGTCTTCTTAGCGGCTCGAGTCCATATGCTCTCACAAACCATTCAATTCACTCGTTTCCCGCTCACGTAGGGTCAGTCGAGGGTGCTCCCCCGAACCTCAATGAGTCTGCTCACGAAGCTGCGCGTGACCTCACCGACCGCGCTTCCTCTATAAAAAGCACTGACTCCCCTTCTGTCTACGGTCACAGGGACGCTCCCACTACTCAGAACGAGATCATTAAATATTTCTACATGTCCAGAAGGGTCTTTCTACCCCCTCACCCCAAGTTGAATAGGGCGCAAGGCGTTTCGCTTAGGCTTCTAGAGACCAGCACATATTTTCACGTGGTGGTGACGTTAAGAACACAGTAGCAATACTGTGGTAGACAAAACTAACTTTTATTGGGTGAACCTGTGCCCACAAAACAGGGTACACTTATAGCACAACGATAGCGGCGAACACGGTCGGCGATCGTCGAAAATCTGATCAGCGGTTCAAGCGCGTCGGCTTTTATACACAATCGTCGAATGTTCCAGACTAATCGTTGAGACCCGCGTGCCTTCCATAAAGTTCTACATCATTCGCGTCAGGCGAATAAATCAGATAACACAAGGTTCGGCGACAACAGACTGCGGATAGAAGCATCGATAACTTTCCAGAAACTTCGGATACATGCAAGCGCGTCCCGCGCTGTGCGATAAGATTTGTTAGGCGGCGAAACCTGGTCGCCCGATAAATATAGATACACGTGTCAATATCCGTCTCTGTCCGCTCTCCACGAGGCTTACCCCGACGTGTATCGCGATGACGCCTGCCAGTCCTGCGGGCAGACCTCCACCCTAGCTCACATCTCTGGCAGTGTGGGTCGACATACCGCAAGTTCATCAAGGAGGAGTGGGACTCGCTTCTGCGTAGCCCCTCTCTAGAAAAGCAAATTCTGGCCGTCCGGCGTGCCCGCGACCGGGCCGGCGGGCGAGACGTACCGGTCCTGACGTGGGACTAGCCGGGTGCGCGACAAGTTTCTTCACTCACTCACTCGCTCGCTCGCTCGCTCGCTCACTCACTCACTCACTCACTCACTCGCTCGCTCGCTCGCTCGCTCGCTCGCTCACTCACTCACTCACTCGCTCGCTCACTCACTCACTCACTCACTCACTCACTCACTCACTCACTCACTCACTCACTCACTCACTCACTCACTCACTCACTCACTCACTCACTCACTCACTCACTCACTCACTCACCACGTGATATGCAATGAAGGCCCAGATACGACCCGGTTCTGGCATTTCCCCCGCAGTGGGTGTGTGCCATTAAATGAGGCTTCGTCGTCGTTGTCATCATCATCATCATCATCATCAATGGCCCAGAATAAGACGGGAATTTCGAAGTAAATGTCTAACTGCCAATCAAATTTAGCATAAAAACGATAATTCATTTCTCTTCTAGTTCATCAGTGAGAAACGGAAAAAGAAGTTAGTGACATACTTCTTTTTTATATCTTAATCAAGCGTACCTCTCGTTTGGCCAACCCACAAATACGGACATGCGCCAGAAGCTACGGCGAAGAAGACGAGAAGATGGCTTCTCGAGCATTGACGAGATTTGGCATGGAGCCGTTTTCTCGGAGTTGCTACAAGGGGAAATTCTTCGTCATCGCAATGATGACCCTGTCGAGCATAATATTGATGGGCCAGATAAGGAAGGCAAAAGTCGCAACGGCGCCGCATCCCGTCCATCGGGTAGTCGAGCAACAGGAACGCCGTACGACACGGCCTACTGAACAGGTTTCAAAATACAAGGCACCGCGGGGCTGCCAGCACCGGATCGACTCTCTGGACGGACCAGGACCAGACCAGGAGTGGCACAGTGGTGGCTGGGCAGTCCGCCAGCTTTGCAGCCAACCTCTGGACACTCTGTTCTTTGTGCACACGGCGCCGGTGAACTGGAAACGTCGTGCTCAGCTGCGTGCCACTCTGTTCGAAGAGGCCGCCCGGACCGCTTTCAACTGGACCGGCATCTTCTTCATTGGGAAACACGAAGACCCCCTGGTGAACATGTGGACGAAGCTCGAGGTAGGGGCTACAGGGGACGTTGTGATGCTACCCTACAACGACACCTTCTTTACAATTATCCACAAGTTCGTCGGCGGCATGCGATGGGTGACCGAGTACTGTCCCAACGTGCGCACCATCGTCAAGATCGACGATGACGTTGGTGTGCAGCCGTTCCAGCTTCGGCAATACCTGGACGTGGAGCTGCCAAAGAATAACGACTCTATACATTGCTACGTGTGGGCGCACAATGATGTATACCGTGACCCAAGCAGCAAGTACTGTGTCCCTGAAGACGACCTCGTCCAAGACGTCTACCCTTTGTACTGTTCAGGGAGGTCCATGATCATGACGATGGAAACGATGCGGAAGCTTTTCAGGGCATCGAAGTTCGTCAAGGGTTACGCCATTGACGACGCCTACGTGACCGGACACCTTGCTTTGTTCGCAAACGTTGGACACGTAAACATCAGATCACGCATCCACTGGTATTCCGCAGACAACACTGAATCCATGGTCAGAGGAAATGTGACCTTCACACACAAGAAATCCGCACATGAAACTTCCATTGTGCGCAGAGGGCAGTGGGGACTGATGCTCTGGATGCATATGGTGAAGGCTTCTGGTTGGCGGCCATTGGACTTCTCCGACCGACTTGTGGATAGGCTGTACCGAAGCGATTTTTTTAAGACGCGACGTTCCTTAAAGAAAGGACAATATTTGCGATCGCGTTCGGGTCGCCCAGCCCGTGTGGCACGTTCGAATCGTAGTGCCGAGTCTGTAGCGAGAAGAATGGTATCACGATCTTGAGCCGCCGGTTTTTTCATTGTTGTTCCTCTGAAATAAAGGTGTCCGCCAACCTGAGCTATATGATAAAATGCTGATGTTTTATCACTCGGCGATTTTCGCCTGAAATCCTATAGGCTGTTTCACATGCTGCGACTCCAGCGATGAAAATCGGTGCTGTCGCACGCGTCGCACTAAACGCTATCAAACAGGAACCACCCAAACAGTGACCTTCAAACAGCTTACATCGCTGCAACCAAACTTGATCGAGCCGAGGTCCTCAAGCCCCGCCCGAAGATCACAAGAACAACAACGCCTCTTCTTACTACTAAATTCTCAAACGCACTCCCAAACGTGAATAACATCCTAAGTAAATACTACCCGATTCTCACCAGCAACCAGAAACTTAAGAAGATTTTTCCCGACCCTCCCAGAGTAGCCTACAGACGCAACACTAATTTTAAAGATGTTCTTGTGCACGCCAAACTACAGAAAAAGAAGAAGTTGGGAACCAATCCCTGTGGTCGCCCCAGGTGCTCTACATGCAAACACATTCAATCCACTACTACAGTAAAAAGTACAGCGTCGAATTACACACACAAGGTAACTTCGGCTTTCACCTGCACATCAAGCAATGTAGTCTACTGTCTAGAATGCGCCGCTTGTAGCAAACAATACATAGGTGAGACCGGACAACAAATCAATACAAGACTCAATGGTCACCGCGCGGACACAAAACACAATTTACCCAAAGCAGTAGCCAGCCACTTTAATGAACATGGACATATGTTTGACAAAGCAAGGCTCTATATACTACAAACAAATTTCCGTTCCCCTCGCGAAAGGAAGTACACGGAATCATACCTCATACACAAGTTTAATTGCCTACACCCGACAGGAATTAATTTGGCACGCGGCAACTTAGAATCTTTAAAAGCTGTAACTTAAATCTGAAACTCTCATATCATCAACCAATACACAAAACACATTAGGCCACCAGCCAACTTTAATTCTTAACCTCACCTACTCTTTCATTTCGGAGGAAAAAAGGGGAGAGGGGGAGAAGGGGGGAGAAAAAAGAAAAAAAAAGGAAAAAAAATTTCCTGCCTATTACTCAATTTAATGTACTCTTTCAGGATTTTACGTCTACACCAAGTGTACGATCCCCTTCTTCCATGTACACTTGCCCGCGCCCGCTTCTGCACGCGTCACCCTCCTGTTTGCTATACCGATTTCGCCCCCCCCCTTCCCCCTGCCCCCCTTTTTTAGTCTTTTTTTTTTTGAAACCCCCTCGACAACACATTCCGAAGTCAATATGCCTTTTTCGGCGCCTCAACCCGGAGTATCGCCTTCTGGATGCCGCCGTAACGACACCTACGTTAAGCGCGTGGGGCAGTGCCCCTTGAAAGACCATGCCGCTGCCTTTCAGTCACCCCACACATTGCACCGCAGACTACTCGTCGCCACCTTAACTATTTCAAAATTACTCGACCTATTGCTTGACCGGCCGTTCTAATGCCTCAAAAACATGCCGCCAACGACTCCCCTGAATGCCTCCTAACCTTTCGCATCCCCAACACGCTCCCAAGCCCCCGTATTTCTTAAAGATTTCATTTTTCTCTTTCTTTTTCTTTCACCCCCCCCTTTGTTGTGTCTTAAGACGGCCCTGGCTCCGCCTGCTTTTTTTCCCCTTTCCCCCCCTTTTTTTTCTGCTTCTATTTCTTTTCTTTCCTCCCCGCGTGCCCACTCTCACGCTCTTGTCCCTTCGTCTTGAGAATGAGGCTCACAGACGTGGGACGACAACGCCTGCTCCCTCTTGTAATCTCTCTTTAAAACCAGCCGCCAGCGACAACACCCGCACGTGACGTCACTGCACTAACCCTTTAAAACTAACACGCCGAGGATGACGAGGCCGCCTTTGACGAAGATAGGTCCACCTATCGAAACGTTGGCCAGCCTGTCTGAGGCACTTCAACCCTGTTTTAAAAAAGTTTATACCACATTGTCATTGTTAAGTATTATGTCTGTTTTGTTGCTCGCGCGCGTTGAGGATAAAAGAACGCTGAGTTATATTTATATTCGTGTCTGAGTTATCTATGTTTATATTATTATTATGTAATTTGTCTGCTGCTTTTGTGTGCTCGCGTGTTGCGTTTTATAGCCTAAGTTCACTATGGACCCGAGACTAGCCAATGGCTATGGGTCCAGTAAGGCTTTCGTATTTTGTAAAATATGATGTAAATAAAGAATGAATGAATGAATGAATGAATGAATGAATGAATGAATGAATGAATGAATGAATGAATGAATACACGCATCGGGTAGTAATAACAGGTCTTTCCAACTGTACCATGCTTGAAGACCTCTATGATAAAGAGCTAACGAACAAGCACCTAGACAGAGTAGAGTTGCAGCCTGCAGCCCAAATTATTTGTCTCAAGAGCCCAGAACCTCGTCCCAAGATGCTATGTCAGCTAGCATATGAGATGCAAAGACGACTACCCCTCCCTTCAGAAACCCAACCTCGGGAGTACCTGAACTTGAAACACAACAGGCCCATACTGTGGAATATGGGGGCAAACAATTAGGCTAGGAGACTATATGCAACTGCCAAATACACATAGGAGGTTGCTAATCATGAAGATGCAGGCAAACACAAGGCACATATAGTACACTGATCTCGCAATAGCAGTCAAACAGTAGTATGACACTACATAACACTAAACCCCATATAAGTGAGTACCATTCCAGGTCACCCTACACCTAGAAAAGTTGAACTGAAAGCAATCAAAGCAGCACTTGTAATGCAGATTACACCCTGCAAAACACCCTGCATGGATTCAGCAAAAACTGTCTGGGCCTGCACATCACACAAGATTGTCAGGAAAATCAGGAGATTAACAGGCGAATTGCAAGCACATGGCCAGAAATTAAATTAGAGGATACATAGCCATGCAGATATTCCAGGACACAAGCGGGCTTATAAGCCTGATATAATAGCTGAAAACTAGATGAGTTTGTGTGTATTCATCATTAACTAACGTGCAACAGATAGACAACAGACAAGAACGAAGCGCTCTGTGTGTTCACTTCGTTCCTGTCCATCGCATTTCTGTTGCACAATAGTTAATGAATGCATAAGGGTGCACAGGAGAAGAATGCTACCTCTGCCCAAGAGCCCGATCTCACATCCAAATCCACGCGTGTGCACACACATACACATACAAATGTTGCAAGAGTGCATAGCATGAAGCAGTATCAACAGGATGACACCAGATATGGATGAGGACTAACTTTTAACTGAGGTTCATTTGTAAAAATGTGGCGAGTTATATAATTTACCAGAAAAAAAAGGACGATGAGCAAAACGAGAACAAGGTGGAAGCAGGAGCCAACGTTTCGACAAGTGAACTTGTCTTCTTCAAGGTCCACGTGTGGAAACATTGGCTCCTACTTTCACCTTGTTCTCATGTTGCTCATCGTCTTGAATTTCCATCTCCTGGCTTTCCCGAGTTTTCCCTAGAAAAAGAAAGACATCTTTGAATGATAGATAAAAATTGGTGCTTGATGCAGCCAAACATAAATATAAATGCTACAGAAAGAAAATAGAGAAAAATTCCAAGTGCAGGAAAAAATCATTACAATTGCCAATCCTGCATGCCAGCAACCTTTCAAAAAACACTGTTGTTATTCCAATAGACAGACTGACAGCTTGCTTATGCAAGCACATTCTTCCACTTCTATGCCATTGGGAAAAAAATGAGTTTCCTGGAAGGTAGCCACATGCACGCTTGGTGATCGCAATGTTTTTTTTTCCTTGACTTGTATATCTATATGTATTTTCTCCCTTTCCTGCTTTTATGCTTCGTTTCATCAAGCACTAGCCTTTATCAGGTTTTATTGCTGTACTACTTTGCGGTAACCTTTATAGATCACTGCATTTTCACAATAAACCTTTTAATTAGAAGTTAGCATACCCTGTTCTTACTGCTTCACACTACATTCTTGCTACATTGGCCAAATAAAAGATCTTATAAGGTATCATGAGGGCCATTAAAGTGACTTGTTGCAGTCTAAAAAAACGAATAGCCTGGCTGCAAATGGCACCAGAGAACACATAGGACAAACAAGAAAACCGAGATGATCTAACAATAAAAAGTTTAATGTACACACCGAGTAAATGCTCGCTGACAAGCAATAGACAACATACACAAAAAGGAGAAGCAAAAATTCATGTGCGTTTCCTGACGGGAAATGCATCCATTTCTAACGGAGGCCGAGATTAGAAGATTAACCCAGCATTTTTAGATCTACAGCTTCCGTAATTTCTCTAGGCAGCCGATCTGCACAGAATGCTAGCTTCTTCCTCTACAATGCACGCTCAGATGTGGAGAGTGCATTGTAGAGGAAGAAGCTAGCATTCTGTGGAGATCGGCTGCCTAGAGAAATTATGGATGCTGTAGATGCAAATACACTGGGAGAATATTGTGTCAGCATGGCCGCTGTTACACTTTCAGAGATGGATGCGTTTCCTGTTGGGATCTGTATGGACACACATCAGATCTTGCTTCTGCTTTTTGTGTAAATTCAATTTATTGCTTGTCGAACAGCATTTACTCGGCATGTTCAATAAACTTTCATTTGTTAATACACCTCATGATTGTCTTGGTCTCTAACAGAAAGGTGTTCATTCTTTTTACAGTGAAGCTGTGTATGCCTAGGCGAAACACTTATGGTCCGATACCAAAAACCCTAGTGTAGGGGTATGAGCCATTGTTTAAGGGGGTGTGAGCCATTGCATTCGTCTTGCATGATGGACGGAGACATTTCTTCTTGGGTAGACATAGAAATGCTTATGCATTTCAAACATACGTTTATCTGCATATTATTGTAGGGAAGGGAGACAGAGGGGGATGGGGTTAAGACAAGATCATGATGTCATTATTATCTCACAGCAAAGGTACGGTGGGCCATTGGCTAGACCGATAGTGACATCGTTTCTCTCTAGCAGCAGAGCGCGTGTGCAGCAGTCTCTCTTCGACTTCCCAATAGGTTCGAAAATGTGTCCCTGTATTTAATTAAATGAAATGTGCAGCCGCGGTGTCACTTCGCACCTACAGTGCATAACTGAGTCATAAACATTATGATTAACGCATTACAAAACACAAGTGCGTAACACAATTCAGAAAGACTTTGATGGACCCGCTGGATTACCAATATGAACCACTCATTGCACTTTCCATGATGGAGATCTTGCAAAGTGCAATATGTGGCATTCCAAATGAACAATGTGATAAACCCAAGCCAAACATGTGAATAACCTCATTAAGAAACACAGCCATAACCAATAATATAGAAAGACTTGAATAAACGATTGGAATTAACCCAGTGATAAACACCGGGGCTGCACATTTCAGCTTCGCTGGTTTACCGCCTGGACAGGGTGCATGGGCAGTAACTTTTTCTGTTATTGTTTGTTAAGCATTGTATAATGTTGTGCCAGTAAAACACGTTGGGCTAGTTGGTGCAATGTATTGGTACTGCTTTTTTTGCTGTTTTTTTTTCTTAATGTCGTGCCCTACTTCCTTTTGTAACAACTTTTTTATTCCCCCTTGCATAATACTCCAACCTTGCAGCCTGCGAGGTATATAAATAAGTAGGTACATAAGAACGTCATTCATTCATCTGCATACACCACACACCATTCCTTGCTCAACAAACGTCACTGTGTTGATGTCTCGCCGCGTGCATCTACATTAACTGCCGTTTGCGTTTCGGTATGGTTTGTGAACAGTGTAATACATAAAGATTATACTGCAAAAGAGTACGCATTTGGGCTGGTTGCTTCATGATTACGAGCAATAAAAACAGTGCTAAACGATGGGACGAGTGAAGGGACACAGGCCGTTGTCTGTGTCCCTTCACTCGTCCCGTCGTTTAGCGCTGTTTTTATTGCCCGTAAACATAAAGATTACATGACATTAAGGTTGTGACCTATGCGGTGCATAAGCAAACCTTGCAAAAGATGACAAGTTGGATTGTTGAAAATAAGATAAATTGTGTATATCGCAGTTACTTTAACAGCATTTAATTGACCACTTGACAAAAACTTCACTTGGCATAGATTCCAACACATACACTGAATCTGCAGTTTGCTTTTTTGCTTAATAATGCAGTCGTTACTGCATGGCCACATTGTAGATTTGAAAACAAAGTAAAATAAATTTGTTTGTTGCAATATAACAATATGTGTAGATTACTGCGATTGTAACACGAGAACTTGATACAAACATGCATAATATAAGATGCAGACAAATGCTCAGGACAAATACCAGAATGTTTGCATCCCGATACTTATGAAACTGAACGGTTTCATTCCATGGCTGTCAATGAGGGGGAGAGAGAAAACTTAATTGTGTTCGCGGAAAAACGCATTGATAAGCTTAGACATATACTCATTGCTTAACACTTTCGAAATGAATAATTTTAGCTTGCTATCGACATTGAAGCAGCCATTCGAAAGCAAGAAAAAGAATCAGGTTTTCCAGCTCTGAACATTGAATTGCAGGAAATGCAAGCAGTCATAAAATTCTGCCAATATAATGTTTAGGGATACCAAATTGGAATAAACATTGAGGCTTGCATTTGTACTTTCTCTGGCTGAGCAATCTAGTTTGAAATGACTCCCATAAGCATGTCGTAACAATGTTGATCTAATACAGGGTAAATGCATGACTAGCTTAAGAAATCTGGATGATTGTTATAAATTACAGTGAAGAAACTATAATATCTAATAGCATTATTAATATAATAATTTTTTCCACAAAACAGGCTAACCGTGAGATGCGTGCGAGGCTGAGCAGAAAGCTGAAAAATTCTACGGCAAGTGCACCTGTCGTGGGCCTACGATCCTGCATTACGGATAGCGCGTATTGATATGGTCTTCGTGTTAGAAGTTCCGAGTATACTAACAGCGCGAGACACGGGACAACAAAGTGGACGAGAAGCGTGTCTTTTAGAGTGCTATGTTCCAACGTACAGGTTTCTACAAAAGTCACGGTAACTGCTCGAAACATTTGATGCGTCGGCTTTTGCGCCTTTAGAAATATTTAGACAGGGCCCCCATATATTCGCAGCGCAAGCACGGCGATGGACGAACGAGACTAGCGCTAAAGTTGAATGTCACAACACAATTTTCATTCCACGCCGTAATCACACAGATCGTTTGAGGCTTCGTTCAGGGGCACACGGGGGCGTTTGGGTTGGTGCTTCTTCTAGCGTTTGGCGTAAGAATATGGCTAGGAGCAGGCACCACATATGCGCAATGACAGGCAATATACACGCATCATTTCTCCAGAAGCTGACGCCGAGCACGGGTAGCGCGAGGATCTTGTTGGGCTGACACGACACCTTCGTGGCAGCCGAATTCCGAACACTGCATATACGGTGAGGGTAGGTATATGAACTTGTCGATAGGTCATCTTGTAGATTGTTGCAGCGCAGGCAGAACGAAACAGTCATAGAAGGTAGATAAGACAACACTCAGCGCTGAACCATAGAATAAAGAATCGCTGAACCACCTGCGAACAGATGTTTACGTGTGCGAACTCGCACTGAACTACAGAAACCGCCGTCGCGCACCCCAAAACAAATCTTAACTAACGTTTTTAAATTAGTAAACATACATATTGTTTGCTTCTAATCAAGAGAAGTCAATATTATTATAGTGTAAACGCTTTATTCACTACAATAAAAGAATTATGCAGCGTGAGCCACGAAACCTGGCACTAAGCAACCCTGGGCGTCGCACCAGTCACATTGTTGAAATCGCAAGCATGTGAAATGAGCCCTCTAAATATCGCAGTGCGACGCGTGCGACAGCACCGATTTTCATCGCTGGAGTCGCAGCATGTGAAACAGCCTATAGGATTTCAGGCGAAAATCGCCGAGTGATAAAACATCAGCATTTTATCATATAGCTCAGGTTGGCGGACACCTTTATTTCAGAGGAACAACAATGAAAAAACCGGCGGCTCAAGATCGTGATACCATTCTTCTCGCTACAGACTCGGCACTACGATTCGAACGTGCCACACGGGCTGGGCGACCCGAACGCGATCGCAAATATTGTCCTTTCTTTAAGGAACGTCGCGTCTTAAAAAAATCGCTTCGGTACAGCCTATCCACAAGTCGGTCGGAGAAGTCCAATGGCCGCCAACCAGAAGCCTTCACCATATGCATCCAGAGCATCAGTCCCCACTGCCCTCTGCGCACAATGGAAGTTTCATGTGCGGATTTCTTGTGTGTGAAGGTCACATTTCCTCTGACCATGGATTCAGTGTTGTCTGCGGAATACCAGTGGATGCGTGATCTGATGTTTACGTGTCCAACGTTTGCGAACAAAGCAAGGTGTCCGGTCACGTAGGCGTCGTCAATGGCGTAACCCTTGACGAACTTCGATGCCCTGAAAAGCTTCCGCATCGTTTCCATCGTCATGATCATGGACCTCCCTGAACAGTACAAAGGGTAGACGTCTTGTACGAGGTCGTCTTCAGGGACACAGTACTTGCTGCTTGGGTCACGGTATACATCATTGTGCGCCCACACGTAGCAATGTATAGAGTCGTTATTCTTTGGCAGCTCCACGTCCAGGTATTGCCGAAGCTGGAACGGCTGCACACCAACGTCATCGTCGATCTTGACGATGGTGCGCACGTTGGGACAGTACTCGGTCACCCATCGCATGCCGCCGACGAACTTGTGGATAATTGTAAAGAAGGTGTCGTTGTAGGGTAGCATCACAACGTCCCCTGTAGCCCCTACCTCGAGCTTCGTCCACATGTTCACCAGGGGGTCTTCGTGTTTCCCAATGAAGAAGATGCCGGTCCAGTTGAAAGCGGTCCGGGCGGCCTCTTCGAACAGAGTGGCACGCAGCTGAGCACGACGTTTCCAGTTCACCGGCGCCGTGTGCACAAAGAACAGAGTGTCCAGAGGTTGGCTGCAAAGCTGGCGGACTGCCCAGCCACCACTGTGCCACTCCTGGTCTGGTCCTGGTCCGTCCAGAGAGTCGATCCGGTGCTGGCAGCCCCGCGGTGCCTTGTATTTTGAAACCTGTTCAGTAGGCCGTGTCGTACGGCGTTCCTGTTGCTCGACTACTCGATGGACGGGATGCGGCGCCGTTGCGACTTTTGCCTTCCTTATCTGGCCCATCAATATTATGCTCGACAGGGTCATCATTGCGATGACGAAGAATTTCCCCTTGTAGCAACTCCGAGAAAACGGCTCCATGCCAAATCTCGTCAATGCTCGAGAAGCCATCTTCTCGTCTTCTTCGCCGTAGCTTCTGGCGCATGTCCGTATTTGTGGGTTGGCCAAACGAGAGGTACGCTTGATTAAGATATAAAAAAGAAGTATGTCACTAACTTCTTTTTCCGTTTCTCACTGATGAACTAGAAGAGAAATGAATTATCGTTTTTATGCTAAATTTGATTGGCAGTTAGACATTTACTTCGAAATTCCCGTCTTATTCTGGGCCATTGATGATGATGATGTCGACGACGACGACGACGAAGCCTCATTTAATGGCACATACCCACTGCGGGGGAAATGCCAGAACCGGGTCGTATCTGGGCCTTTATTGCATATCACGTGGTGAGTGAGTGAGTGAGTGAGTGAGTGAGTTAGTGAGTGAGTGAGTGAGTGAAGAAACTTTATTGCAGGTCCGGCGAGGACGCGAACTTGTCGCGCACCCGGCTAGTCCCACGTCAGGACCGGCAGGTCTCGCCCACCGGCCCGGTCGCGGGCACGCCGGACGGCCAGAATTTGCTTCTCTAGAGATGGGCTACGCAGAAGCGAGTCCCACTCCTCCTTGATGAACTTGGGGTATGTCGATCATCAGCCTACTTACGCCCACTGCAGGGCTAAGACCTCTCCCATACTTCAACTACTCCGGACATGTACTAATTGTGGCCATGTTGTCCCTGCAAACTTCGTAATCTCATCCGCCCGCCTAACTTTCTGCCACCCCCAGCTACGCATTCCTTCCCTTGGGATCCAGTCCGTAACCCTTAATGGCCATCGGTTATCTTCCCTCGTCATTACATGTCCTGCCCATGCCCATTTCTTTTTCTTGATTTCAACTAAGATGTCATTAACCCGCTTTGTTCCCTGACCCAATCTGCTCTTTCTTATCCCTTAACGTTACATCCACCATTCTTCTTTCCATAGCACGTTGCGTCGTGCTCAATTTAAGCTCGGCCATATTAAAAGGATGGTTGTATGGATCATCCATACGGCATTTACGATCCAGTGCCTTAAGTTCAGCTAATTGTTTGTATTTGAGGAATTCCTTTGTATAATGTGTGGAGCTTGATAGATGTTCGAAGTGTTTGCCCAGAGCGTTACCCTGGTCTTCCAAGCTAGTCCCTTGGTCGTCAACTAAGGGTAATGGATGGATTTGCTCCCCATTAGCTCTCGTAGGCCATTCCACACTTTAGACTCTTGAGCATAGGAGGTGACGCCAGAGAGAAACCTCGCCCAGCTCGCCACATCACCTCGCCTCGCCTCGCCTTCCTTGCCTGTCTCCGCGTGCGCCTTAACCGTGATTTTACCCGTTTAAATACTATGAGATTTTCTGCAGTCGCGGAGCGGCCCAGCTAACCCCACGTTTTGTTTAGTTTCCTTCGCGCCAGTCTGCACAGCTCATTCCATCAGGCGACCCGTCTTTTACATGAGAGACCTTGTGTTTGTGGAATGAACTTTTCAGCAGCATCGAGTATAAACCAAGCAAAATTTGCCACTGCTTCATCTACGCTCAAATCAGTGATAAGATGCCGTAATGATTCCATTCGGCGGAAGCTAGCTTCAGCCGGGGTGCGTGCGGTGGGCATTCGTGTTGACGTATAAAATGTAACATTACAGGCAAGTGATCACTTCCATAGGGATTTTTGGTTACATGCCATTGCATGCAGGAAAAAGTGAAGAGCCCATCGACAGGTCTATTGACGAATATGAATTATGATGAATATTATATTCCGCTGGCTCCTTCTTGTTGAAGAGGCATGCACAGGAGTGTACAAGAAAGTTGGCATAGGATAAGCTTATTGAACAGCGGCCCCATACTCCGTAGAAAAAGAAAAACATGCGGACCCAGTTGGCGTCAAAGCCAGGTTCAGTGAAACCGTGTTCACCTGCGCGCCACTCTATCTGAACAGGCTTCCCGGACTGCATTCAGCTGGACTGGCATGTTCTTCATTGGGGAACACTTTACCCCCTGGTGAACATCTGCACGAAGCTGGAGGCAGAGGTTAACCTGGCCATGGACTACCTAGCGAACCAAGTTGATGGGAAATAGGTTCGGCATTTGAAAAGATACCTATAAACAGTGAAAACTTGGGTAAGTTCCCAAAGAATGATAACAGTACACACACACACACTGGTAAATACCCACTGCCCGAAATCGGCTTGGACAATAGTCATTGAAGAGCAGCACATACCCAGTGGCATATACCCAGTGACCCCAGTTAGCCTCAAAGTGGACCACATTCCGATAAGTGCATTCCCAGTGGTTCAAGCTGTCGTCAAAGAGGTCTCTTGCGGAGCAGGTCATAGCCAGAGGCATATGCCCAGGGACCCAAGCTTACGCCAAGGAGATTCGCCGAAGAGCACCACATATCGAGAGTTACGTACCCAGTGATTCAACTTGGTTCGACTGTCAGTTTTCAACCCTGTCGTCCCAGCACCGGGGCCTGCTTCTTTAACCACTTGACCACCCAGCGACACAAGTTGGCGGGAAAGTGGTTTGGCGTGGAAATAGAGACTTATGGGCACGGCCAAAACTGCGGTAAGTTCCCAAAGAATGCTAACAGCTATAAAAACTGATAAAACATCAATATTTTACCGGATGCTTCAGCTTGGCAGCAACATGACATGTCCGAGGAACCGCAATGTTCTAAATTGGCGGCTCAAGTTTGTGATATGATCCACTTTTCCGATTCGACACTTAGTTGCGAACGTGCAACACGGTGTTTGCTCTAATGTGAATAATGCTCAAGCAATCGCAAATATTGTCCTTCCTTTACGGCGCGTCGTGTAACACAATAATCGCGTCGGTATAGGCTGTACGCGTATAGGTTGGCGGACACCTTTATTGCCAGGGAACCTCAATGAAAAAACTGGCGGCTCAAGATTGTGACACCATTTATCCCCTTACAGACTCGGCACTATGGCTCGAGCGGGCCACATGCTATTCGCGATCGGAACGAGATAGCAAATAATGTCCTTTTTTTAAGGAGTGTCGTGTCTTTAAAAAATCGCGTCGGTACATGCTGTCCGCAAGTCGTTTGGAGAAGTTCAATGCGCGCCAACCAGGAGCCTGCATCATATGCATCCAGAGCATCAGTCCCCACTGTCCTCTGCGTTCAGTGGGGGTTGCTTTTGCGGATTCCTCGTGCGTGAAGGTCACATTTCCTCTGACCATGGATTCAGTGTCGCCTGTGAAATTCCAGTCGATACGTGATTCGATGTTTACGTGTCCAACGTTTGAGAACAAAGCGAGGTGTCCAGTCACGTAAGCGTCGTCAATGGCGTAACCCTTGACAATCTTCGATGCCGCGAAAAGCTTCCGCAACGTTTCCATCGTCATAATCATGGACCTGCCTGAACAGTACAAAGGGTAGACGTTCTGGACGAGGTCGTCTTCCGGGACGCAGTACGTGTCGTTGGCTTCACGGCGTACATCATTGTCCATAAACACGGAGCAATGTATAGAGTCGCTATTCTTTGGCAGCTCCTTGTCCAGGTATTGCCGAAGCTGGAACGGCTCTACGCCGACGTCATCGTCGATCTTAACGATGGTGCGCACGTTGGGACAGTACTCGGTCACCCATCGCATGCCGCCGACGAACTTGTAGATAATTGTAAAGAAGGTGTCGTTGTAGGGTAGCATCACGACGTCCCCTGTAGCCCCTACCTCGAGCGTAGTCCACATGTTCACCAGGGGGTCTTCGTGATTCCCAATGAAGAAGATGCCGGTCCAGTTGAAAGCGGTCCGGGCGGCCTCTTCGAACAGAGTGGCACGCAGCACAGCACGGCGTTCCCAGTGCGTCGGCGCCGTGTGCACAAAGAACAGAGTGTCCAGAGGTTGGCTGCAAAGCTGGCGGACTGCCCAGCCACCACTGTGCCACTCCTGGTCTGGTCCTGGTCCGTCCAGAGAGTCGACCCGGTGCTGGCAGCCCCGCGGTGCCTTGTCTTCTGAAAGCTGTTCAGTAGGCAGTGTCGTACGGCGTTCCTGTTGCTCGGCTACTCGATGGACGGGATGCGGCGCCGTTGCAATTTCTGCCATCCTTATCTGGGCCATCAATATAATGCTCGACAGGGTCGCCACTGCGATGAAGAGGAATTTCCTCTTGTTGCGACTCCGAGAAAACGGCTCCATGCCAAATCTCGTCAATGCTCGAGAAGCCATCGTCTCATCTTCTTCGCCGTAGCTTCTGGCGCATGTCCGTATTTGTGGATTGGCCAAAGGAGAGGAACGCTTGATTTAGATATAAAAAAGAAGTATGTCACCATCTACTTTTTCCATTTCTCACTGATGAACTAGAAAAGAAATGAATTATAATTTTTCTGCTAAATTTGATTGGCAGTTAGACATTTACTTCGAAATTCACGTCTTATTCTGGGCCATTGATGATGATGATGATGACAACGACGACGAAGCCTCATTCAATGGCACATACCCACTGCGGGGGAAATGCCAGAACCGGGTTGTATCTGGGCCTTCATTGCATATGACGTGGTGAGTGAGTGAGTGAGTGAGTGAGTGAGTGAGTGAGTGAGTGAGCGAGCGAGCGAGTGAGTGAGTGAGTGAGTGAGTGAGTGAGTGAGTGGGTGAGTGAAGAAACTTTATTTCAGGTCCGGCGAGGACGCGAACTTATCGCGCACCCGGCTAGTCCCACGTCAGGACCGGCAGGTCTCGCCCACCGGCCCGGTCGCGGGCACGCCAGACGGCCGGAATTTGCTTTTCTAGAGCGGGGCTACGCAGAAGCGAGTCCCACTCCTCCTTGATGAACTTGGGGTATGTCGACCCACACTCCCAGAGCATGTGAGCTAGAGTGGATGTCTGCCCGCAGGACTGGCAGGCGTCGTCGCGATACACGTCGGGATAAGCCTCTTGGAGAGCGGACAGAGAGGGATTTGTGCTGGTCTCTAGAAGCCTAAGCGAAACGGCTTGCGCCCTATTCAACTTGGGGTGAGGGGGTAGGAAGACCCTTCTGGACATGTAGAAATATTTAATGATCTCGTTCTGAGTAGTGGGAGCGTCTCTGTGACCATAGAGAGAAGGGGAGTCAGTGCTTTTTATAGAGGAAGCGCGGTCAGTGAGGTCACGCGCAGCCTCGTGAGCAGACTCATTGCGGTTCGGGGGAGCACCCTCGACCGACCCTACGTGAGCGGGAAACCAGTCAATTGAATGGCTTGTGAGAGCATATGGACTCGAGCCGCTAAGAAGACGAACAGCTTCCTTGGCGACACAACCTTTCGAAAAGCCCTAACCGCCGTTTTGTAATCACTATAGATTTCGGACCCACCACCGTCTAGCAGGGCGAGGGCGATGGCGACTTGCCCGGCGACTCCGGAGTCTGAAGTGCGAATCGAGGCGCTATTGGAAATCTTGCCGCTCGAGTAGACCACAAGGACGGCAAAGGTCTTCCCGTCACTGTACTCCCCGTCGTCGACGAAGCTTGCTCTAATGTGCTGTTGCTTGATCTGTTTGAGGATAGCTGCTGCTCTGGCTTTGCGTCTGCCCTCGTTGTGGACGGGATGGACGTTTCTGGGCCCAGGGGCCACCACGAACTTGTCCCGAATGCACCTATGGATCAGGGTACTGACCATCGGGAATCCAGCAGGGTGGTAACCCAGCTCGTCGAGGATGCGTTTACCTGCGCTGCGGTGGTCAGGCGAGTGAGTCACGCGCGGTCTTGGGCTTCGGCAATCTCCTCGGCGGTGTTACGTACCCCCAGCTTCAAGAGATCCTCGGTATGGGTTCTGATGGGTTGCCCAAGAGCCCTCTTGACTACTTTGCGGATGAGAACGTTGAGTTTGTCTCGTTCCGCTCCGAGCCAATTGTGCATAGAAATTATGTGCGTGAGGTGGCAGAGTACGAAGGCATTCATCAGCCTGAGAAGATTGTTTTTCTTCATGCCTCAATGCCGGTTTGCGATTCTGCGAACGGGGCAGAAAGCGTTGTCCGTCCTTGCGATGATCTTGCGGAGAGCTGTTCTGTTATCAAGTTATCAGTTCTCAACTTGCTCTCTTATCGTCGGCCAACATCCGTTCCGCTTGATGTAGGATATTCGGTGGTTCTCATTCATTGGGCCTTTTCATTCACGCATTAGTTGCAAAATATATTTTAGCTCTTTGTATTCCCTTAACATTCCTCGCAATATTGAGTTACACTGACCTTTGAAAATAACAATATGAGCTCTAGGGTTATAATACGTGAATAAAAAGATGAACTTTTCTTTCTATTCGTCGTGCCAAGTTGATGAACGAGCGCAACAAAAAAAGCTACAATGAAGTAGGCTGTCACCACGTAGAAATATAGTATCGCCGTGGATTAAGCGAAAAATAAAGCCCTCCACTTCCTGTTCTTTCAAAGTGTCGAGAACACAACTATTCTTTACTTCAATTAGCGGTGCCTCAAGCCGAGCTTTAGTTTACTGACCTGCGATCATCTATGTGAGTCGTGTCGTTGGTGCTTTCGCTTCACTGCTGCTGCTCTTTTATTTGAAACCTATGGCCGGTATGGGAGCACTCTTGGGGAGCGCCTGCGAACCAAGTGAATAATAATAAAACAGTTTTGAAGAAATAAATCGCTTAAGCTTTAGCAGCACTGAACATTAAAGTGAAAAATATCAAAATACACGTCATTGGTTACAAGAAGATGTCAAAGAAAAATCTACTCTCTTTTTGTTGTTGTTATAAGCTCAACCGAGGACTCGTGCCATACGACGAAGTCTTTATTTCTTCACATGAGAACCGCGGAGTACCACACGGCCGGAGCTGTGCCAAAAGTCGCAATTCTTTAGTTATGTGGAGTTTTTACACATAGCATGGTGCATATAACATCTTCCTAGTCCTTCAGCTGGACTGGTAACCGAGGCGGACATTCATTGCACTAGAAATCGAAACAGAAACTTTACGGCACACATCCCAATTTGCGAATTGTAGCTGGAGATATTGCAAGGCGTATCCATATGGAATGAATCATTGTTATCATAATCATCAGTCTTCCTTATGTCCACTGCAGGACGAAGGCCTCTCTCTGCGATTCTCAATTACCCCTGTAAATGAATTTCCAGATTTTAATTAAGTTAATTTGTTAATTTTCCTTAATTATTTGACTATGTGCATCGATTTGTCGTGCTAGTAATGTCGCCTCCCTGACAAATCCAGTTCAAGGACAAGAATTATGCTGTTTGCGACTGGCGCTCTTCAGAAATGCCATAAAGCTTAAACATGACAACCTTGTATTTTGATGTGACGCCTCCTTAAAATTGGTCATATAGGTTCGCTTGCTAATATCGCACGGAAAGAAAACATGTTATAGCATTATCGGCTAATATCATTGCAAGTGTACCACCCGCGCGACCTATTTTGTAAATCATTGTGTAGTGTGCACAGACGATGCCATTCTTGCACCGTGCGCGACCCAGTCGGTTCTAAATTTAGAGTCTCGCTTGGCTTTCAATGAGGCATCGTTCCGGAATACGTTTGTTGATCCGTGCGCAAGCGGTCGCGTCTTCATTGGGGAACACTATTACCCCCTGGTGAACGTCTGGACGAAGCTGGAGGCAGAGGTTCACTTGGCCATGGACTACCCAGCGACCCAAGTTGATGGGAAAGGGGTTCGGCATGTGAAAAGATACCTATAAACAGTGAAAACTTGGGTAAGTTCCCAAAGAATGCTAACAGTACACACACACACTAATAAATGCCCACTGCCCGAAATCGGCTTGGACAATAGTCATTGAAGAGCAGCACATACCCAGTGGCATATACCCAGTGACCCCAGTTAGCCTCAAAGTGGACCACACACCGACAAGTGCATACCCAGTGGTTCAAGCTGTCGTCAAAGAGGTCTCTTGCGGAGCAGGTCATAGCCAGAGGTATATGCCCAGGGACCCACGTTTACGCCAAGGAGATTCGCCGAAGAGCACCACATATCGAGAGTTACGTACCCAGTGATTCAACTTGGTTCGATTGTCAGTTTTCAGCCCTGTCGTCCCAGCACCAGGACCCGCTTCTTTAACCACTTGACCACAAGGCGACTCAAGTTGGCGGGAAAGAGGTTAGGCGTGGAAATAGAGACTTATAGGCATGGCCAAAACTGGGCTAAGTTCCCAAAGAATGCTAACAGCTATAAAAACTGATAAAACATCAATATTTTATCCGATGGTTCAACTTGGCAGCAACATGACATGTCCGAGGAACCGCAATGTTCTAAATTGGCGGCTCAAGATTGTGATATGATCCTCTTTTCCGATTCGACACTTCGTTGCGAACGTACAACAGGGTGTTTGCTTTAATGCGAATACTGCTCAAGCAATCGCAAAAATTGTCCTTCCTTTACGGCGCGTCGTGTAACACAATAATCGCGTCGGTATAGGTTGTCCGCGTATAGGTTGGCGGACACCTTTATTTCCGAGGAACCGCACTGAAATAACTAGCGGCTCAAGATTGTGATACCATTCTTCTCTTTACAGAATCGGCACCACGGTTCGCGCGTGCAACACGGTCTTGAAGATCGGAACGCGATAGCAAATAATGTCCTTTCTTTAAGGAGTGTCGTGTCTTTAAAAAGTCGCGTCGGTACAGCCTGTCCGCAAGTCGATTGGTGAAGTTCGATGCGCGCCAACCAGGAGCCTGCATCATATGCATCCAGAGCATCAGTCCCCACTGTCCTCTACGGTCAGTGAAGGTTCCGTTTGCGGGTTCCTCGTGTGTGAAGATCACATCTCCTTTGACCATGGATTCAGTGTTGTCTGTGGAATACCAGTGCATGCGTGATTTGATGTTTACATGTCCAACGTTTGAGAACAAAGCGAGGTGTCCACTCACGTAGGCGTCGTCAATGGCGTAACCCTTGACAATCTTCGATGCCCTGAAAAGCTTCCGCATCGTTTCCATCGTCATGATCATGGACCTACCTGAACAGTACAAAGGGTAGACGTCTTGGACGAGGTCGTCTTCAGGGACGCAGTACTTACTGCTGGGGTCACGGTGTACATTACTCCCCAACCACACGTAGCAATGTATAGAGTGGTTATTCCTTGGCAGCTCCTTGTCCAGGTATTGCCGAAGCTGAAACGGCTGTACGCCGACGTCATCGTCTATCTTGACGATGGTGCGCACGTTGGGACTGTACTCGTTCACCCATCGCATGCCGCCGACGAACTTGCGGATAATTGTAAAGAAGGTGTCATTGTAGGGTAGCATCACGACGTCCCCTGTAGCCCCTACCTCGAGCTTCGTCCACATGTTCACCAGGGGGTCTTCGTGTTTTCCAATGAAGAAGATGCCGGTCCAGTTGAAAGCGGTCCGGGCGGCCTCTTCGAACAGAGTGGCACGCAGCACAGCACGGCGTTTCCAGTTCTTCGGCGCCGTGTGCACAAAGAACAGAGTGTCCAGAGGTTGGCTGCAAAGCTGGCGGACTGCCCAGCCACCACTGTGCCACTCCTGGTCTGGTCCTGGTCCGTCTAGAGAGTCGATCCGGTGCTGACAGCCCTGCGGTGCCTTGTCTTTTGAAAGCTGTTCAGTAGGCAGGGTCGTACGGCGTTCCTCTTCCTCGACTACTCGATGGACGGGATGCGGCGCCGTTTCAATTTCTGCCATCCTTATCTGGGCAATCAATATAATGCTCGACAGGGTCGCCACTGCGATGACGAGTAATTTCCTCTTGTTGCGACTCCGAGAAAACGGCTCCATGCCAAATCTCGTCAATGCTCGAGAAGCCATCGTCTCATCTTCTTCGCCGTAGCTTCTGGCGCATGTCCGTATTTGTGGATTGGCCAAAAGAGAGGTACGCTTGATTTAGATATAAAAAAGAAATATATCACGATCTTCTTTTTCCATTTCTCATTGATGAACTAGAAAAGAAATGAATTATCATTTTTATGCTAAATTTGATTGGCAGTTAGAAAATACTTCGTAATTCTCGTCTTATTCTGGGCCATTGATGATGTTGATGATGACGACGACGACGACGACGAAGCCTCATTTAATGGCACATACCCACTGCGGGGGAAATGCCAGAACCGGGTTGTATCTGGGCCTTCATTGCATATGACGTGGTGAGTGTTGAGTGAGTGAGTGAGTGAGTGAGTGAGTGAGTGAGTGAGTGAGTGAGTGAGTGAGTGAGTGAGTGAGGAAACTTTATTTCAGGTCCGGCGAGGACGCGAACTTGTCGCGCACCCGGCTAGTCCCACGTCAGGACCGGCAGGTCTCGCCCACCGGCCCGGTCGCGGGCACGCCGGACGGCCAGAATTTCCTTTTCTAGAGCGGGGCTACGCAGAAGCGAGTCCCACTGCTCCTTGATGAACTTGGGGTATGTCGATCCACACTCCCACAGCATGTGAGCTAGAGTGGAGGTCTTCCCGCAGGACGGGCAGGTGTCGTCGCGATACACGTCGGGGTAAGCCTTGTGGAGAGCGGACAGACACGGATATGTGCTGGTCTGTAGAAGCCTAAGGGAAACGGCTTGCGCCCTATTCAACTTGGGGTGAGGGGGTAGAAAGTCCCTTCTGGACATGTAGAAATATTTACTGATCTCGTTCTGAGTAGTGGGAGCGTCCCTACGACCGTAGAGATGAGGGCAGTCAGTGCTCCTTATAGAGGAAGCGCGTTCGGTGAGGTAACGCGCAGCCTCGTGAGCAGACTCATTAAGGTTCGGGGGAGCACCCTCGACTGACCCTATGTGAGCGGAAAACGAGTGAATTGAATGGTTTGTAAGAGCATACGGACTGGAGCCGCTAAGAAGACGAACAGCTTCCTTGACGATGCAACCTTTCTGAAAAGCCCTAACTGCCATTTTGGAATCACTATAGATTTCGGATACACGACCATCTAGCAGGGCGAGGACGATGGCGACTTGCCCACGACTCCGGAGTCTGAAGTGCGAATCGAGGCGCTATTGGAAATATTGCCGCTCGAGTAGACCACAACGACGGCAAAGGTCTTCCCGTCACTGTACTCCGCGGCGTCGACGAAGCTTGCTCTAATATCGTGTTGCTTGATCACTTTGAGGATAGCTGCTCCTCTGGCCTTGCTTCTGCCCGCGTTGTGGACGGGATGGACGTTTCAGGGCACAGGGGCCACTACCAACTTGTCTCGAATGCACCTAGGGATCGGGGTACTGACCATCGGGAATCCAGCAGGGTGGTAAGCCAGCAATTCGAGGATGCGTTTACCTGCTGCTGTGGTGATCAGGCGAGTGAGTTGCACGCGTACTTCGGCTTCTGCAATCTCCTCGGCGGTGTTATGTACCCTAAGCTTCAAGAGATCCTCGCTATGGGTTCTCATGGGTAGCCCAAGAGCCCTCTTGAATACTTTGCGGATGAGAACGTTGAGTTTGTCTCGTTCCACTGATAGCCAGTTGTGCATAGAAATCGTGTACGTGAGGTGGCAGGGTACGAAGCCATTGATCAGCCTGAGAAGATTGTTTTCCTTCATGCCTCGATGCCGGTTTGCGATTCTGCGAACGAGGCAGAAAGCGGTGTCTGTCCTTGCGATGATCTTGCGGAGAGCAGTTCCGTTATCAAGTTATCAGTTCCAAGTTATCACGTAGTGAAAACTTGTTCTCTTATCGTCGGCGAACATCCATTCCTCTTCATGTAGGATATTCTGTGGTTCTCATTTATTGGGCCTTTTCATTCGCGCGTTAATTGCAAAATATATTTTTAACTGTTTGTATTCCCTTAACATCCATCGCAATATTGACTTACACTGACCTTTGAACATAACAATATGAGCTCTAAGGCTATAATACGTGAATAAAGAAATGAACTTTTCTTTCTCTCCGTCCGTCACACCAAGTTCGGGAACGAGCGCAACAAAAAAGCTACAATGAAGTAGGCTGTCACGTAGAAGTATAGTATCGGCGTGGATTAAGCAAAAAATAAAGCCCTTCACTTCCTGTTTTTTCAAAGTGTCGAGACCACAACTATTATTTATTCAGTAAGCGGTGCCTGAAGCCGAGCTTTAGTTTACTGACCTGCGATCATCAATGCGAGTCGTGTCATTGGTGCTTTCGCTTCACTGCTGTTGCTCTCTTATTTGAAACCTATGGCCGGTATGGGAGCACTCTTGGGGAGCGCCTGCGAACCAAGTGAATAATAATAATACAGTATTGTAGAAATAAATCGCTTTAGGCTTTAGCAGCACTGAACATTAAAGTGAAAATATCAAAAGAATCGTTAGTGGTTACAAGAAGATGTCAAAGAAAAATCGGCTCTCTTTTTGTTGTTGTTATAAGCTCAACCGAGGACTCGTGCCATACGACGAAGTCTTTATTTCTTCACATGAGAACCACGGAGTACCACACGGAGCTGTGCCTTGTTCTATTCGATTCAAAAGTCACAAAACTTGAGTTATGTGGAATTTTTACACATAGCCTGATGCATATAACATATTTCTAGTCCTTCAGCTGGACTGGTAACCGAGGCGGACATTCATTGCAGTAGAAATCGAAACAGGAACTTTACAGCACATATCCCGATTTACGAATTTTAGCTGGAGAGATTGCAAGGCGTATCAACATGGAATGAATCATCATTATTATCATCATCAGCAGTCTTCCTTATGTCCACTGCAGGACGAAGGCCTCTCTCTGCGATTCTCAATTACCCATGTAGAATGAATTTCCGGATTTTAATTAGGTTATTTTGGTAAGTTTCCTTAATTATTTGAATATGTGCATCGATTTGTCGTGCTAGTAATGTCGCCTCCCTGAGAAATCCAGTTCAAGGACAAGAATTATGCTGTCTGCGACTGGCGCTCTTCAGAAATGCCAGACAGCTTAAACATGACACCCTTGTATTTTGATTTGACGCCTCTTTAAAATTGGTCATATGGGTTCGCTTGCTAATATCACACGGAAAGAAAACATGTTATAGCATTATCGGCCAATATCATTGCAAGTGTACCACCCGCGCGACCTATTTTGTAAATCATTGTGTAGTGTGCACAGACGATGCCGTTCTTGCGCCGTGCGCGACACAGTGGGTTCTAAATTTAGAGTCTCGCTTGGCTTTCAATGAGGCATCGTTCCGGAATACGTTTGTTGATCCCTGCGCAAGCGGTCGCGTCCTAGAGAGATCACTAAGCCTTAGTATCCATAGTCGATCAAACATGTGCTCATCAGTAGCTATAAGGCCTAAAAGATCGCTAGTGTTGGCGCAAAGCTCACGTTTGCTCTCATATAGCGTTCCCCCGCTTGACACGCAGCATCAAGAAATGGCTCCAACAGGCTCGGGCAGTAACACAGAGGTATGCCACTTTGCGCCCACGATATTTCGCAGTACGGAGGGACCACTACGAATAAGAGGCGAGCACGATTGTGAAAGTACACTGTACGACCCACAACTGCTTTAACATAACTTAGGCATGTAACCTCTCTAATTCATGAATAAATATAGCTTCTGTATTTGGTCACGTATGTTTTTGCACCCTAGTGTCATAACACCGTTTGCAGCACTCACAAGGTGCCTCACATACCTCACTTCGGCTGCGTCCCTGAAACGTCGCCTAACCGATTTTTAAGCTTTGTTGTGCTCCTCGAGGATATTCTTCTACGGTTATAGAGACGACATTGCGTTCAGTCATCTACTAATTAGAATCACTCTCTTCACTAACCAATCATTGAAGATGAACATGTGCAGTTTTTTCTTTTGCATTAAGCCTCACAATAAACTTGTCGTTGCATGTCACCCGCCGTGGTTGCTCACTGGCTTTGGTGTTGCGCAGCTAAGCACGAGGTCGCGAGATCAAATCCTGACAGAAGCGGCCGCACTTCGAGGAGGGTGAAACGCAAGAACTGAGCATTGGGTGTAATTTGAAGAACGCCAGCTTTCGGCATTTATGGACACCCCATTACGGAGTGCCTCATAAGTATTCATCGTAGTTTTGGTACATAAAATCCCAGATTGTCATTTATTCTTTCTCGTTGTATATCGGGAAAGCTGCACTTCTCTTCTGTCCTGTAATTTATTCTGTATATATTTCAGTGTAGAGCCTTCATGAGATCGTTATCCGTGTCGAATTTTTGAAATATTTGGCCATAACTTATATGACGGAAGGCTAAATTGGAAACCCACTCTAAGCAAGTTGCGGGTGAGGCAACACTAGCTGCGGTATGGCGGCGCAAACTCAGCAGTCAACGCTCTTAATTGCGTAGAGATAGCATAGTTATGATACAACCTAACGTTTCTATACAACGAAACGACCTGTATATCGAAGGATGGATTCCGCGTGTCCGCCTTGTCCGTCGTACATGTTCCTCTTTTACTCCGCTTCTTCGTAAAGCTCTTTTCTTCAAGTATGCAAAACCAACTCGCCCACATCAAGCTTCTGCTGTCCCCGCCGCATTCCTATCCTTCATGTGTATCGTGAACGGCTCTACAGAGAAGATGCCTAAAACAAGTTTGCCTTTGTAACGGAGGAAGCTGTTCTCCCCGCAGACGAGCGTCGGTAGAGACCAGAAGACTGCCCCGAAAGATCTAGAGTTCGTAGAACCAGTATTTAGTAACCCAATACTCCATCTCGCCCCCGCCTCCTCTTCCAAAACAAAACGTTATAGAATAGAATAAAACACGGCCAATTGAAAAACTTACATGCCACTAGCATGGCATGCAGGTAAAGTATAAAATATAAATAAAAAGTTTACTGACGATTACGACACTCCCCAGCGTAAAATTTCAGCCCACTTCTATATACGTGTTGTCATTTCACGATATATTCACTGACGCGGCGAACATGCCTCGCGCGGCACTTTGCAAATGGAGCGAGGAGCGGCGCGACTACCTCGCTAACCTGGAAATTGCGAAAGCGAGAACGTGGGCCCCGCACATAGTCTTCGCACAGTCTTATTGCACATACGGCACACGAACGAATAATTCTCAGCGTTTGCACGCCATGCTTCTGGTCTTGGAAGCGACGCGCGGACTTCTCGACACTTCCACTAGATGGCGCAGCATGTCCAGAAAGAAATGCGAGAGAGGAGCCCGGGTGCCGCATGACGTGCTACTTAGCGTTCTCCACACAACAGCACACCATTCATCTCAGAGGCCACATGCAGGCTTCGCGACGGCGTCGCTAGATGGCACCAAGTGTTCTTAGGGAAGCGTGAAGGAGGAATCCCGCTGCAGTATGCGCCTCACGCATAACGCAGTTTCGAAGGTGGAAATACGTTGTGTGGTGACAAATTATTTAATGTTAAACGAATTACCGTTGACAGTCATCGCACAGCCTCGTTAGCCGAAGCTGTGTGTCTTTAGGACCGGTGCTCTCCGGACATTGTTGTAAACGTTCGAATAAAGTGCTTTTTACAGCGCAAATTACTGTGGACGGATTCCAATAACCATTTCGGTTGGCAATGTTGTTTACCACGGCCGGTGGCCGTCGCAGCTATCGCGAGGAATGAGAAATGCGAAGTTCCAGCCGGGATCGAATTCGGGCCCTCTGCGATAGAGACAGCTCCCCTACCGATGCGCCACGCCAGCGCTTGCTAGAAGCTACGTAACAATGCCCTTATCCCATAGTTGGGCTTAAAAATCGCGACTGCGCAGGAAAGCCTCCCACTCGAACCACGTAACGTCTTCGTCATCCCGTAACGCGGGGCACCACCAGAGCATGTGATCTAAGTTGAAAAGTCTGAGCAAAGCGTGCAAGTGTTTGACGATTGAATTTCGGTATAGATCCGGTGGAAGATAGCGGGGCCAGGGTATGCCCCGACTAGCAAGAATCCGAGTGTCAATGCCTGAGGTCTGTTCATTTTACCGTGCGGAGCGGATACTTCCGCCTCATCAGATAAAAGTACTTCGTGGGTTCGTTGTACTAGACAGGGGGATCCCGAATGTAGGAAACCTCAGCACCGCGCCACGCGGCAGCTACGCGTTTGACGACTCCTGGCGCTGACCTGCGGGCCGACTCGTGTTCGTTGGACGTGGCGACCTTGATGTGTTCCAAGTGAACGGGCAACCAGACGATCGTGTGTTCCTTGATTTCCTCGTCCCGTAGGATCCGCAAGACCGATTTCGAGACGGTGCCCTTGGCGAATGCTCGCACCTCCGATCCCGAGTCCCTGTATATATCGTCTATCTCCCGTCATCCAGCAGTGCCGAAGCTCTTGCGGCCTATTCCCCAACCTCGGCCACCGTCATCCCTACCGTCGAGGAGTTTGTGATTTTCCATTCCTGATCGACGCTGACTGTAGCGAACGCCTTTCCGTCAGGGTACCGGGCTGCATCGACGAAACTGCAACTCCGGGCGTGTGCGTCGGTTTGAAGAGAGTTACTACCTACAGATACATGGTACAAGCATGGGTACGCCTTTTGCACCAACCTACGCGAACATATTTATGGGGATTCTAGAAACAGATTTCCTATTGCGCTGCACTACCAAGCCCCACACATACCTACGATACATAGACGACATACTCATAATCTGGGGACATGGCCAAGACAGTCTAGATAAATATGTATCCTTTCTAAATTCTGTTCACCCAACAATAAAATTCACATCAGAATCCTCAACTGAGCGCATAAACTTTCTGGACACAACAATATACATTGACAATGGTGAACTAAAGACAACGCTGTATAGGAAACCTTTCGACAAACAACAGTACCTAGAATATACCAGCCACCATCCCAGACATTGCAAACAAGGCATCTTTAAAGGCCAAGCCACACGACTACGTCGCATTTGCGTTGAAAACCAAGACTACATAGATAGACTCGATCACCTTAAAGAAACGCTATCAAACAGGAACCACCCAAACAGTGACCTTCAAACAGCTTACATCGCTGCAACCAAACTTGATCGAGCCGAGGTCCTCAAGCCCCGCCCGAAGATCACAAGAACAACAACGCCTCTTCTTACTACTGAATTCTCAAACGCACTCCCAAACGTGAATAACATCCTAAGTAAATACTACCCGATTCTCACCAGCAACCAGAAACTTAAGATTTTTCCCGACCCTCCCAGAGTAGCCTACAGACGCAACACTAATTTTAAAGATGTTCTTGTGCACGCCAAACTACAGAAAAAGAAGAAGTTGGGAACCAATCCCTGTGGTCGCCCCAGGTGCTCTACATGCAAACACATTCAATCCACTACTACAGTAAAAAGTACAGCGTCGAATTACACACACAAGGTAACTTCGGCTTTCACCTGCACATCAAGCAATGTAGTCTACTGTCTAGAATGCGCCGCTTGTAGCAAACAATACATAGGTGAGACCGGACAACAAATCAATACAAGACTCAATGGTCACCGCGCGGACACAAAACACAATTTACCCAAAGCAGTAGCCAGCCACTTTAATGAACATGGACATATGTTTGACAAAGCAAGGCTCTATATACTACAAACAAATTTCCGTTCCCCTCGCGAAAGGAAGTACACGGAATCATACCTCATACACAAGTTTAATTGCCTACACCCGACAGGAATTAATTTGGCACGCGGCAACTTAGAATCTTTAAAAGCTGTAACTTAAATCTGAAACTCTCATATCATCAACCAATACACAAAACACATTAGGCCACCAGCCAACTTTAATTCTTAACCTCACCTACTCTTTCATTTCGGAGGAAAAAAGGGGAGAGGGGGAGAAGGGGGGAGAAAAAAGAAAAAAAAAGGAAAAAAAATTTCCTGCCTATTACTCAATTTAATGTACTCTTTCAGGATTTTACGTCTACACCAAGTGTACGATCCCCTTCTTCCATGTACACTTGCCCGCGCCCGCTTCTGCACGCGTCACCCTCCTGTTTGCTATACCGATTTCGCCCCCTCCCTTCCCCCTGCCCCCCTTTTTTAGTCTTTTTTTTTTGAAACCCCCTCGACAACACATTCCGAAGTCAATATGCCTTTTTCGGCGCCTCAACCCGGAGTATCGCCTTCTGGATGCCGCCGTAACGACACCTACGTTAAGCGCGTGGGGCAGTGCCCCTTGAAAGACCATGCCGCTGCCTTTCAGTCACCCCACACATTGCACCGCAGACTACTCGTCGCCACCTTAACTATTTCAAAATTACTCGACCTATTGCTTGACCGGCCGTTCTAATGCCTCAAAAACATGCCGCCAACGACTCCCCTGAATGCCTCCTAACCTTTCGCATCCCCAACACGCTCCCAAGCCCCCGTATTTCTTAAAGATTTCATTTTTCTCTTTCTTTTTCTTTCACCCCCCCCCCCTTTGTTGTGTCTTGGGACGGCCCTGGCTCCGCCTGCTTTTTTTTCCCCTTCCCCCCCCTTTTTTCTGCTTCTATTTCTTTTCTTTCCTCCCCGCGTGCCCACTCTCACGCTCTTGTCCCTTCGTCTTGAGAATGAGGCTCACAGACGTCGGATGACAACGCCTGCTCCCTCTTGTAATCTCTCTCTTTAAAACCAGCCGCCAGCGACAACACCCGCACGTGACGTCACTGCACTAACCCTTTAAAACTAACACGCCGAGGATGACGAGGCCGCCTTTGACGAAGATAGGTCCACCTATCGAAACGTTGGCCAGCCTGTCTGAGGCACTTCAACCCTGTTTTAAAAAAGTTTATACCACAGTGTGCCATTCCATCTGCCAGCCCCTTTCTTGTTTTTGGATAACAATGACAATGACATTCACAACTCGAGCAATTGATATGTACAACTTAGACAGGAATCTAAATTTAAAGTAGGTTCCTTTTATCGACAGTAATTTTCAAAAAAGTATTTTCTCACAGCAGACCTAAAGTTACGGGCTTCTTTTATATGTATTGGCAAAGAATTCCAAATAAGTACGCCGTTAAATTCCACGAGCCTTTTCCCGTACTGATTTTGACATGGGGGCAAATTAAAACACTGATTACTTGCAGCTCTTGTATTTCGTAAAGGGATTTTAAACAAGGTAATTGGAAGTGGATTATTGTTTTCGATAATACTATGAATTACCTCAGCAATTTTCAATTCATACAATGCCTGCACTGGCAACACATGCAATGAGCTGTACAAGTACATACTGGATTGTGTACACTTAGATGAGGTAATAATTCTTAATGCGCGTTTTTGCAGATTGAATACTGGCTCAAGGTAAGTTTGAAAGGTGTTTCCCCATGAGTCAATGCAATACGATATGTGGCTCTGAATGAAGGAGAAGTACAGAATGCGTAGGACAGGATATCCGAAACATTCACGAGCCTTAAGAAGAATGTAACATCCGTAAGCTAGCTTAGAACAAAGGTGTTTAATGTGAGTTTTCCAGTGCATGTCTGAATCAAAGAAAATGCCTAAATATTTGTAGGAGACAACTTGTTGTAGTTTAATGCCACGTAGTGATATGTCCAGTATTTCAGTATTGAGCTTTTTCTTCCTGGAATGAAAAACTGTATACTTAGTCTTAGTAAGATTAAGGGTCAGTTCATTGGACGTGAACCACTTAAAAACATTATCTAATTCTGCATTTATTTTATCCTGTATATCGGACAGACTGTCTCCAGTAAATAGAAGAGCGGTGTCGTCAGCATACATCAAAGCCTGTGAATGCCTAAGCGTTGCAGGGAAATCATTTATGTAAAGTGAGAAAAGCATGGGCCCGAGAACGGAACCCTGTGGCACACCAGTTAGTACAGTTTGTAATGTAGACGTATAGTTTATAAGTATTACTTGCTGTTTGCGGTTACTAAGGTAGCTTCGAAGCAGGTTCAGGATTTTGCCCCTAAACCCTAGATTGTTAATCTTGTTCAGTAGTATCTGATGGTCAACTGTATCGAAGGCCTTTTTTATGTCGAGATAGACAACGACCGCAATTTTATTCTGCTGCAGAGCCGTATTAAGTAGGTGCGTCAGGGTGAAAACAGCGGAGGAAGTTGATTTCTGAGGTCTGAAACCGTGTTGGTGTGGGCTCAGTATATTGTATTTCGATATGAATTTGTTTATGTGCACAGCGAGTATCTTTTCAAACACTGTGTTGACCACGCTAGTAATAGAAATCGGCCGATAACTTGATGGACTAGAGCGATCTCCGTCCTTATAAATCGGAATTACTTTTGCGATTTTTAATTCTGAGGGATATGTTTCGGAATCAAGGGAATGATTAAATAGGTGAAGGAGGGGACCCGCTAATATGTCAATGTTGTCCTTAATTAGCTTAACAGGTATTTGGTCAAGCCCAGCAGCCTTAGTTCTTAGCCCATTAACAACTGTTATTATTTCATCCACAGTGATATCTTCAATTACCATAGTATTCACCACTGATTCGATAGGCTGCGTACATTCGGTGACTTGAGGAAGCTGGCTTGCTAGTTGCGGTCCAATATTTACAAAATACTCGTTAAATTCATCAACTGTTTCCTGGTTAAGTACATCAGGCAATATACGCTGCTCTGAACGAAGCCCTACTGCACCTGTTACAATATTCCAAATTTTACCTGAGTTGCCTTGCGCATTAATGATGAGAGAAGAGTGGTATTCTTGTTTTCTTTTACGCATTAGAGACACCGACCGGTTCCTGAAGCGCTTAAACTGGCTTAGATAATAATTGTTGGTTTTAGTACGTTTCCACTTTTCATGCCATTTTTCTTTCTCTTTTAGTATGCGTAGGATGTCGCGAGTCATCCATGGGCATATAGGTGCAACATATCGACCAGAGAACTTGTGTGTGGTGCTCTGCAAGACGGCACTCTGGACAACTGTAAAGAAGTTTGTATATTCTTTGTTTATGTCTGTATCATAGGTGTCCAAGAAGTTTACTTGCCGCAGGTTCTCGCGAACTAATTGATAGTCAATCTTTTTCTGCCGTTCATGACCAGATATGTTCGCAGATATCTTTCCTTCGATTTTGACAGCTAAAAATATGGGCATGTGATCGGCTATTGGATCTAGGTAAGTTCCACCCCATCTGTTACATGGGATGTTCGTAAGGGCATGATCTATTAAAGTGCTTGAACTGCCTGTGATACGCGTTGGCTCTGTTATAAGATTGCATATGTTATATGACTGTAGAAGTAAGGTGTAATTGTTAGTTTCTCCAGACACATCTATATTAAAGTCTCCTACAATTACAACACGGTTACTTTTTTTAGAGGTTAAGATTTCTATAATTGATTCAAGTTTCTCAATAAAAACTGCTTTTGTGCAATAAAATTGCTTTTTGTGCAAGAGAAAAATATTCTCCAGAGAAGAGGTGCAACTTAACGTGCATGTAATATTTTATGCAAGCCACGGATTTAATGCTATCGTAGCAAATTCATTACGATAGCCTACACTTTTGCTCTGTCAAATTTAATAAGAGGCAAGATAAGCTTTCAAGATGCATCGGGAAATTCGTGCTTGAAAACCGACAAGAAAATGCAACTGAACGGTACCGCGTTCAGCGCAACGTAGAAACTTCGGGTACTTTGCTGTCTTGTCATTTGCCCTTGCCGAGGTTGAAATAATTCAAGCCTTATTTATTTATTTATTTATTTATTTATTTATTTATTTAGCTTTATTTTTTGCTTAATCCACACCGATACTATACTTCTACGTGACAGCCTACTTCATTGTAGCTTTTTTGTTGCGCTCGTTCACCAACTTGGCGCGACGGAGAGAAAGAAAAGTTCATTTCTTTATTCACGTATTATAGCCCTAGAGCTCATATTGTTATGTTCAAAGGTCAGTGTAAGTCAATATTGCGACGAATGTTAAGGGAATGGAAACAGTTAAAAATATATTTTGCAACTAATGCGCGAATGAAAAGGCCCAATGAATGAGAACCACACAATATCGTACATGAAGAGAAATGGATGTTGGCCGACGATAAGAGAACGAGTTATCACTGCGTGATAACTTGGAACTGATAACTTGATAACGGAACTGCTCTCCGCAAGATCATCGCAAGGACAGACACCGCTTTCTGCCTCGTTCGCAGAATCGACAACCGGCATCGAGGCATGAAGGAAAACAATCTTCTCAGGCTGATCAATGCCTTCGTACTCTGCCACCTCACGTACACGATTTCTATGCACAACTGGCTATCAGTGGAACGAGACAAACTCAACGTTCTCATCCGCAAAGTATTCAAGAGGGCTCTTGGGCTACCCATGAGAACCAATAGCGAGGATCTCTTGAAGCTTAGGGTACATAACACCGCCGAGGAGATTGCAGAAGCCGAAGTACACGTGCGACTCACTCGCCTGATCACCACAGCGGCAGGTAAATGCATCCTCGAATCGCTGGCTTACCACCCTGCTGGATTCCCGATGGTCAGTACCCCGATCCCTAGGTGCATTCGAGACAAGTTGGTAGTGGCCCCTGTGCCCTGAAACGTCCATCCCGTCCACAACGAGGGCAGACGCAAGGCCAGAGGAGCAGCTATCCTCAAAGTGATCAAGCAACACGACATTAGAGCAAGCCGCGGAGTACAGTGACGGGAAGACCTTTGTCGTCGTTGTGGTCTACTCGAGCGGCAAAATTTCCAATAGCGCCTCGATTCGCACTTCAGACTCCGGAGTCGCCGGGCAAGTCGCCATCGCCCTTGCCCTGCTAGATGGTCGTGGGTCCGAAATATATCGTGATTCCAAAACGGCAGTTAGGGCTTTTCAGAAAGGTTGCATCGCCAAGGAAGCTGTTCGTCTTCTTAGCGGCTCGAGTCCATATGCTCTCACAAATAATTCAATTCACTCGTTTCCCGCTCATGTAGGGTCAGTCGAGGGTGCTCCCCCGGACCTAAATGAGTCTTCTCACGAGGCTGCGCGTGACCTCACCGACCGCGCTTCCTCTATAAAAAGCACTGACTCCCCTTCTCTCTACGGTCACAGGGACGCTCCCACTACTCAGTACGAGATCATTAAATATTTCTACATGTCCAGAAGGGTCTTTCTACCCCCTCACCACAACTTGAATAGGGCGCAAGCCGTTTCGCTTAGGCTTCTAGAGACCAGCAAATATCCGTCTCTGTACGCTCTCCACGAGGCTTACCCCGACTTGCATCGCGATGACGCCTGCCAGTCCTGCGGGCAGACCTCCACTCTAGCTCACATGCTCTGGGAGTGTGGGTCGACATACCCCAAGTTCATCAAGGAGGAGTGGGACTCGCTTCTGCGTAGCCCCGCTCTAGAAAAGGAAATTCTGGCCGTCCGGCGTGCCCGCGACCGGGCCGGTGGGCGAGACCTGCCGGTCCTGACGTGGGACTAGCCGGGTGCGCGACAAGTTCGCGTCCTCGCCGGACCTGCAATAAAGTTTCTTCACTCACTCACTCACTCACTCACTCACTCACTCACTCACTCACTCACTCACTCACTCACTCACTCACTCACTCACTCACTCACTCACTCACTCACTCACTCACTCACTCACTCACTCACTCACTCACTCACTCACTCACTCACTCACTCACTCACTCACTCACTCACTCACTCACTCACTCACTCACTCACTCACTCACTCACTCACTCACTCACTCACTCACTCACTCACTCACTCACTCACTCACTCACTCACTCACTCACTCACTCACTCACTCACTCACTCACTCACTCACTCACTCACTCACTCACTCACTCACTCACTCACTCACTCACTCACTCACTCACTCACTCACTCACTCACTCACTCACTCACTCACTCACTCACTCACTCACTCACTCACTCACTCACTCACTCACTCACTCACTCACTCACTCACTCACTCACTCACTCACTCACTCACTCACTCACTCACTCACTCACTCACTCACTCACTCACTCACTCACTCACTCACTCACTCACTCACTCACTCACTCACTCACTCACTCACTCACTCACTCACTCACTCACTCACTCACTCACTCACTCACTCACTCACTCACTCACTCACTCACTCACTCACTCACTCACTCACTCACTCACTCACTCACTCACTCACTCACTCACTCACTCACTCACTCACTCACTCACTCACTCACTCACTCACTCACTCACTCACTCACTCACTCACTCACTCACTCACTCACTCACTCACTCACTCACTCACTCACTCACTCACTCACTCACTCACTCACTCACTCACTCACTCACTCACTCACTCACTCACTCACTCACTCACTCACTCACTCACTCACTCACTCACTCACTCACTCACTCACTCACTACGTGATATGCAATGAAGGCCCAAATACGACCCGGTTCGGGCATTTCCCCAGCAGTGGGTGTGTGCCATTAAATCAGGCTTCGTCGTCGTTGTGATCATCATCATCATCAATGGCCCAGAATAAGACGTCAATTTCAAAGTAAATGTCTAACTGCCAATCAAATTTAGCATAAAAATGATAATTCATTTCTTTTCTAGTTCGTCAGTGAGAAATGGAAAAAGAAGATCGTGACATACTTCTTTTTTATATCTAAATAAAGCGTACCTCTCCTTTGGCCAAACCACAAATACGGACATGCGCCAGAAGCTATGGCGAAGAAGACGAGAAGATGGCTTCTCGAGCATTGAAGAGATTTGAAGAGAAGACATTTAAAAATTGCCTGCGGACTACTTTCAAATCAATGGAAAATTCTCCATTGCAAGCCGAGGATATTTGATCCATCATTGATACTTCGCGCAAAAGATCAGAGTTCCAGTTAAAGGCATGTAAAAACACTGCTTCTACAAATTGGTGGAATGACGATTGCTCGCGGGACTACAAGCGACTCAAGGCTGCATGGAAACAACTCATGCATAACCAATCTCCGAAAAACTGGAAAAACTATAAATTTATTGCTGGAACATTTAAAAGAACGGTAGGTAAGGCAAAAGACGCTTACAATGTCCGACATTTCGAATTCCTTTCGAAAGCAAATAATAGGCGTGCATTATTTCGGTTTTTAAGATCCCAAAAAATGATTCCACGCCCCTTCAACTGGGAGTCGGTAGTTTTAACCACAAGTGAGAAAGCTGACTCTCTAAATGTTATCGCGCAAGGGTTAGAGACCCGCTTCGCTACCTCTCTTCCCTTCTCTCCTTACGCGCAGGGCACTTCAGAAGATTTCGAAGAGTTTTCCATGTCAGAATTGTCCCAAGCCGTTTCCTGTTTACCAGTTGCAGCCCCAGGTCACGATGGAGTCACTACCAAGATGATTAAACTTCTCTTTGAAGTCGCTCCTAACGGCTTGTTAGATACCATAAATTACTCAGTAAAATATGCATGGTTCCCTCCTGTGTGGAGAATTGCGAAGGTGATTCCTCTGCTGAAAGACCAAACCAAAGGGTTTGTCCTAGACAATATTCGGCCTATTTCTCTAACATCAAATTTCGTAAAATTAATAGAAAGATTATTAAACGCACGTATGGTTCAGTTTGTAACCACAAGAGAATTATTGAGCCCCTGCCAAATTGGCTTTCGACCAGGGATGTCCATTTGGTGCGCACATATCGACCTAGAAAGCCGAATTCAGTTGGCTCGTTACCAAAAACAATATGCTGCCCTAGTCACGTTAGACATTTCTAAAGCATACGATAGTGTGGAATACCCTTTATTAATAAAAAGGATGCAGGATATTGGATTGCCAGACTACTTCGTGACGTGGACTGCAGAGTTCTTGCAGGGCAGGGAGTTTTACTGTGCACAAAGCGGAATTTCATCGGGAAAATTCAGACAAACACGCGGGGTTCCTCAAGGGGCAGTTTTGTCCCCGCTGCTGTTTAACATCCTACTCAGCTCCATTCCTCATCATCAAAATGTAAGCACGTACGTTTATGCTGATGATATAGCGTTTTTTGCATCAGCAAGTGATATTCAGTCACTGTACGAATGCTTGCAGAAATACTTATGCGAGCTAGAAGCATGGCTGGACAGTATTCGCTTGTCCCTTAATGTAAATAAGAGTGCCGTTCTTGTCTTTCCCCTACGAGACCCAGTTACTATATCCCTTTCATACCGTCACTCCACTATCCCACAAGTGGAAAAGGTCAAGTACCTTGGAATTATTTATAATGGTAATCTTGATTGGCATCCGCATATTGAACATATAACTTCAAAAGCTTCTCGTGCAATGGGGATATTACGAAGGATAAGTAATTATCGATGGGGCATGCGCAGAGACACACTCATAATGATTTACCACATGTACATTCGACCTATACTAGAGTTCGGTTGTGTATTATTCTCCGGCGCCGCGGCTTACAAGCTACGCCCACTAGTTTTGCTAGAACGGGAAGCGCTTCGCTTATGTCTGGGGCTTCCAAAGTTTGTAGCCAACGCTGTACTCTACAAGGAAGCACGGTTACCTTCCCTTGAAATGAGATTTAAAATACTCACCGTTCAAGCGTTTATAAGGCTCTATGAATCCCCACTAAGAAGGTCTCAGTCGATCTTCATCAAACAACGAGTCAAATTTTTTGGAGTCAGATGGCCACGGTTTCACACGCCACAAGTCATTATATCGCAATCATTATTGAATCCGTTAGACGTAAATATAAATGATATAATCACGGAAAACAGAATCTCAAATTCACTAGTTATTACTTATGATGACCTATACCCAAATAATGCAAAGCAGCTTCCCTCACATATTCTTAACGGCTTACTCCAGGATCACTTGAATCAACTCCACACTAACGTAATTATAGCAACGGATGCTTCGCAGATTGATGAAAAGGCAGGAGTTGGAATTTTCTCATCATCATTGGACTGGTCTTTTTCTATTCGGCTTCCCGACTTCACTCCAATATACCTAGCGGAATTCCTAGCTGTTGTCCTAGCTTTACGAATCTTCCAGGTCAACGGCGGTAATAATCACAGATTCTTTGTCGCTGTGCACCTCACTTACTGCTCCCGGCGAGACACACATATTGAAAACTTTGAACTCACTGGCTCCAAGTCATTTGAGAAGTTTACGATTAATATGGGTACCTGGCCACAAAGGCATATTTATGAATGAGGTGGCAGACAGCTTGGCCAAGGCTTCTATCAGCGGCCCAGTGCTTCCCCTTCTTCCAACAACGGGCTTTATCACGTCCGCCAGGTTCAGAAGATACATCCTTTTAACATCTCACTCGAACCTCAATTCATCATTGGAACTACGCCACTTACAATTCCCTTGGAGCAGGAAGTTTTGCAAAACAAGACAAACGGAGGTTACATTAACGAGACTACGTTGTCGAGTCCCATCTCTAAATTTTTACATGCACCGATCTGGTCTGGCAATATCCCCATTGTGCCATTTTTGCAATGCATTAGAGACGATTGAGCACTACCTACTGGAATGCCGGCGTTTCTCCTCCACGAGGAAAATGACATTAGAAATTACAGTGCGACAGCTTGGTCTGCCATTGAACACTCCGGTACTGCTGTCTTTCGGAGCGTCTGTGCTTGGGCACTCACACAGGAATGTTTGCTTCGCCTTAGAAAAATTTCTTATTGAATCAAACCGATTTCATTGATGACCATATTATTTTATTCATTCCTCCTCTATTGCCTCATTGATATATTCAAGATAGTTTTTTTTTCTCCTCTACGTAGCATGACAATCTACTGAACCATTTCGATTTTCCCTCGCCTAAATTCATGTAACAAATTTTTAGATTTTCACCTCCTTTTCTGAACACATAAGCAAAGTCTGCCCGACTCTTGGCCAATCCCCGCGAGTGGGTAAGCGCCAAACTAATCCAGGACATCATCATCATCATCATTTGTCATGGAGCCGTTTTCTCGGAGTCGCAACAAGAGGAAATTCCTCGTCATCGCAGTGGCGACCCTGTCGAGCATTATATTGATGGCCCAGATAAGGATGGCAGAAATTGCAACGGCGCCGCATCCCGTCCATCGAGTAGTCGAGCAACAGGAACGCCGTACGACACTGCCTACTGAACAGCTTTCAGAAGACAAGGCACCGCGGGGCTGCCAGCACCGGGTCGACTCTCTGGACGGACCAGGACCAGACCAGGAGTGGCACAGTGGTGGCTGGGCAGTCCGCCAGCTTTGCAGCCAACCTCTGGACACTCTGTTCTTTGTGCACACGGCGCCGACGCACTGGGAACGCCGTGCTGTGCTGCGTGCCACTCTGTTCGAAGAGGCCGCCCGGACCGCTTTCAACTGGACCGGCATCTTCTTCATTGGGAATCACGAAGACCCCCTGGTGAACATGTGGACTACGCTCGAGGTAGGGGCTACAGGGGACGTCGTGATGCTACCCTACAACGACACCTTCTTTACAATTATCTACAAGTTCGTCGGCGGCATGCGATGGGTGACCGAGTACTGTCCCAACGTGCGCACCATCGTCAAGATCGACGATGACGTCGGCGTAGAGCCGTTCCAGCTTCGGCAATACCTGGACAAGGAGCTGCCAAAGAATAGCGACTCCATACATTGCTCCGTGTTTGTGGACAATGATGTACGCCGTGAAGCCAACGACACGTACTGCGTCCCGGAAGACGACCTCGTCCAGAACGTCTACCCTTTGTACTGTTCAGGCAGGTCCATGATTATGACGATGGAAACGTTGCGGAAGCTTTTCGCGGCATCGAAGATTGTCAAGGGTTACGCCATTGACGACGCTTACGTGACTGGACACCTCGCTTTGTTCTCAAACGTTGGACACGTAGACATCAGCTCACGTATCGACTGGAATTTCACAGGCGACACTGAATCCATGGTCAGAGGAAAGGTGACCTTCACGCATGAGGAATCCGCAAAAGCAACCTCCACTGACCGCAGAGGACAGTGGGGACTGATGCTCTGGATGCATATGATGCAGGCTCCTGGTTGGCGCGCATTGAATTTCTCCAACCGACTTGCGGACAGCATGTACCGACGCGATTTTTTAAAGACACGACACTCCTTAAAGAAAGGACATTATTTGCTATCTCGTTCCGATCACCAAGAGCATGTGGTACGCTCGAGCCGTAGTGCCGAGTCTGTAAAGAGATAAATGGTGTCACAATCTTGAGCCGCCAGTTTTTTCATTGCGGTTCCCGGGAAATAAAGGTGTCCGCCAACCTATACGCGGACAACCTATACCGACGCGATTATTGTGTTACGACGCGCCGTAAAGGAAGGACAATATTTGCGATTGCTTGAGCATTATTCACATTAGAGCAAACACCGTGTAGCACGTTCACAACTAAGTGTCGAATCGGAAAAGAGGATCATATCACAAACTTGAGCCGTCAATTTAGAACATTGCGGTTCCTCGGACATGTCATGTTGCTGCCAAGCTGAACCATCCGATAAAATATTGATGTTTTATCAGTTTTTACAGCTGTTAGCATTCTTTTGGAACTTACCGCAGTTTTGGCCGTGCCCATAAGTCTCTATTTCCACGCCAAACGTTTTTCCCGCCAACTTGTGTCGCTGGGTGGTCAAGTGGTTAAAGAAGCGGGCCCCGGTGCTGGGACGACAGGGCTGAAAACTGACAGTCGAACCAAGTTGAATCACTGGGTACGTAACTCTCGATATGTGGTGCTCTTCGGCGAATCTCCTTGGCGTAAACTTGGGTCCCTGGGCATATGCCTCTGGCTATGACCTGCTCCGCAAGAGACCTCTTTGACGACAGCTTGAACCACTGGGTATGCACTTATCGGTATATGGTCCTCTTTGAGGCTAACTGCGGTGGGGTGGGTATGTGCTGGTCTTCGATGACTATTGTCCAAGCCGATTTCGGGCAGTGGGCATTTACCAGTGTGTGTGTACTGTTAGCATTCTTTGGGAACTTACCCAAGTTTTCAATGTTTATAGGTATCTTTGCACATGCCGAACCTATTTTCCATCAACTTGGGTCGCTAGGTACTCCATGGCCAAGTGAACCTTTGCCTCCAGCTTCGTCCAGACGTTCACCAGGGGGTAATAGTGTTCCCCAATGAAGAACATGCCAGTCCAATTGAATGCAGTCCGGGAAACCTGTTCAGATAGAGTGGCGCGCAGGTGAACACGGTTTCACTGAACCTGGCTTTGACGCCAACTGGGTCCACATGTTTTCTTTTTCTACGGAGTATGGGGCCGCTCATCAATAAGCTTATCCTATACCAACTTGGGTCACTGGTTATGTGTCACTGTGTATATGCGTATCCTGAAATTATTATCCCGGAAAAAGCAATTTTTATAGCCTAATTCATCCGCTCCCGGACCCCTACATACTCGTAGGCGATTTTAATGTCCACAACACCATGTGCGGAGACTTGCGATGTGACGCGAGAGGAAGGTTTATTTAAAATTTTCTTGTAAACTCCTGTGCATGCCTCTTCAACAAGAAGGAGCCAGCGTATTTTAATATTCATTATAATTCAAATTCGTCAATAGACCTGTCGACCTGCTCTGCTTCAATTTTTACTGCATGCAATGGCATGTAACCAAAAATCCCTATGGAAGTGGTCACTTCCCTGTAAAGTTACATTCTATACGTCAACACGAATGCCCTCCGCACGCCCCCCGGTGGAAGCTAGCTTCCGCCGAATGGAATCATTTTAAGGAATCAACATTCTTATCACGACATCTTATCATCGATTTTAGCGTAGATGAAGCATTGGCATATATTGCTTGTTTTATACTCGATGCAGCTGAAAAGTTCATTCCACAAACACAAGGTCTCTCATGTAAAAGACGGATCCCCTGATTGAATGAGCAGTGCAGACTGGCGCGAAGGAAACTAAACAAAACGTGGGGTTAGCTGCGTCGCTCCGCGACCGCACAAAATCTCATAGTATTATAATGGGTAAAATCACGCTTAAGGAGCACGCAGAGACTGGCAAGGAAGGCTAGCTGGGAGAGGTTTCTCTCGGGCATCACTTACACTCAAGAGTCTAAAGTGTGGAATAGCCTACGAAAGCTAATGGGGAGCAAATCCACCCATTAGCCTTAGTTGACGACCAAGGGACTAGCTTGGAAGACCAGGCCAACGCTGTGGGCAAACACTTCGAACGTCTATCAATCTCCACACATTCATCATCATATCATCTCCACACAAAGTAATTCCTCAAATCTAAACAATTAGCTGGACTTAAGGCACTGGATCGTAAATCCCGTACGAATGATCCATACAACCATCCTTTTAATATTGCCGAGCTTAAATTGAGGAAGACGCAACGAGCTATGGAAAGAAGAATGATGGGTGTAACGTTAAGAGATGAGAAAAGAGCAGATTGGTTGAGGGGACAAACGCGGGTTAATGACATCTTGTTGAAATCAAGAAAAATAAATGGGCATGGGCAGGACATGTAATGAGGAGGGAAGATAACCGATGGTCATTAAGGCTTACGGACTGGATCCCAAGGGAAAGGAAGCGTAGCAGGTGGTGGCAGAAAGTTAGGTGGGCGGATGAGATTAAGAAGTTTGCAGGGACAGCATGACCACAATTAGTACATGACCGGGGTAGTTGGAGAAGTATGGGAGAGGTCTTTGCCCTGCAGTGGGCGTAAGCAGGATGATGATGACGATGATGAAAGCGGCCTTGAGTACATGTAGGAGCTCTTCACCGGGAGCTGATAGAATCATGCATGAGATGATCAAAAACTTACACAGCGGCGCACAGATGGCACTTCTAGCACTTTTCAATTCTAGATTGGCTGGCGGATATCTCTCATCCACATGGAAGGAAGCTATTGTTATTCCCGTCTTGAAGCTGGGGAAAGACCATTTCTTGGCGGCAAGGTATCGCCCGATAGCTCTTACAACTTGCCTGTGTAAGCTATTGGAAAAAATGATTAATCGTCAACTCATACATTTCCTTGAACTCAACAATATGCTTGATCCTTATCATTGTGGCTTCACAGAAGGGTGGTCCACGACTGATCACCTTGTGCGCATTGAAGGAAATATCCATGATGTATTTGTACATAAACAGTTCTTCCTATCGATATTTCTTGATATGGAGAAGGCGTATGACTCAACGTGGCGATACGGGATCTTGCGAGATTTGTCGGGAGTGGGCATTCGAGGAAATATGCTAAACATACTAGAAAGCTTTTTTTCCAGACGTACCTTGCGCGTGAAAATTGGCAATGTATTATCGGGACCTTTTATAGAAGAAACTGCTGTACCGCAACGAGGTGTGCTCCTTCACGCCTTTATTGTGAAGATGAACACGCTTCATGCTTCATTACCGCCAGCCATTTTTTATTCCGTTTACGTAGACGACATACAAATAGGTTTCATATCCTTATCATCGATATGGCGCTCTTTGGCTACATGTGGACCTTGCACCAATAGACCCCACTAATCATCACCATCACAAACACACTGTAAGAATAGTTACTGAAAAAATAAATAAATATAGCAGGAAGAGTAAGGCAATTTCAGTAACATATATTTTTTTCCCTTTGTGTTCGTCCTTTTTCGGTAGTTTCATAGGTATTTTCGGTTATGGACTTGCTTTCCCCACTTTACAGTGTTTAAAGGTATATGACTCCTTAATGGCAGTAAATGTTGCTCCCTACTACTTTACAAGCTCAAGCGCAGATCAACCTGAACGCGTTGATCAGAAAGGCGATCAAGAGAGCCCTCGGGCTGCCCATCAACGCGAGCTCGGGGTGACTGCTCCACATCGGCATGCACAACACGCTGGTAGACATAGTGGAGTCACAGGAGAGGGCGCAGTTTATCAGACTGTCTACCGCCAGTGCCGGGAGAAACATCCTGAGAGAGCTAGGAGTTGCCCCAACGGAGATCGAGACCAGTTTCTGCAGGATACCTCGAGAACAGAGAGAGCGCATTACTGTTGCCCCCATTCCTCGGAATGTCCACCCCGAATACAACGTGGGCTGACGAATGGCTAGGGCTAAAGCCTTCCTGGAAGATGCCGACGCACACTCCCGGAGTTGCTTATCCGTCGATGCAGCCGCGTACCCTGACGGAAAGGTGTTCGCTACAGTCAGCGCCGATCAGGAAGGGAAAATCACAAACTCCTCGACGGTCGGGATGACGGCGGCCGAGGTTGGGGAATAGGCCGCAAGAGCTTTGGCGCTGCTGGATGACGGGAGATAGACGATATATACAGGTACTCGAGATCGGCGGTGCGAGCATTCGCCAAGGGCACCGTCTCAAAATCGGTCTTGCGGATCCTACGGGACAAGGAAATCAAGGAACACATGATCGTCTGGTTGCCCGTTCACTTGGAACACATTAAGGTCGCCACGTCCAACCAACACGAGTCGGCCCGCAGGTCAGCGCCAGGAGTCGTCGAACGCGTAGCTGTCGCGTGTCGCTTACCGCAAGCTTCGTCGACGCCGCGGAGTACAGTGACGGGAAGACCTTTGCCGTCGTTGTGCGGTCTACTCGAGCGGCAAGATTTCCAATAGCGCCTCGATCCGCACTTCAGATTCCGGAGTCGCCGGGCAAGTCGCCATCGCCCTCGCCCTGCTAGACGGTTGTGGGTGCGAAATCTATAGTGATTCCAAAACGGCAGTTAGGGCTTTTCAGAAAGGTTGTATCGCCAAGGAAGCTGTTCGTCTTTTTAGCGGCTCGAGTCGATATGCTCTCACAAAACATTCAATTCAATGGTTTCCCGCTCACGTAGGGTCTTGTCGAGGGAGCTCCCCCGAACCTCAGTGTGTCTGCCCACGAGGCCGCGCGTGACCTAACCGACCGCGCTTCCTCTATAAGGAACACTGACTCCTCTCATCTCTACGGTCACAGGGACGCTCCCACTACTCAGAACGAGGTTATTAAATATTTCTATATGTCTAGGAGGGTCTTTCCACCCCCTCACCCCAAGTTGAATAGGGCGCAATCCGTTTCGCTTAGGCTTCTAGAGACCAGCACATATCCGTGTTTGTCCGCTCTCCACGAGGCTTACCCCGACGTGTATCGCGACGACACCTGCCCGTCCTGCGGGCAGACCTCCACTCTGGCTCACATGCTCTGTGAGTGCGGGTCGACATACCCCAAGTTCATCAAGGAGGTGTGGGACTCGCTTCTGCGTAGCCCCTCTCTAGAAAAGCAAATTCTGGCCGTCCGGCGTGCCCGCGACCGGGCCGGCGGGCGAGGCGTACCGGTCCTGACGTGGGACTAGCCGGGTGCGCGACAAGTTTCTTCACTCACTCACTCACTCACTCACTCACTCACTCACTCACTCACTCACTCACTCACTCACTCACTCACTCACTCACTCACTCACTCACTCACTCACTCACTCACTCACTCACTCACTCACTCACTCACTCACTCACTCACTCACTCACTCACTCACTCACTCACTCACTCACTCACTCACTCACTCACTCACTCACTCACTCACTCACTCACTCACTCACTCACTCACTCACTCACTCACTCACTCACTCACTCACTCACTCACTCACTCACTCACTCACTCACTCACTCACTCACTCACTCACTCACTCACTCACTCACTCACTCACTCACTCACTCACTCACTCACTCACTCACTCACTCACTCACTCACTCACTCACTCACTCACTCACTCACTCACTCACTCACTCACTCACTCACTCACTCACTCACTCACTCACTCACTCACTCACTCACTCACTCACTCACTCACTCACTCACTCACTCACTCACTCACTCACTCACTCACTCACTCACTGGGGGAAGACGACGAAGGCGCTTCTGTGCGCACGTATGCGAAACGGGGTCCGCTATCTTGTGCTGTTTCGCCAGGTTCCCTTGGTCCAAGGAAGGAACCGATTGCATCCTCACGTTCAACAAGTCAAGCGGCATCGACGGACACCACTCCCACCTCGGTACGTCGAATTTTGACCGCTTTCTCGCCTGAAAACCGCCGTTAGGCATAGCTCCTGTCTGAAGTGGTCGGGGCCGGACCGGCCCACGACGCCACGCCAACATGGAAGTCGTCGTGGATGGGACGCCCATCACCCCCGAAGACCTCGCAGATAAAGGATGGCGCACGCTGCAGCGCGACAAACGTACCCAATGCACGTCGGCGACAAGTACGCCCCGCGAGAAGGCGAGCACGGCCGGAGTCGTTGTTAGGCCTAACCCGGCGCGACGTCCCAAGCACCCGATGGAGCCCCCTATCCCTCCGCACTACTTCAAAGTAGTGTTGCGAATCAGCGGTGGTTTTAATGTGTCCGGACAACGCCCATCAGCCGTCATGGAGGCATTGTGTGTTTCCACGGGACTGTCAAAGCAAGCTTGCGGCAAGGACATGGTACGTTTGGACGCTGTCGGCAGCTTCGTTGTCGTGGGTACCGAGGATGGGGACCGAGCCGACAGTTACGTGAAGCTATCGACGCTAAAGGTGGGAAGTCAAACCTATCCGATTAATGCTTACTTCCCAACTGAAGATCAAGGGAAGGGCATTATTCGCCAAATTCCTCCGCACCACACCCAACAGCAAATTCAGGAGAATCTGTCCGAGAGCGGCATGAATCCCGACATAGTGGGGTTCCGCCGTCTAGGCGAGTCCGAAACCGTCCTGCTGGTCTTCAGGAGACAGGAAGTTCCTCATTACGTCATGTACGGCGGGGCATGGCACCGATGCAATTTATTTCGGCGCAGAGTACAAGCCTGCTTGATTTGCTACCAGACCGGGCATCGAGAAGACGTCTGTCCGAATCGAGGCACGACCAAGAAGTGTAGAGAATGCGGAGCACCCGACACGACCGACGGGCACGAGTGCACGCCACATTGTCTATTGTGCGGCAAGAGCCACGTCACGGGAAGCCGGGAGTGCCGGAAGAAGTTTGAGACCCCTTTCATCATCCGCCAGCGCCGACGCCAGCGCCGCGATCGGCAGGCTCGAGAGCGGGAAGAGCAGCTTCATCCACCGCAGCCACGGGGTGACGACCACCGCAGCCGGTCTAGGGAGAGGCGCTCGTCGTCAGTCTCCTTCGCGGACGGGGAGTCGACCGGTGACGGCGGCACCACGGCCGGAAGACGTCGGTCAAGCAGCCGGGGTCGGAGCCGGAGCCGAGGTCGGAGCCGGAGCCGCTGCGGCCGGTCGAGATCGCGGAGCGCCCCGAGGCAGCAGCCGGGGAGCCAAGCCAACCGTGGAGGCCGGGGCCAACAGCAGGATCAGCAACGAAACCAACAAGGAGCCCAATCACAGGTGACGTCCCAAAGAAACTGGGCCAGCATAGTGGCAGGGAGGGGGAGCGAGGTGCATCCCGAAATAGTTACACTTGACACAGTTAAGAGTCTACAGCAAACAATCCAAAACATGCAGACAAAGATCGCACAACAGGATACAAAGATCCGCGCCTACGAGAGGGGTTGCTTCCTACAACCAGTGGACAGGGACCGACACCCTAGCACGGCAACTAGCGCCCTATCAGTTCCCTCACCGACTTCGGTGCCTATTAGCATACCAACAACTACCGAAAGTGAAGAGTCCGATATGGACTCCCAGGGTCCACCGAACAAACGAAAAGCCAGCCTCATTCACAGGACTCCCACTACAGCCCCAATTGAGGACGCAGACCTAATGAAACGCGTAGAGCAACACGTTGAACGCGCGGTCAAGGCGGCCATGGACGCCATCCTTCCTGCGATTTTTGAACGCTTCCAGCAGTTAGAGAACCGCATGACGGCACTCGAACAGAACCACAACACGCTAGCCGCACAGGTCGCACAAATCGCACAATACATCCCAAAATTAGCGCCCGTCCAGCCGGAGCAGACTCTCCCTCACCCCGCGGTCGTTCCTCAGGTGGCACCCGTCAGTGCAGCGGCGGTCCTCCGCCCATCCCGCCTGGACCTGGCCGTCCACACACTCCCCAACAATCAACATGGCTGTAACAACCAATAGCACCTATCACGTTTGGCAGTGGAACTGCCGCGGATTCAAAAAGAAGAAGGCCAACCTTCACCAGCATGTTAATAACACGGCACAGCAAGAATCATACAAACCTGATATCATACCGCTACAAGAAGTCAACATGGAAGCCGGCCTCTCCTCTTACCGGGCTTTCCATTGCCGTAACAACTCCAAGAAAGTCACTACGCTCGTTCGCCGAGAACAGGTGACGGCGATCCACGACATCGAATCTTCTCCCCCCTCGGGCATCCCCCACGTTTTCGTGGAGATCATCCCAACGCGTACGTCAGATCCCAGCCTATTCATCCTCAACGTATACGTCGCCCCGCATGCAGACCCGAAGCTCGATGCGATTTTTCGCTCGGCCCTCAAAGTCAGCCGCGACTGCCCCCTGCTCATCGTTGGGGACTTCAACGCCGGTCATACTCTGTGGGGATACCTGGGCGACACCCGCAAGGGTAGACATCTAGCAGAAGCCGCGCAAGAGCTGGGCCTCACGCTAATCAGCGATACTACCACCCGCACCAGAATCGGCAGCCGAGGTCAGGTAGACACTAACCCTGACCTGACGTTCGTCGTCCACTCGCAAGACTACGCATGGACGAACACCGGTGAAACTCTGGGAAGCGACCACTGCATCCTTCAAACGGAAATCTATGCACGCGGCAAGCGTCGGCGGAAGCATCGCTTCTCGGTTACTAACTGGCACAAATTCCGCGAGTCCAGAAGAATTCGAGCCAATGAGGGGTCCATCGCCAATATCTCATCCTGGACGAGCCAACTCCTGGCCGACGTGGAAGAGCATACGGAACATCTTGAGCCGGAGGACGCCCCGGAAACCACCAACGTCGACAGCAGGCTGCTCCACATGTGGCAGGCAAGATCGAGCATGCTCCGGCGTTGGCAACAGCAGGGGAAAGATAACCAAGCCCTAAAAGAAAGAATCACTCGACTCGACGCAGAGATCTCCGATCACGCGACCGAGGTCACCCGGCAGCAATGGTACCAAATATGTGATCGCATGAGGGGACGCCTCAGCTCAGCCCGGACGTGGCACCTCCTACGCCACCTCCTGGTTCCGGACACCACCAGGGTCGAAGGCAGAAGAAACATGGCCAAGTTAATCCACAGGCATGCTCAGGACCCGGGGACGTTCCTGGCAGAGATGCGAGACAAGTACATCGGCCCGCAACTCAAGACACCGTTACCTGCGGCCTACCAGGGCCGGCCGAACGCGCACATAGACGAAGACATTACGTTCGCTGAGGTGTCGGCAGCCGCCTACAAGCTGCGGACGAACTCGGCGCCGGGTTCGGACCGCGTTACCAACAAGATGCTACGCAACCTGGACGAGGCCGCAATGGAGCAGCTCACAGAGTTCATGAACGAATACTGGAAGACGGGCGCCATCCCGGAAGAGTGGAAGACGTCAACGATCGTCTTTATACCAAAACCAGGCAAACCACTCAATGCGGACAACCTCAGGCCGATTTCACTGACATCATGCGTCGGCAAACTGATGGAGCACGTGGTCCTAGACCGTCTCAATGAACACGTAGAAGATGGGGACGAGTTACCCCACTCTATGTTTGGTTTCAGGCCACACCTGTCCTCCCAAGATGTGCTCCTTCAGGTAAAAAGGCAGGTGATGCAACCCGAAAGTCCGGCGGACGCTCGCCGATTCCGGTGCCTCCTGGGCCTCGACCTGAAGAAGGCCTTCGACAATGTCGCCCACGCAGCGGTGCTCGAGGGCCTGACCCAACTGGGTGTCGGAAACCGAGCGTACCAACACGTCCGAGACTTTCTCACCGACCGGAAGTGCCGGATCAAAGTCGGCGAACATGAAACTGAATTTATAGAGCTGGGGAGCCGAGGCACGCCGCAGGGACCAGTCATCTCCCCTTTTCTCTTTAACGCGGCGATGCGCGGGCTCCCGGAACTGCTGTGCTCTATCCCTGGGCTTCACCACAGCCTTTACGCTGACGACGTGACGTTATGGGCAGCGGCGGATGATCCACAAGCTCTTCAAGAGATCATGCAACGCGGCATCGACGTCGTACAAGCTTATGCGGAGTCAAGGGGCCTGACGTGCTCACCGGAAAAATCCGAATACCTCCTGATCAAGCCCAGCAGGAGTAGCTGTCCCAGGGGATTACCACGGAGAAGGCGCTTCCTTGAGCTTAAAGTCGGAGAACTTACCATCCTGGAGCGCCCCAGTATCAGAATAATGGGGCTAGACTTTCAGAACACGCTGCGCTGCGGGCTCATGTTAAAGAAACTCCAGAGGGCGACCAACTGCACACTACAGCTTATTCGCCGGGTGGCTAATCGGCACCACGGCATGGGCGAGGGCGATCTGCTTCGACTTGTGCAGGCATACATAACCAGCAGAACCATGTACTCGAAACCATATGTCAAACTTGAAGTCACAGATTTAGCCAAATTAAACACCATGATCCGACGACGCACAAAGGCAGCCTTGGGCCTTCCGGACCACGCGGCCACCGCAAGGCTAGAGGCCTTAGGCATGCATAACATGATCGAGGAGCTCTTGGACGCTCACCACACAGCCCAAGTCCGTCGTCTCTCGCTAACCCCGGCAGGCCGCACAGTCCTCCGGAAGCTCAGTCTCGAGGCTATCCCCGAAATTACAGAGTACGTTACGATTCCGCGAAAGGTGAGGGGGCATATTTATGCCCCACCTCTACCCCGCAACATGGACCCCGAGTTCCATCAGGGCCGTCGGCAGGCCCGTAGTGAAGCCATTTGGCGACGCTATGGCTCGCAAGATGGAGTGGTCTACACAGACGCAGCCAGACACCCTCGCGGCGACCTCATGACTGCGGTGGTAGCTGATCACAACGGAGGACTGCTAGAACATACAACAATCACGGCTGGCCGAGTGGTGGAAGCGGAGGAAACCGCGATTGCCATGGCCATGCATGCGGACGCAAATACCGTCATCAGCGACAGCAAGCAGGCCATCGGCAATTTCGTCCGTGGTAGAATTTGCAAACAGGCGTACCATGTGTTCACACGACGCCCCCTAAGCAGCTTGAAAACCCTCGTGTGGACCCCCGCTCACGCGGCTGTGCCCGGCAACACGTCGGCTCACAGTTTGGCTCGAGATCTCGCGCGCCGAGCCTCGTCCGCGGATGCGGACGGCCATCGGTATCGCTTGAGGCGTCGCGCGCTCCCACCACCGGCCAAGCAACTCGACAAAACGCAAGTGGTCGCGTTTCGGCGACTTCAGACAAATACATACCCACACCCAAAATACATTAACAAAATCACAGGGGGCAGGGAAAGCGACAAATGTAGGCTCTGTTCAGAAACAGGAACACTCACACACATAATGTGGGAATGCACCTCGCTCCCGTTCTCTCATCCCCCCGTCAAGCAGCGAGACTGACTGGACAGCCTGGCTCAGTTCCGGGGACGTCGACCGACAATTGGAACTGGTGGACTGGGCGGAAAAGGCCAAGCAGGCCCAGGGCCTTACTTGAGCCCTAACGCTCAACCACGTCCCTCTTTACCCTTCCCCCTTTCAATAAAGTTTATCACCACTCACTCACTCACTCACTCACTCACTCACTCACTCACTCACTCACTCACTCACTCACTCACTCACTCACTCGCTCGCTCACTCACTCACTCACTCACTCACTCACTCACTCACTCACTCACTCACTCACTCACTCACTCACTCACTCACTCACTCACTCACTCACTCACTCACTCACTCACTCACTCACTCACACTCACTCACTCACTCACTCACTCACTCACTCACTCACTCACTCACTCACTCACTCACTCACTCACTCACTCACTCACTCACTCACTCAGTTACTCACCACGTGATATGCAATGAAGGCCCAGATACGACCCGGTTCTGGCATTTCCCCCGCAGTGGGTATGTGCCATTAAATGAGGCTTCGTCGTCGTCGTCGTAGACATCATCATCATCATCATCATCATCATCATCATCATCATCATCGATGGCCCAGAATAAGACGTGAATTTCGAAGTAAATGTCTAACTGCCAATCAAATTTAGCATAAAAACGATAATTCATTTCTTTTCTAGTTCATCAGTGAGAAATGGAAAAAGAAGATAGTGACATATTTCTTTTTTTTATCTAAATCAAGCGTACCTCTCTCTTGGTCAATGGACAAATACGGACATGAGCCAGAAGCTACGGCGAAGAAGACGAGAGGCTGGCTTCTTGAGCATTGACGAGATTTGGCATGGAGCCGTTTTCTCGGAGTTGCAACAAGAGGAAATTCTTCGTCATCGCAGCGATGACCCTGTCGAGCATCATATTGATGGTCCAGATAAGGAAGGGAAAAATCGCAATGGCGCCGCATCCTGTCCATCGAGTAGTCGAGCAACAGGAACGCCGTACGACATGGCCTACTGAACAGGCTTCAAAAGACAAGGCACCGCAGGGCTGTCAGCACCGGATCGACTCTCTGGACGGACCAGGACCAGACCAGGAGTGGCACAGTGGTGGCTGGGCAGTCCGCCAGCTTTGCAGCCAACCTCTGGACACTCTGTTCTTTGTGCACACGGCGCCGAAGAACTGGAAACGCCGTGCTCAGCTGCGTGCCACTCTGTTCGAAGAGGCCGCCCGGACCGCTTTCAACTGGACCGGCATCTTCTTCATTGGAAAACACGAAGACCCCCTGGTGAACATGTGGACGAAGCTCGAGGTAGGGGCTACAGGGGACGTCGTGATGCTACCCTACAACGACACCTTCTTTACAATTATCCGCAAGTTCGTCGGCGGCATGCGATGGGTGAACGAGTACTGTCCCAACGTGCGCACAATCGTCAAGATAGACGATGACGTCGGCGTACAGCCGTTCCAGCTTCGGCAATACCTGGACGAGGAGCTGCCAAAGAATAACGACTCTATACATTGCCACGTGTGGGTGGACAATCGTGTATTCCGTGACCCCAGCAGCTGGTACTGCGTCCCTGAAGACGACCTCGTCCAAGACGTCTACCCTTTGTACTGTTCAGGTAGGTCCATGATCATGACGATGGAAACGATGCGGAAGCTTTTCAGGGCATCGAAGATTGTCAAGGGTTACGCCATTGACGACGCCTACGTGACCGGACACCTTGCTTTGTTCGCAAACGTTGGACACGTAGACATCACTTCACGTATCGAGTGGTATTCCGCAGACAACACTGAATCCATGGTCAACGGAAATGTGACCTTCACACACCAGAAGTTCGCACATGTAATTTCCATTGTGCGCAGAGGGCAGTGGGGACTGATGCTCTGGATGCGTATGATGAAGGCTTCTGGTTGGCGCGCATTGGACTTCTCCGACCGACTTGCGGATAGGCTGTACCGATGCGATTTTTTTAAGACGCGACGTTCCTTAAAGAAAGGACAATATTTGCGATCGCGTTCGGATCGCCAAGACCGTGTGGCACGTTCTAACCATAGTGCGGAGTCTGTAAAGGGAAGAATGGTATCACAATCTTGAGCCGCCAGTTTTTTCATTATTGTTCCTCTGAAATAAAGGTGTTCGCCAACCTGAGCCATATGATAAAATGCTGATGTTTTATCACTCGGCGATTTTCGCCTGAAACCCTATGACATTTAATCCTGTCAGCATTATTTGGGAATTTACCCCAATTTTTGCTTTGTCTATATGTGTCTATTTCTTTCCCGCCAGCTTGAGTCGCTATATTATGCACGGCCAAGTGATCAGAGTTTTTGGCTGCCGTGCTGGGATAACAGGGTTGAAAACGTGCCGTCGAATCAAGTTGAATCACAAGGCATGTAAGTCACGGTATGTGGTGCTCTTCGGTGGATCTTTTTGGCGTAAACTTGGGTCACTGGGGATGCACATAGCTCTGGGTATGAGCTGCTCCGCAATAGACCTCTTTCCTGACAGCTTGGACCACTGGGTATGTACTTATCGGTGTGTGGTGCTCTTCAGTGGTCCTCGTTGAGGCCAACTGGACTCACTGGGTATTTGCCGCTGGGTATTTATTTCTCTTCAATGGCCATTTTGCACGCGAATTTCGGGCGCTGGCAATTCGCCAGTGTATGTGTGTGCTGTTTGTATTGTTTGGGAACTTACCCCAGTTTCCGCTGTCAATAGGTATCTGTTTCCGCGCCGAACCTCTTTTCCACGAACTCGAGTCGCTAGGTAATCCATGGCCAAGGGAACCCTTGCCTCGAGCTTCGTCCAGAGGTTCACTAGGCGGTCATAGTGTTTCCCAATGAAGAAGATGCCTGTCCACTTGAAAGCGGTCCGGCCAGTTCTTCAAACAGAATGGAGTGCAAGCGAACACCGCTTCACTAAACCAGGCTTTTGCGCCAAGTTGGTCCAGAGGTTTTTTTCCCCTGGGGTATTGAGCTGCTCTTCAACAAACTTCCTCTTCCAATTTGTGTCACTGGTTATGTGTCACTTAGTATATGCGTGTCATCTTTCATAATAATTGTATGAAACATGTAAAGAATTACCACGAACATTGGATATTTCGCTAAGAACATCAAGGTCGCTAGTCATTTCTAAAGAATAGACGCCCCCGTAGTTACTATATTTTTGTAGAAAAAGCGAGATCACCTATTTCTCTGTCGGAAGTGAATCTACAGTGTGTCGATACATCGATTTAACACATTATGGCATTAATAGAAGATGAAGCATGTCACTCAGAAATGTTAGAAATATAGATAAAATGACGTTCGGGGATCCGTACGGGTCCCTTGTTCACAGTGGATTGTCGGCTAAGCACAATGTTCTTAAATAGTATTCAGCACATGACGCAAAGTCCGGGAGTACACGTGGTTGAGAGTGCGAGATGATCTAGTTATTGGGTTATTTGGCGTTTGAATTATTAGTGATGCGAGATTGAGCGACGTTGTCAAGTTTTTCTCCGTGGCCCTGATACGCGCATTGCCCCAATTTACCTGGTGACCTGTCTTCTCGGCATGCTCTGCGAGGGCATTTGTCACGCTGTGGCTTTTGGCTACGTCATTCTTGTGCTTGACAAAGAGAATCGTCAGCCGCATAGCCAGCCTGTGGTTCCAGAGGTGGTAAAGTACGCTGCCCGGAAGGCCATCCCTGTCATGGGCTTCAATACGGAGGCTGCGGTTACAGAAGCAAGTACATGCAGTCTGCGTATAGTGACTACACTAAATATACTTCTGCTTTAGTGGCGTAGCCAGAAATTTCATTCGGGGGGGGGGGGACTTTGCAGCTCGGCCTCTTCCTTATAGAAATCGCCGAGAGATCAAATGCACTAAACATTAATAATAACTGCGTTGCCATTGCCAAAGATGCTGCAAACGAATTCAAGACAAGTTAAGTATGTATTTTGTCATAGAAGACTATACTCGTACGTCTTAATATTGTGCCCGAAATAACTGATATCAATGTTCCCATGTTTTCTGTATATTTAATAAGTGAAGCAAATGTCACACGAACATTAGAACTATATCAATTTGAAACGAGCAAACCAGTGCATGCCGCTGGTGTGAAAAACGTACATGTCATGAAATGTACAAGTTTGACTGAATGAATAAACTTTATTGAAACCAGCAAGACATGGTGGCTGGGCCTAGGCCTCCCACGTGGGGACGTCGAGGTGTTGCCTCTTCGCCGCCTCGCAGGCCTGCTGGGTCGCCCAGAGTTGGTCGTCAAGGTTGGGGCTACGCAGGGCAGCGTGCCATCTCGACGAGAGGGTCGTGGGGTTAGTTTAGTGGTATTGGTGTGTACAGTCCCAAAGCATGTGTGGAAGTGTGGCTGGCTGTGTCTTGCAGATATGGCACGTGGGATTGGGGTAAATGTCTGGGTAGATCCTGTTGTAAAGTTGCAACGAGGGGTAAGTATTGGTTTGTAGCAGGCGGAAAGTTGTAGCCTGCGCTCGGGATAATTTGTTGTGTGGGCCGGGGAAGGTTCTACGCTCTAAGTAGAAGGACTTCACAAGATCATTGTAGCGTGTCAGGCGATCCCTACCGGTGGGGGCAGCCTCCCCTTCTCCCGCGCGGTTAACTAGGCCTCGCGCTAGGGAGTGGGTAACCTCGTTGAGGTTGGGGAGGTGCGGGTGGACGGTGCCTACATGAGCCGGGAACCAGACGAGTGTAACCTGATGGTCGGTTGAGCGGGGCGCTTATTGCAAGATGCGCATGGCTTGGTGTGAAATACGACCGTTGATATAGTTGATAACGGCGGAGCGGGAGTCAGAGACGATGGTATGGCATGTTGGGTCTAGTGTGGCTAGCGCGATGGCCACTTCAGCTTCCTCAGCGTGTGGGGTTACTAGGCTGATAGCATGGTGGAGAGAGCCTTCACGCGTGGTGACGGCTGCAAAGCGGGTACCGTGGGGATACTCGGCGGCGTCGACGAAACTCACACCGTCGTGGCGAGTGAGGGATTTGGTGAGAACCGTGGCACGTGCTGTGCGACGTGCGTGGTTGTATTCGGGGTGCATATTTCTGGGGATAGGATCGGCGTGAATCCAAGCTCGTATGGTGGAGGGGATCTGGTGCTTATGGCCGTGTTGATGGTGGTAGGTGATACCGTGCGAGGTGAGGATATGGCGACCCGTCGCTGTGAGAGTGAGTCTCTCCAGCTGAGAGCGACGTTGGGCCTCGATGAGCTCGTCCAGTGTGTTGTGGACGCCTAGTTGAAGGAGGAGGTCGGTGCTGGTGCAACCGGGGAGGCCGAGGGCTTGTTTATAGACACCGCGTATAAGTATGTTGATCTTGGTGTGTTCAGCCTTGTACCAGTTTAGATACCCAGCAACGTAGGTGATGTGGCAAATTACGAATGACTGGATTAATCGGAGCCGATTCTCCTCTTTCATACCCCCACGGCGGTTGGAGACCCGCTTCAAAAGTCTCACGGTGTTGGCTGTATTCATTTTGATTTTGGCCATGCCATTCGCTCCGTTCGCCTCTATGAGCAAGCCGAGCACACGGATATTGGTGACTAGGGGTATGGGGCTCCCATCCATGAGATGAAGCTCAATGTCTTCGTAATGGCGTTTAGCGGTGGAGTATTTTGGACGGCGGCCACGGAGAGTAGGCCGCCGTCCAAAATACTCCACCGCTAAACGCCATTACGAAGACATTGAGCTTCATCTCATGGATGGGAGCCCCATCCATCCGTCCATCCATCCATCCATCCATCCTAAACTTGTCCAATGTACAAGTTTAGGACAAATTTTTATATGAAAAGTTGTTAGCCTCCTTGGCTTTCTCTCATCTGCATATCTATCTCTCTCTCTTTCTCTCTCTGTCATTCAAGAACCTTGTTTACGTTTTTGTACATATGCAACGACGAGGGAAAAATCTCAATTACACTGCTCTTTGTTAGAATGTATTGCGCAGGAGCGGCTGTCACCGGTCGTGTATTGCGAGTAATTGCTCCGAAATTATAGTCGCAACAACGAGCACATAAAGAAAGCAGGAGTTCTGCAAAATATATGAGTGCGAGTCAAATGAAAGTGAGCCAATGCGAATATATGACAAACGGGGTACTTTATTTAAAAGTAGCCTCCATTAGCATTTAGACTTTTAGACCCACTGACTAACGAGTCGCGTAGTTCCTGTCTCATAAAACTCCTTGGGTTGCTGCTTCAAAAATCTGTAACTGACTCTACGTCATCGTCCGACACGAATCTGGTTCCCTTGAGCAGTTTTTTCAAATGCGCTCAAATGTGGAAGTCGCAAAGCGGCAGGTCTGAGCTGTATGGCGGATGTTGCAGCGTTTCCCGCTTGAACTTTGCCAATGTTGTATTACCACATCAGCGACGTGGGGACGGGCAGTGTCGTGGAGCGAGATGATTCCATTGCTCACTTTTCCACGTCATTTGTTGATTGCAACACGCAGCCGATCCGACGTTTTACAACATTGAAAACGATTGATAGTCTCTCTAGGTTCAGCAAATTCGATCAATAATGACCCCTGACGATCGTAAAACAGTCAACAACGCCTTTCCGGCAGAAATGACGGCCTTTGCTTTCGTTGGGGGTGGTGAATTCAAATGTTTCCACTGTAAGCTTTGCCGTAGTGTTTCAGGCTAGTAGCAGAGGCACCATGATTTCTTCTCGGTCACAACTGCAGACAAAAAGTCGTCACCCTCATAGTGATACCAGAATTGATGAGTCAAGGCAGCGCCGAACTTCTCCGTCTTCTGGCGATGGTTCAAAATCTTGGGCAGCCATTGCGCACACAAGAGCCGATAATCGAGATGTTCATGAATTATGGTGTGACCCGAACTGTGACCGATGTTCACACGCCCTGCCAATTCATCGATGCTTGTCCTCCGTCCTTGTCTAACCAGCCTTTGCAAATGTGTTGGGGGTGATTGCACGGTGGCTCTGGCCCGGCCATGATTTGTCGTTGCAACTTTCATGTGTTTCTTTGAACCGTTTGCTCCAACGCTTCACAGTGCCCAATGAAATGCAATGTTCAACGCACACGGCGGCCATACGGCTACTAATTTCTTTTTGGGAAACATCTTCATCTGTCAAAACCCTCACCACACCATGCTGTTCATTTTTTGAAGTGTCCATTATGTCACGCAACCATGTTCAACCCAGTGTATGAGAGCTTTAAAGAAGATTTATCCTCTCGCCTGCATGTCACTTTTGTAAATGAGATGCCTATGTTTACGCGCATGCCTCGCAAATAATGAACCGAACCACTATTGCGCGGGGTGGCTTGGTTCATTTTCATTTGACTCGCCTTCGTACATTAGAAATGCGATGATACAATGGAATATACAAATGTGAAGATACAGCTTGATAAAGGGCACAAAGTGCCACTGGAAACCAAGTTCACTGCACGTATACACAAAACCTGGCAACAAGATATTTAAGTATACGCATAACTTTCCAATAAATCTACCTATCTAAGAAAATGTCACTGTATATGATGCGTCAGACAAGGCAAATGAACATGTTGCGCAATCACAGATTCACAGAATCCTAGATCCCGCTCCCCCTCCTTCCACTCCCTCGATGTATCGCGCGCGACGGAAGGCGGCGCGCTTCCTCAAAGCTTTTCTCCTTTGCGCACACAAGACTGAGCCACCATTATCGGCTGCCGCACCCCCCCCCCCCCTCTTACGCTTTCACCCGCACATACAGCATGCGGCACGCGGTCACGCTGTTATCGCCCTTGGAGTTTATTTATACGGAACATGAGGGCGACGGCGACGGCAGGAATCCCCTTGGAGTCTCTATATAGCTGCTATCGCAATAATATAATAGGAATACCCGGCAACTGAAGCGCCCCGTGGCCCATTTCTTTCCGCAAACGAAGTAACAAAATCGAACCTTCACTATGCTGGAATTCGCTGCGCCGCAACAATATGTCTTTTTTTTGTGGGGCGGGAGGCGCCGAAATGAAATAACTCTAAGGAAAGCATGTTGCCTACAATTGCATGCCTACTTTGGGCACCTAGTGTGGCTACCAAAGGAATGTAGAAGAAAACGTGAGACGCTTCGTCCACAGACAACCATACGCATACTGCTCGGTATCCTACCGGCGAGACAAAATTTTCCGGAAAGGTTGCCCTCAAGCGAATGCGTTGAAATCCGTCGAGTCCCCGCAGTGCTGGCAGCGAGCGACTATGCATTGTTTCGTTTTCTCGTCTGCTAGCCAAAAAGCGTCCAAAACTCTGCCAGGTGAAAATCCAGTCGGCCAGAGAAAAACGAACGCGCATCAAAGTGCGCCGCGTGGTGGTCGATGCAGCACGAGAAAAACGCATGCGCTCTGGCTGGATCGGCAGCCCGTGGGTAGCGAGAACAAAAAGAAAGAAAACAAGAAAAGAAAAAGTGGCTCAATGTGTCCTCGCGAATAAAAGTCCAAATAGAAAAATAAATAAGAACTTAGTTACCTTTGCTGGCTTTAGCGTCTGGACATGGATGCTTTGGCGCAGGTTACAAAAAATGTTGGAAACAGCAAATTGCCTTCGAAATGTCCTGTGATGCATGGCATGTGATCGGACTGCAACGCAATGCCCACATCGTGCCAAGCAAACGACCCGGTGTGGATGGCCAGGACTGGTTGACGAAGTAGTGATATCGCGCTATTGCCCTTGTGGTTCGGGCTTCTGTACACTTGGAAGGAAATTTTGATGGGTACACGCGAAACCGACGTGTGCCGGAGCACCGAACAAAGCAGCAAGGCAAATCTCAGCGTAAACTGGCAGATATGTACACATCTGCATTATGGACCATATGAACTATGACCATTTATATCTCTCCCCAGCGTAGGGTAGCCAACCGGATATTTTTCTCGGGTTAACCTCCCTGCCTTTCCCCTTTCCTCTCTCTCTCTCTCTGTATAGCAAATCGACATGTAAACAAGGGGACGAAGAGACAAGGCAAGCGCTAACTCTCGAAAGTTTATTGCCCACACAGGCACGTTTAACGTATACCAAAAAAACTTTCAAATGCGTGCTTTGCGTTACTATTGGAACGTCTGTTTTCGGCTCGATTCCTCCACGCTCACTCTACGTCTGTTGCCGAGTCGTTCCTCCAGAAACACAGAGAGCGGAAAACATAACGAAGAGCGCTCTATGGGCAAGAATGAGAGACTTTGTTTTTCGAAGGACGTTTTGCAACAACGGCACGCGGTGTGGCATTGTCTTCACTCTGGCTTTGCTGATGTGTCCGTTGCGCAGGCACACGCATCACACGTGCACCCTAAGTCGACGGCGTTTAAAGCAAGTGTCGCAGTCCCAGATCTGCATGCAAACAGCTACATACTCCTGCTCCTCCTCCTCATTTACCCTTGAACACACACACGCACAACGCCAGCTGGCATTTTGAATACTAGCACAGACACACTACTAGCTCTTGCGGCATGAAGTTCAAGCTCGCTTTTCGTTTTGACTGTTAATAAACCACGCGCACCACAAAGAGAGCCACTGAAGGCCGTATTTATGTACTTTCTGTATTCTGAACCCGTGTTAAAGCTGTATCCATTCTGACCTCCGCGGTTATCCATTCTCATGCCGACTGTGACGCAAGTGATACCGCAATGGCGAGAAGGGTAATCCGACGGTTTGCTCTGTTTATAAAGAAGCCACCGTGCACAGGTGAGCATTCCCTACGCCGTCTGCTTTCCTTTTAGCACCATTGTATCTGGCCGTTAGCGGTAGCTTGAAGAAGTTCTGTGGTACGCTTCATTGAAAATTTCTCGTTAACTTTATCCTCGGCTTCGGAGCCATGTCTCCATCGAAGCCGGAATCCTGCCTAAACTCTCTCTCTCATTTCTTACCCTGCTCAAAACGTCTTTTGTGACGTCTGGTCCTAGGGGGATCTTCAGTCATCTGGATGCGGCAGTCGAAGCTCAGTTAGTAGCATATCGAGCAGGTGAGTTTGCATGGCTGGAATTTTCTAAGAGCTTGGGCTGTTTCATTTGATATGACGGAGGGAAACATTCCGTTGAACACATTAACTCGACGTGCAATGAGAGCGAGACAAATGGCGAATTCGGGAAGTCGCACTGGTGCGCCGCGGGGCACCCCAATGCGCCGTTTCATCCAATCATCGTCGCCCCAAGGCACCCCAGCGCATGCCGGTGCGATTTGCCGACTTCGCCATCGTTGTCGTGCGATCTGCTTTCAGTAAGAACAGAATACTATGAACTAGAAAAAGCAGTTCAATCAGGCATCTACAAGAATGTCCCTGTCCAGACGCACTGGGCTTAACGGCGTACAGCTTGGACTTACGAGGCTCTGGGCCCCTGCAACGCAATCGTACCGTTATCGTAAGCAATACGAATTTTACACGCTTCAACGCACGGCGGCTGCTTCAGAGCTACAACTATAATGACAGATAATTACAGTACAAATTTTAAATCATTACCATTATGCGAGAAAGATGAATATTGCCACAGGCAAGACAACAAGTGTAATTTCATAAGACGTTTTAAATTGCTTCCCGGATTTGATATTGTCCTACCCAGAACGGTTAGTATGACATGTACACGTAGTTGTGAACAGTAATTAGTTCCCGTCTCCCTGACAAACCGCGTCTCCCTGAAGTTGTAGGTACTACGTGTCACATATTTTTACGTAAATTTATCAGTGTATCGCGAACTCAAGCTGAGACAAGCACAGAAAAATTATGCTGTAATGGGTTGAAGAAGAAGTATCTCCAATCGATTTAAATATGCCACAGAACGTTCGTATATTCCTAAGCAATAAATATCACGCAAAGCGCGCTTTGGTAGTTCGTGAAGCGTAGAAATATTTCGCTTTGTTGCATAAAACCAATCCAGGAGGCAGCATGATTGTCGAGATTCAAGAAGTCTGCGGCATAGCAGTATTTTAAGCCGCACATGAAGCGTGCGCGTTTGTATTTACCTAAAAGTCCCAATGATTCCGATAACGAAGTCTTTGATAACATAACAGGTTCATAGCAGTTTTAAATACTAATCGAAGGCAACACCCAAAAATATATTTGCAATCACGCGCTCAATATTATTATAATTGTTATATGTAAAACAGATCGCACTCGTAATTCACCATAACTTTTGTTTTGTTTCGGGCAGTAAAAAGAACATTCTTCGTTTTAAAAACTTTCATTAGAAGCTGGTCATCGCTTACCCAGCGGCCCGAGTGCTGCCAACACGCGTAGCAGTGAATTTCAACGCTATGGCTATTCGCACTTGAGCAAATTCTTCCATTTCATCCACGTATAAAAACTACGTCTCTGTTAAAGGCCTACTAGTAAAATCACGATAAACACTACAAATAAAAGGCGCCCGAGAATTGACCCTTGGCGCACACCATGCACGAAGGATCATAAGTTTGAAGATCCAATTATTTCTGTAAGGTGATAAAGATTTCTTGAGGAGCCCTTAAATAAACAAAGCGCATCTTTTATAATGCACCTTTTTCTATTTGCATTTATCATTATGTGGTGTTTGTTTGAATGAAATGTTTTTTCGCAGCCTAAAAATATTCCAACCGCTAAAATCCATCACTAAATTTTTTGTCCTTTTTATCTCTGGGCACAAAAAATTGCATCTTCTGTCGATTTCTTTCTTTATTATTTGAAACGCCTACTTTATCTGGGTGATTTGACTGTGCTTAGAAAACACATGCAAAACAATATTATCTTGTACATGACATGCCCAGCTGCTTTAGAAAAATCGAGAAGCAGGGAAACTTGGCGATAGATATTTTAGCCTATTAACCCTAGCCATTATATAGCACTACAACACGCTCTGTTTCCGTAGAATCTAGGAAAATATCCATTGAGGGCAGGACGTTGTGGACATGTGTTAGTGTCGCGCTAACATTTGCTGCAACAGCTTTAATTGATAAAATGGTAAGGTCGTCGTAACCGTATGGTTTGTTTGATTGAGAGGCAGAATCACATTAAGGATCTCACATGACTCGAGGGATATAGTTGATGACCCATTTTCTTACAGGAAGTCCTCTGAATGGCTTACCGATTCGTTGTGGCATATTTAGGAAATGTAAGTGAGAAAATGGGAGTTAATCTGATTGGAAAGTGCCTTGGCACTGTGAAGAATCTTGTTTATCAGCAATACGATAGTACTCGGCATTCTGTCATTCTGACATAATTGTCCGAACGCTTTCCAATTTGAAGATAATGAAGTGTGGAACTCGTAAGCTTAACCGTGTAGCATTTTGTTTTAGCTTTCCGTAAACCAAAATTTAACTTGTTTCAAAGCTCTTTGAATTCAATTAATGGGTTTCCGGTGGACGCGTCTAAAGAAATTCTGCAAGAAGTCAATTGTTTTACATTTATTCTCATGAGCAGCTCTTTCGTCGCCCAGGGTCTCAGGAACTTTTTATGGGGCTTGCAATTAATTAGTGGGACGTTTTCACAGCACGACTTTGGAATCTGACACTAATTTTTCATGACCAGAATTTGGAGTAAATTCATCAAACACTTCCTGAAAGCATGTGGGAAAGCGGAAAACGTAGTTCTATGTCTGTTATTATGTATGCTATGATGCCCTACATCCGTGTTAATGTATTTATGCTTTCCTCGAAATTTTCTTGGGAAGAAACAGTGGTCGTTAATATCTCAAGAAAAAAAAAACACCGCTTGTGTCCTCATTCGTTTGACTATTTGCAATGAAAAAATACAAACGCGGGGTAGCATTATACAAACACCTGGTAAGTAAGTGCTCTAAATTTTCACATCAGTGACAATTTCAAATGTCGTGCAGCCCTTCTATATTATTGTTACAAGAGAAAAACGTCATAAATATAATCAACTTGGGCAACAATACGTGCACTTGCGGAATTAGCAGACGCAGTAATCTTGTCTAAAATCTGCAGGAACTCGGAGACAGATCCTTACTAAGGACCATGCGTAACGGCAAAGTTTCTACTCATTGACTCAACAGCTATGCTCCGAACAGGAGATGCAGTGAATGGGGACGAGTCAAGTATAGCATGCTGCAAGTGAGACGCCAGATGAAGTGCCATACCACCACCTCGTCTTGTTCTTGTGGAACTGATAAGTGTAGCCAGACATAAAGTTTACATTGTTGGAAATAATGAACCATGTTTATGCGGAACCAGTCACGTCAAAGCTATAACACAGACTGGAAAAAAAAACTCTAGCATTGCATCGCGTTTGCTATCGAAATATATAGTATTAATAGGAAAGAGAGAGAGCCTATATATCCAGGAGTTTTAAATGACCACGCATAAACGAAATGTTCGCCGGTGTAAATTAACACTTATTCTCACTTACGTCATCCATGGCTATGGCGGTGTCACAATTACATGTTGAGGTGCTATAGAATTATGGCGCCGTCATCTTGTATTGCGACTCGAAAAGAGGGTGTGTCGGAGGCGTTCCTGACGAAAAAATTGCCATAAATAAAGCGCGTGAAGGGATAACCGAGTCCGTTTGCTTTAGTCCAAGTCATCAAGTAATGCTGGATGACTTAATGTGTACATTTGTGTGCTTCCCGGGAAAGGTTCCTTCTTAGCAAGCCAGCTTTCTGCGGTGAGTCGTGAGCAGGAGTGAATAAACACCGGAGGAAAATTATCATTGATTTAAAATACTTGACATGTTGACACCCCCAAAGAAACAAGCACGAAATGCTTTTTTCTTTACAGGGTCAAGACGGCAAATTTACTCAGTTGGTTTGGATTCATAGTAAGGTTCGTTACAGCGCAACGCAAGACGAGGACAAAAGAATGTATAAAACAACGACGCAGCGCCGTGTCGTAATAGCAATAACAGCAATAGGAAGCGTTAAGAAAATGACGTATTTGACGCTTTTTAGGACTACATTCTAGGAAACTATCCCCGGGACAGCTTCAAGGCTTCTGGCCTGCTTAATCGCTTCGCCAAGCATGACTGTTCAGTTGTCGACAATAAATACTAAAAAAGCCAGGCGGTCACTTATTTTAGAAGACGTTGGTGATCGCTTTGTTTGACTATTTTCGGAGGCGTCGTGAGCAAGTATTAGATCTGTCTCATTCCCTGCAACGCCTAGAAGAGAAGGAAACCAAAGACACATTACAATGAAACCGAGGCGTCCCAACTGCTCTAGTAGGCTGAATTAACTTTGTTCATATGCCAATAGGAAATCCTTGTGGCAAGAACAGTAGTGCGAGCTCGCAGCAAGAGTGGTGGTTGGAGCACGTCTGTACATCTTGGCATCGTATACTTTTATGACACGTTACCACTGCTTGTTCATTGACGAGAAACATCACACACACACACACACACACACACACACACACACACACACACACACACACACACACACACACACACACACACACACACACACACACACACACACACACACACACACACACACACACACACACACACACACACACACACACACACTCACACTGACTCACACTCACTCACACACACTCACACACACAAACACACACACACGCACGCACACGCATGCACACGCACACAGACACACACAGACACACACAGACACACACACACACACACCCACGCACGCACGCACGCACGCACACTTCACGTGGCTCTGCCAGGGTAACTTGGCAATGCCTCAGCACGAAAGTCCCACATTAGAGCAAAGGCAGTCGGCTTTGCCCAGCCCGGCCCTGGAGGAACAGCTCGCCTTAATAAGCCGAGTCTGCGAGGCGGCTATCTCCGTGGGGGCGAAAGGACTAGTAAAAGGAAGTCCGGAGCGACCTATACGGCTCCCAGAGCGAAGCCTTTTTAGATAAACAATGACGATTTTTCTCTCACACGCACGCCCGCACGAAAGGACGGTGCGGGACGTACAGCGCATAATTTCGCCTTAATCTGTTGCTTTAGATGGCTTGCACTGAGTCAGCTGCTGATCGTACGGGCTAGTGAACTAGCAGGGTGAGCAGATGCATCTGTGGGCGTCTCGGGTGCCTCAAGCCCTCTCTAACGCAACCTGCAGTGCAGGTTTTTTTCTAAGCTATTCCTCCTCCATGGAAGCGGCTTATCCGCGGGAGAAAACATGTTACACTGACGTCATGCTAGGCGCGCCATCAGAGAACCCTCAGAGTGTAAACTTGCGTCCGTGGCGCCACGTGTAAGCTATCTGTAGAACAAAGCTTTAAGCAGGGTGGCAAAACCAGGATATAAAAATTTTGTCGCATGGCTGCTGTTATGGCTTGCAGAGATTTCCGTTCTAGTGTCGTGTAAGTGATAAAACATGAATGTTCAATTTGCTGCCAATGGTAGCTTGTGAATTCGGCCTGCAACGCCGAGTGGATTCCGAGATGTCTGTAGTCATGGCGCAGGCAGGTTGTTTTGCTTGGTAATTTGCAGTGTCATGCTTGAACCAAACTTGTAGGCAATCATGCAAACGTTTCTGAGAGGGCGTAGGCTAGTATGAACGGAATTCTCGAGATAAACTACTGAGCGCCATTATCAATGCCAAAACAACCGCGGCGTAGATCGGTGTGAGGTAACCGTGACCTACTTTCTTTTCTAGCAGCCTTCAGAATGCTGACCGTCAATAGGCTGCTCCTGCTGGCTTCTTCATGCACCTGGGCTCTTGCATCAGCAGTGCCCGTTCTAGAGGTGACCTTCGCAAACCTGGGTTTCGCATTCATCGTGATTCTTGTGACCTACTGGTCTCTGTGGCACTGTAGGCAGCTGTTCTTCAACGAACTGGTCAGTCACAAAGGGAAGGCTGTACTCATCACAGGTGGGTGCGCTAAGACTACATCGAAACTAAATAGACTGCTTTATTATTTTTCGTGGCGGCAATGCTACCAGTTCTCCTTTTGTAGATGCGCAGGGTTAGATAAGAGGCATAAGAGCAACGATGAATATGATAGACAGTCACGCAGGTGGCGGTGCATTATTTCATTATGGCAGTTCTCTTCACATGAGTTTCCTATGCCAACCATGAAGCCTTTCTGTCGCGTTGTAGTTATTACTAATGAATCTGCCACAACTCACCTGGCTTTCAGTCTTGATGAAATAACAAGGACGTATGACGTGAGCATGTAATTACGTTGATGGAAGTATGTGTCAAACAAAAAACAACTTGCTCGAGAACTCAAAATATAATTTTGCCTCTCGCCAGGTTGCGATACGGGCTTTGGACACTTGCTCGCTGAATGACTTGCCAAAGATGGTTTTCTTGTATTTGCTGGGTGCCTGGATGCCTCGGGCACAGGTGCGAAGTTCCTCAGAGAAAAAACCAATATCCGTGTGCTTCAGATGGATGTCACCAAGCAGGAAGATATTGATGCTGCAGTCGAAATCGTGGAAAAGGCCCTAGACAACAAAGGTGAGTAATGCCATTACAGATCGTACCTCGTCAGCTGAAATCGAAATTGAGTTTGCTTTCACAAATCATCCCTCACCGAGAACGCCGCAGGTATGATAACATGTGTCGCCTGTGGCGGCGAACTAAACTAATTGACGTCAGGTTCCCCCTTAGGGCTGAGTGAATGCGAAGGGACAAGGGCAGTCGCATTCAACAATTAACATTCAACAACGCTTGTTGTGCCTACTTTATGACGTTCCATGTGCGCCTTACTCATATTTAGCGATGCCCTAAGCGTGCAGTGAGGTGGAACCTACTTTCCTTGCAGTGTTGTATGCAGTGGTTTGCAACGCCGGTGTGGGAAGTATCGGCTACATAGACCTGCAACCCCTAAGTCGCGTGCGGCAAGTCTTCGAGGTCAACACCTTTGGTGTGCTCGCTGTCTCATGCGCTTTCCTTCCGTTGCTGAAGGAGTCGCGAGGAAGGCTTGTCATCGTCTCCAGCTTGCTGGTTGAGTCGCACTCTGCCGTGAAGGAGGAACCAGACGTCTCGCAAATGGGTCGTGGTTTCTCGCTGTTCTACATAATAAGTTTGGCCAAGCCAGTAAATTTTTCTCGGCAATACTTGTTAGATGAAGGCGCAGTTTCATGCTAAACATGGTTGAAACCGATGGCCGGCAGTCCGCCAACATCACATTGCTGGTGCTGGCGTTTTCATCTGCCTCATGATGAGTGGCTCGTGTGGAAACTTCCTGCGAGAGTGTGACTTCAAGCTTTATAAGTGTATAAACAATCAAAGGTGGTAATGAGGGCGTAGTAACTTTGCTCGCTGAATCAGCTGCATTGTTTTTCGCCCCCGCGCTTTAGGCATAGGTGTCATGGGATAGGCTCTGGCATTTGCGGGAATGAGCAAACCATATATCCCATAGGAACAATGCGTGAGCATGTGATTACGAGAGCTATACTTGTATTGACTGTCAGAAGGCATGCGCCGTGACGTTTCAAGGAGAAAAAGCATATTTTAGCAGATAGAAACAGTTCAGTCGTGAGACGTGATTAACACAAGACCACGTCGCCGGCGCGACCACGTGGCGCCGCACACTGTTCGCCTCCAGAAAGTAGCCACACGAATTCACGTTCGAAATCAGGATAGGTTCATCACCCTGAGATTGCTGCAGTGTTGCATACATTTTTTAGAGAAAGCACGAATATATTTTAAGATCAGCTACTACTCGGTACTACTCTTCGGTACCTATAGCTATTCGATCTACTCTTCGGCACCTATGACTCACACTCCAGAGAGTGTGTGTTACCGTTTATGTCGTGTGGTTTGATGATCTAGTATAAGGAAAAGGTTTTCTCAATAAATCCACCGCCCGCCCTATGAGTGCCGCTGGCTAACACTCCCGGGGTTAATCTTGGCCGCACACACAAGCACTCATGACAGTGGTAACCTAATTGCTATATCCCCCTACGCTGACTGCGCAAGATAAGGATCAGTTCCCCACTTCAGGCGAGTTATCTTTTCGTGCACTTTCATACCCCATTACCGCAACATTTCTACATGTCATTTCAACATAACCATGCTCTAATACCTCGCTATCTACGGTGGCACTTCCTGCTACTTCGTATCTTTTCGCAAAAAGCAAATCGAACACCTTGGATTCTTCCCTCCCTCACCTCTGCTATACAGCCACCTAACTCGATAAAAATATGTTATTGAAGCCGGAGATAATTTTGCACTAGTCATAGCACCGGATCTGGGTATACCAATTTAAATGGAAATTCTGCTTATTCTTCGGAAGAGGTATTTTTATATTGCTCTTTATTGATTCACATTCACTTTTTATGTACTCAATAAAGCGTCTTCTAGATTCTGTGTGGCATCCTTTCCTATATATAGGTATCCTCTAATGTTCCCACATAACATAATTCTTGTTATCGTTGTTTGATAAAGAAATGCTTGTACCGGCTATGGACTGTAAGTGCAACGAAAACAGAGCCACATATCAGAGTGCCTACAGCCCTCGTAAACGACAGGCCCAAGATACCTTGTGTAAGTCGCCCATCTCACAAAGAAGTCCTTTGGCCATCGGTAGCAAAGCAGCAGTTACGTATCAGTGAGTTGTTGAATTATCATGTACGAAAAGTCAGAAAATATCACTTGTTCGCCCTGTTTTGTTTTTGTTTATATTTCCCGAACGACAGGAAGGTTATCTGTACCAGAGTGCTTGGCGTATTGCATGTCCAAGCGGGCCTCCATATCCCTGGCTGATGGGCTTCGCCAGCAGTTCTACTCCAAGGGCGTCCACGTCTGCACCGTTGAACCGACGGGTTACAGGTTAGCCTGGAAGTCGAACCCACAGATGGTACACCATGTGAAGTTCAGTTTTTTCTTGATAGCGTTTTATACGTATCAGAAGAATCTAATGGAAAACTTATCGAGTCCGCCACTAACGGCGTGCCTGAGAATCATTGCGGCTTTGATACGAGACAACCCGAAATTTAGTTGTATCACCCTCCTCCCGTCCTCACCTCTGCTATACAGCCTCCTAACTTGATAAAAAGATGTAATTGAAGCTTGAGAGAATTTCGCGCTACTCATAGCATTGGGTCCGGGTATGCCAATTTAAATGGAAATTAAAACCGCCTTTCGTAACGACTGAGAGTGTAAACAGGAGGCTAGCATTTCGAAGTGTGAGGGTACGAGTTAGTCTTGAACATGTTTTTAAGATGTCCGTGTGGGATTCCTTTTGTAAGATTTTATGAAGAAACTCACACAGCCTTTCGTTTGTAAGTGCACGCTGTACGTTACATGACGTTGCGTGACATACGTTACGTGACAAGTGCTGTACGTTACTGGCGGACCGCAATCTATGCCGAACATTGCCTGTGGCGGGGGCCTGTTCTAATGGCTGTTTTAACGTAGGATCTTTTGTTTTGTGAATGTGGGCACTGGCGCAGCTGTCAGTTGATGCCTTACAGTGATAGCTGTAGAGGGTCTGCTACTGCCAGTAATCATGACATCTGTTACAGGTATCACCAGCCGCGTTGGCTTAGCGGCTATACGGTGTTGCGCTACTAAGCACGACGTCGCGGGATCAAATCTGAGTCGCGGCGGCCTCATTTCGATCGGGGCGAAATGCGAATACGCCCGTCTCCCGTGCAATGGCTGAAAGTTAATAGACAAGCAGGTGGTCAGAAAAAATCCGGAGTGTCCCACTACGGCGTGCTTCATAACCAAGTTTTTGTTTTGGCACGTAAAACCCCACAATTCAATTCAATAGTCCCAGGTATCATTGCGCTTCCGTCATGAAAGAATGCGTCGGAACACTCCACTCGCTTTTGACCAGGATTATATCCTTCTTAAGCGTTGCGGACTGGATTCCAAGGGAAGGGAAGCGTAGCAGGGGGTGGCAGAAAGTTAGGTGGGCGGATGAGATTAGGAAGTTTGCATGGACAACATGGCCACAATTAGTACGTGACCGAGGTAGTTGGAGAAGTATGGCAGATGCCTTTGCCCTGCAGTGGGCGTAACCAGGCTGCTGCTGCTGCTGCTGCTGCTGCTGATGATGATGATGATGATGATATCCTGCACTTTAAAGGTGCATATTGACCGGCGCACTCGTTGAGTTTATCCGGTGACCACATTTTACAGGCCAGAAAGTGCTGAATGTTGCCACTCTACGCAAGACGCGCCTTTCTTTATCGGAAGCTTCCGGTATTTTATCGTTGGTTCTATTTATTGTCTATGCTTTCGACGAGCACTGCGTAATCAGATTGTATACGGGACAAGATTTGTGTAGTAATTTCTGAGTGGCACGTGGGCATCAGCGATTACGCTGGAACCTTTGACGAGTGCTGTACAAAAGCCGACGCCCTTGACTCGCAGATCACGTTCTCGACGATCGCCGGCATTACTCGCCGCCATCGTTGTGCTTGAGCGTTACTCGTTTTTCTGGGCACGGGTTCGCCGAATACGGAGTTAAATTCATAACTCACAGTTCTCACAGCGCGCCATTTTTTACCGTCACTACAAAGTGACAAATTTAGCCGTTGCGTTTCTCGTTACGGGAACGTTGTCATCGTTGGGCCGTCATTGCCACGCTGCCGTTGTTATCGTCGGGCCGTCATGGTTATAATCGTGGTCGGTGGCTCATCCACCGTCTGTTTCGTGGTGGCACAAGAAGGGCCACTAAGGACCGGTATTACGTTTTGCAGTATTAGTTAACTGGCACTTGTGTCATTAGAAAATCTGCTTAAACGAGAGCGAGGGCTTGGTAAAACTGTGGTTGAACAGAACGAATAAAGTAAAGACACCAGGAAGTGTCCTTGTTTCCAATAGCACTTCTGGTTGGGAGTCAGCTCTTGTCTGTGGTATTTGTTTCCTCGTGTCCTTGTTTGATTCGCGCTTTTCGACCTCAGTTATAGATATGAACCAACTAGCTCTCATCAAGATTTTACTGAGGGTTTGTACGCCGGAAAAGACGCTAAAAGGGAGGACCGGTGGTGACGCTGACCTCAAGTTTCAGTCCCAGGTGGCCATGATATCTCGATTTACCAGTAGTTACCAGTAGTTAAGTTACCAGTAGGAAATAACTGACACGTTGCATTATGCAGGAACGGAATCTTAAACAGAACACATTTCAATACCGCGTATTGCGCCCGTAATGGGAAATGACTGAAACATTCTTTGCAATCTATGACGTTCCCCTGACGCACGACTGCTGCTGTTTAAGCAGCTTAGAAAAGTTGGGCAGTCTCTTGCCCCTAATCAATAATCAATTTTTGGGGGGCCAATTGAGATAAATTAAGTTTTTGAAGTATGTTAGCCAGACTAGTGTGATTTAGTGTTTGTTGTCTAATGCCCATTTGTATTTGCCAACATTTATATTTTCGGCTAAACGATGTCGTTTCCGTCTCTTTTACACCTATCATTAGAGTCAACCGTTTAATAAAATCAATCTATTTTATCGACCTATATGCGTTTCATCGCATACCGCGGTATCAGATTGTAAAGCTGATGTCGCACCTTTCCGAGGTAACCTGTACAGCTTTGTCGTCTCAAAGACCTATCGTGAATGGGGCCACTTTTGTCGTCTCCCTCGTTACCATTAATGACACTACAAGCTTGAGAACTGCCCATACAATATGCTTTTTCATAGTCATAAATTTTCTGCACACTCTTATATGTGTCTAATCTTCTCTAAAGCCTTCGGGCCTCGAAAGTATTTGGAATAAATAAATAAATGAATCCACAAATTTATAATTAGCCGTCCTGTTCAAAGGAGCAGCTGTTAGCGCAATTCCGCTTACATCGCCCTACGTTTCAGGACTCCCGTCGCTGATCACGCCGCACTAGAAAAGGCAATGGATGCCGACCTGGAGTGGTTGCCTGAAAAGACTCGCTCAACGATCGACGAGCGGTTTGTGCAGCGTTTTAAAAGTAGAACGCGAGTCCTCTTGTCATGGTTTCTTCAGAAAGACTGCGGGGAAGCCGTTGACGTCATCAGGAGGGCGACGCTTGATCGGTTGCCGAAGGCCCACTACACTGCTGGTGGCATAGCGGACCACGTGTACCGGCTGTTGATCGACCTGCTTCCGGCTGAAATGATGGACGAAGCACTGCATATCATGAGATCAGTGGAAGCGCTTTTCGGGAGTAGGACACAATGATTGAGTCTAATATTCTTGTCATTTTTGTCTGAATGAGCTCTTGCCATAATGGATGTCCACTAATCCTGTGAATTGCTCCACAGCCATTTACGTGAGTGCGCGTGGATCATTGTACGCACATTGCACACTCATACGCAGAGAGAGAGCGAGAGAGAAAGAAAGAAGAGAAATAGAGAGAGAGAAGAAATGACAGTGTCGGTGCACAAATCGTAAAGATACCGCGTTAAGCAGAGGATGCGAATTGTGCGGATTGTGCGGTTGCCTACAGTGGATTTTGGCCCCACAGACCTTTTCATGCGTCGGAGCGTTGGGAGAAATGTCCCGGTTTTGACTAATAACTTATTACGCGTGCGAATGACCGAGATACTGCGTTGATGCGATGCATTATCATTCAGTGTGTGGTTTTCCACTGTGAATTCACAGCGCTGTTTCTTTCTTTTTTTAATATGCAGTGTCTGTGCTTCGGCAAGCCAGTTACATACGCGCGCGCAAATCACCCAATAACTTCGTTGATACGACTTAAGAGCATTGTGCGGTACAACTCTTGATGCAACTCCGTTTGTTTAGGCCTTTGTTCTCTCTTCCTTCTTATCGCTTGCTTTTTAGCTGTCTGCATGTTATATCACTATTTCCATTTCCATTTGTTCAAGAAATTGGAAGTAACATGCTAGTGCAACAGCATGTTACTCAGTCGTGCAGATTTTACTCAATGTGTGAATAGATGCGCAATGAACATTATTATCATTATTAAAAATTATAGGCAAGCTTTGGATAGTCGATAAAGTACAAAGTGAAAAAAAAGCAGTAGCCTAAAGGACACAGTCGTTTAGTAAAGTGCGTGAATAAGAGCAAAATGAGCGATTGAGAAATGAAAGTAATTAGTCTGATTTCAATGAATAAGAAAGTGATCAAACATAAAATGAATGAATAAATGCAGAAAAGATTCACAATATAAGTCAGGCATGTATGACAATAAAGCACTTACTAAAGTAAAATACCAAAATACTGCATCTGAGTTTTCTAACTTCTAATCAGCCATCGTTCTTATCGGTTCCCAAAATATTCAACAGTCCAATGCATATTTTTTGTTACTGTGTTTTTTTTTTCGCGGGAAAGCAAGTGCACAGGATTGACAATTCCTGCGTCAAGTATGAATTCTTTTTTTTTTTGCTTTTTGGCCGCGCCTGCTTCTTCGAAGAATCGGCAGCACGCCTATTTTTTAGCATCGAGGCACCGCAACTTCTGCAAGGAAAGTTTAGTTCAACTGAAGAGTCTCAGCAGCTCATGCCAGTAGTCGGGCTTGACTGTCAACGTTAAATACATATACTTGCCAACAAAAGTCAGAAAAATAAAGATCTTCCAGACTAACAATATACCCTCACATATTTTTGTCGCAACAGCACCAGAAGCGCTGTTGTTGTCTGCTCCAGCGCCGACGAGCTGCGCCCTATGAGTGTAGCCTCGGTGGTGAGCACTCCGCTACACACGAGGTCGAGTGTCCGAACCCTGCCGTGGCGGCCGTATTTTAACGCGATAGCGTTAAGGAGCTCGTGTCGCAGAAAAGCCGGTGTCGTCGGCGTCGGGTGTCGGCGTTTGCGGCGTTGAACGTGAGCGATAAATCACGGCAGGCGCTTCATAAATAAAAAGCAACTTCCAAGATTGGTCCGGTGGGAATCGAACCAGGGTCTCCGGAGTGTGAGACGGAGACGCTACCACTCAGCCACGAGTTCGATGCTTCCAACCGGTGCAAACGCGCCTCTAGTGAATGCGGTGTTGCCTTCGAAACGAGCCGTGGAAAGTTATACTGCGGTGTATATCGGTAATTATGAACATGTAACGTATAGAAGTCACAATTACACGAGTTGCGAAGTGCGTTTCCGCTGCATTTCTTCTGCGCTTTCCGCACACGCAGAGCCATCTTGCGGCAAACACAGAAGACCCCCTCCTCTCAATGTAGGGCGCTGCCCCGACAGGAGGCGCGCCGCGCGCGCATTGGGACCGCTGCCAGGCGCGTCGCGGGACTCCCTCTCCCCTGACGACGCTTCGCCGTGCTCCCGGTTTAGATTACTATCTATCTCTCTGCCCGTGCCGATTACGACGTTTGGCTGGCGTAGATCGTTTCCCCTCCGGGACACCGAGTTCTTTGGTTCGTTCCGTTCGCTCAGGCGCACGTTTCGTTGCCGCGCCGAACGCTGCGTTGCTCGACGCTCACCGCGTGATAGGTGGGCGCTAAGTCCGATGCGGGGCGCATCGTAAGTGATCGCTGTGCCGTAGCGCATTGTCTTATACCCCTTGGCGGGTCGACGGGAACGCTGTCGCGTCCCACTCTTGAAGGCGAAGCTTAAGCGTCCTCCAATTTTTGATGGGAACAAAGGGCAAAAATGTTCCTGTACGGTACATTGGGTGCATGTTAAAGAAACGCAGGTGGTCAAAATTACAAAGTACCCCATTACGGCGTGTCTCATACCAGTTGTTCTTTTTTGTCTGCACCAAATTAAAGAAGTTTCACCTGCGGCAGGTAGCTTAGTTCTAACTCTCGAAGTAAACTACTCAATGAGGTAGGGATAACTTCTATGAGAAAGCAAAATGGTCAATGGAATAATTAGCATACCTGCACTAATTACTGTCCCAATTAATTATTTACGGCTCGTGTTGCAATTTACGAACTGCAGCCGGCAAGTTCACAAGGTGCATCCAATTAGGGCGTATTTTGAGGATTACACCAGGTTGGAGATGTTATTTTCAATGTGTGCCACAGAACACATGTTCGTTTCAGTTACTTTTGTGCTTGAATGCACGAAACAGTGTTTCCTTAAGAAAGTAAGTGGAACAACAGTGCATTTTACCGCAAGTTTGACGGCGCATATCGTGAAATCTGTGTCATCACGAGAATTACTTCCAAGTCGATATGCCTTGCTAATTCACGAGCAACAATCGCATAATTACAACACGTGCTGTAAATTGGTTAGTAAAACATAGCGATAATTCGTTACTTAAGCAATTGCGCATCTGATTGCTCGTGAAAGTAATGACCACCTCATTGGGTAATTAGTTTAAGTGTTAGAATTGTGCTATCTTTCAAAGGTGAGTTAAAAAAAAATGATTGCATCTAGAAAGACACACCCTGTATAGTCACGTCGTGGTTTTGGCACGGGAAACCCCAGAACTTCGCAGCAGATTATCGTACTTAGCTCAAGCAGATAAAACTTAGTTGCATGCCTGAGTTCACAGAAGGAGCTGTGTGTGCTGAGTGCTCAAGGGCATAGGTTTAATGCCGGTCGAGGCAGCCTCATTCCGAGGTCGGCGGAATGTGAAGACGCCCGTGTACCATGCATTGAGTGCACGTTAAAGAACACCAGGTGGTCAAAATTTATCTGGAGCTTCCTCGCTATGGTGTGTCTAGTAAATGTGCTTCTCGCAAGTCATCATCATTGTAATCATCATAATCAGCCTATTTTTATGTCCACTGCAAGGGGAAGACCTCTGCCTGCGGTTTCCAATTAGCCGTTTTGCCTTAACTGATTCCAACTTGCGCCTTAAAATTTCCTGTTTTCATCGCCCCGTCCAATCTTCTGCCATCCTTGACTGCGCTTCCCTTCCCTTGGCAGTCATTCTGTAATTACAGAATGACTGCTGTAATTACAGAATGGCTTCATTCTGTAACTGGTCCACCGGTTATCTATGCTATGCATTATGTAGCCCGCCAAGCTCCATTTTTTTCTCTTAATGTCAATTAGAATATTGGCTATCCCTGTTTGCTCTATTATCTCCACCGCTATTCTCCTGTCTCTGAACGTTACACCTTACATTTTTGTCTCATCGCTTGTTGCGTATTCCTTAGCTTTTTCTCCAGTTTCTTTGCCAACCTCCAAGTTTTTGCCCGACAGGTTAGCACCGGTATAATGCAATGATTATGCACTTTTCGTTTCAACGAGAATGGCAAGCTCCCAGAAAGTATTTCGTAATGCCTGCCTTAAGCACTCCAACCCATTTTTATTCTACTCGAAATTTCTTTCTAATGATCAGGATGTCCTGCGAGGAATTGACCTACATAAACATAGTCCTGCACAGACTTAGCAGGATTACTGGCAATCATGAATTATGGTTCTCCTGTCAAACCGTTGAGCATTAAGCCTTGTTGTTCTGTATATTATTTTTTAGCCCCATGCTTAAAATTTCTTAGTTAAGATCTTCAATAATTCGTTGTAATTCGTCCCCAGTGTTGCTGAACAGCACAATGCCATCTGCAAACCAAAGGCTGTGGCGGTATTCACCGTTCATGTTCACTCCTATGCCTTCCGAATCTAATAGCTCGAATACTTCTAAGCATGCATTGAACAGTAGTACCAGTATGCTTGGCACCGGAATGGAAAAGTGTTCATTAGAAGGAAACAATACGATCCTGCGATTGTCATTCGTTGTGCAGCAGATTTAGACCAGTTGTGAGGCCAGTAATGTGCGGTAGTACGCGGCACTCTTTCTTCAATGTCTTTTTTACTGAATTAGTTCCTCTTTCTGACCTCCATAGTTCCATTAAGCTTGATAATCCTCATTGCTGCTCTTGTATTCACGTTAATCTCAGATCTGGCCGAAATAAGCAAGAAGAACTTGACTGTTTTTTCGGCGAAGTGGAAACTCGTTTCAATGTTGTTATGTTTTCGGAAACGTGGTTTACTTGTGAAGGTGACATTTATGTTGTACCGACGTATAAGTGTTTCTATATGAACCGATCCATAAGAAGGGGAGGTGGTGTTGCAATGTTAGTTTCGAATCTTATGGAATCGGAAATGCTGCCTGAATTTTCTTGTATCACGCCCCATTATGAAGTCTTGGCAGTCAAGTCTGGCACAAGGATATTTTGTGTCTGCTACCGTCCACCGGGTAGCAGTTCTGCTGAGCTTTTTTTATTTCTTGATTCATTCCTAGAACTTGTTAACATGAACCAATATCAGTTAATTTTAGGTGGCGATTTTAACATTGACATGCTGGCCAATAATAAGACAACAATCGAGTTCAATACTTTACTTAACGTTCACTCCTGTGAAAATGTCATCATGTCACCTACACGGATTAAGACAGAATCAGAAACACTTTTAGATCTCTTCATAACAAACTTCAAAACAGATAGCTTGAAATCTGGCACCATCGCTTATGCTCTGAGTGATCACATGCCAATTTTAATATCTGTCAATCTCACTCCGAATTCCCAGCGACAACCGGACCAAACGTCATTTTATCGAGTTATAAATGATCAGACGTTATGCGAGTTCAAGGAACGCTTATCTATTCTTAACTGGGAACATATTTTTGAGGAAACCGACCCTGATGAAGCATACGAAACATTTTTAGAGATATTTACTGACATTTATAACGCTTCCTTTCGACTGAAGAAATTCTCCCAATGAAAGAAAAGTAGAAAACCATGGGTCGACAAAGATATGTTGCAATCGATAAGAAAACGAGATAAACTTTACAGACTGTTTTTAAAAAGTAGGTGTCCTGAAGCGCTGAAAACGTTCAAAAAATTTAGGAACTTCGTTACAAAGCAACTTCGCATCGCTAAAAAGCAATATATTTATAACCGATTCAATTCAACTGGTGGACAGTCCAAAAAAGTGTGGAAGGTTTTAAAATCTATCTTTGGTAATTCTTCCGAACCGACGACAAAAATTATTTATGAAGGGATTGAATTAAAAGGTGCTGACCTAGCAGATGCCTTTAATGACTACTTTCTTTCTTTTGCGGACACATCAAACAGCGATGTAAATCTGTCTAATATGAGTGCCCGAAATAGCGAAACAATATTTCTAATGCCGGTTACAGTAAATGAACTAATTACAGAATTTTTATCACTCAATAATAGTAAAGCTACAGATGCGTCAGCTTTCCAGATACAGCCCATAAAATTTACTATCGATATTTTTCCACCTTGCCTTGCCCATATCTTCAACTTATCTTTAGTTTCCGGCGTTTTCCCGCGTCTTATGCAAATGGCAAAAGTTATAGTAATATATAAAAAAGGGAACAAAAATGTAGTGGGAAACTATCGCCCGATATCCATCTTACCTGTGTTTTCTAAAGGCCTCGAAAAAGTTGTTCTTAAACGGCTATCTTGTTTTAGTGAAAGATACAACATTATCACTTCAGCTCAATATGGGTTTCGTAAAAACAGATCTACTGAGTTAGCTCTTCTTGCTCAAAAAGAATTCATACTAGAAAATTTTGAATCAAAAAACATGGTACTAGGATTATTTCTAGATTTTTCAAAGGCGTTCGACCTTGTTGATCACTCTGTGATGCTTAAAAAATTGGATCATTACGGTATTAGAGGCATAGCCCATACGCTGATTGCCTCATACTTGCGACATAGGTCTCAGTTTGTTAGTATTGCCGGTTAATGCTCCCAATTGAAAGCGGTAGCTTCCGGCGTTCCGCAAGGGAGCATTCTGGGTCCGTTTCTTTTTGTTCTTTATGTCAATGATATTGTCCACATCGACAGCACTGCTAAGTACATAATTTACGCAGATGACACCAGCTTGTTTTTTTCGGGTACTTCAACTGCTGATCTCGCAAATCGAGCTAATAAAACCTTAAAAGAAATAAATACTTGGGCGGCTGATAATCACTTAAGAATTAACGTTAGCAAAACTGCAGCAGTCATGTTTCACCCACGTCACAAACACTTTGAACCTCCTCTAATTGAATTAAACAATACCAGAATAGAATTTGTGCAGTCTGTGAAAACTCTGGGCGTTTACTTTGCAGCAGATATGTCGTGGAATGATCATATTATTTACGTAGTTCAGAAACTTTCCAGAACAGTTGGTATCATGCGCCGCAATTGCTTTAATTTTCCTACATCAGTTAACTTGTTACTTTACCACTCTTTGTTCTCTTCCATAGCCAACGACGGATGTATGGTGTGGGCAACAACAACAGCTGGAAACATTAACAAACTCACTGTCTTACAAAAACGTATTATGAGCATTGCATGTAAAGTGCCGTATTTCTTCCACACTGCAGGCCTTTTCCATCAACACAACATTATACAGATGAAGTCCATGTATAGCTACAGACTGTGCTATAAATATAAACTCGCCATGATGAAAAATGATGACTCCTTGCTTAGACTTGCTGGGTTAGAGCAGAGCAGAACTGTGTATGATACCCGCACAACAGAACCTTGGAATGTTAAGAAATGCCGCACAAACTATAGCAAACAAATGTTGCAGCATACCTTACCGACACTTCTGAACCATTTGTACTGCTACGAGAATATTGATTTATCTAATATTTCTCTGAAATAATTGCCCCAAATGTTCGTGTAGTTTTGTACTGTACAAGTACAATGTACTGCGTACTGAACGTGCATGTCTCATTCTCTGTACCGAACGTACGTGTTTTTTTGTTTTATTTGTTTTTCTCCTCACGTTTTGTTTGTTGTTGTACTCCGCCGCCGTCAATGCTGCACTGTAAGAGGAAGCCAGGACCTCTCAAGCTGTCTATACAGCTTTTTCCCTGGCTGTCCTCGCAACACCAGTTGCGGAAATAAACCTTCAACCAACCAACCAACCAACAGCATTGGAGAGATTGTGTATCCTTGCTTGACCCCTTTCCTGATAGGTAATGTTCTACTTGTGGAATAACAAGGTAGCTATGGAATCTTTGTAGGTATTTCACAATATATTTACGCATTTATTTATTTATTTATTTATTTGTTTATTTATTTATTGTACCCTTAGGACACTCTCTCGATACTCACAGGGTACACTTGGAATATGCAATGCCTCTATGACTGCTGGTATCTACCTAATCAAATGGCTTTTCATAATCTACGATAGACTTATAGAGAGGTTGAATGTACTCCGCAGATTTCTCAATCACATGATTGGTGACACGGATGTGATTCATTCTAGATTATTTTTTCCTGAAGCCACCTTGTTCATTTGGTAGATTAAAGTGAAATGTAGACCTCATTCTACTGGAAATTATTTTGACGAATGGGCCTATAGTTCTTCAATTCTTTAACGTATCCATTCTTATGGATTATTATGTCACTAATCCACCTTTCTCGCACACTTGAAGTCGTGAGGCAATGCATATAAGGGTTCGTAAGCTTCTGAAGCACGATATCTCCTTCATCTTTGACTAAACCGACTGTTGTTCCATAAGGGCATAGCGGGTAACATTGACGAATTATGCAGCATTAATGAGAGGGTAGCAGCAGTCGTAATAGAACTTAAGAGGTATATGTCATAGCGCAAGCTTGTGTGTGACGTCTTGTGATATCTAACTATGCTCCGATATAGTGACGCCACATGACCCTGTGACGTCATAGCATTTTCTGTATAAGAACAAGCCGTTCTTGGCAATAAAGTTAGTTGCCTTTCTGCTCCGGGACCGTTGTCGCTCTTCTGCGTTAGTTCAGTATAGAATAAAGGTAGTACACGCCAACGCTCCAACCTCCAGTCGTGGTGATGATGAAGTAGATCAGTTTTATGAAGATGTGTAATTAGCGATGAGAAAAGTTTAAACTCTGTATACTGTAGTAATGGGGGCCCTCTGTATAGGGACTGTATAGGGAATAGAGGGACCCTCTGTATCCTGTTAATCACTACTTCGAGTGACATATGGCTGCTGTGGTTACTGTACAAGTCAGTATAGAATTCTTCTGTTCCTTTCACTCTGTTGTCGAAATCGCTGATAAAATGAACCTGCTTATCTTTCACTGCATACAAATGTACAAGTATACTAAGTTCTTGCAAGTAATACCCAGAGTTTACATCAAATAGAAAAGACAAGATCTGCTACAGGATGTTGTGTCCGTGTATAGTGTCAGAAAAGTAACTAATACTTGAAACCCTTCATGTGTACTGAAACAGAAAGTCTACACAGGGCCCGGGCTCTTAGGTGCAGAACTCGAAGAGCACACCCATTTCTTTTGGCGAAGAGCGCTGTATGTGAAAGAAAGAGGTGCTGTTTCTTTTAGATGTGACCGTTCCGCGGACACAGGCCCATACACACATGCATCGCATGCAAACAATAAGTGGACGGCGTTTAAAGCATGTCTCGCAAGGCCAGATTAGAATGCAGACAACATACTTCTCCTCCTCCTCATCTACCCTTGTACACATACACACACACACACACACACACACACACACACACACACACACACACACACACACACACACACACACACACACACACACACACACACACACACACACACACACACACACACACACACACACACACACACCCTTGAGAGTCTACTTAGGGTAGTGAAGAAAGTTGCCTTGAGCTGAAACAATGAGTGCTCGCTAAGATACGGTTGGTAGTAATGGCCAGACGCGTTAAAAATAGGAGGAAGGAAATGCAGAAAAACACCACTTGCCACTCTACATAAAAAGTTGTGAAACAAGCACGCCAGCTAGGAATTGGAACGCCATAACCAACACTGTTATAGCCTCAGCTGCATGAGGTTCTGGCTCGCTTTTTGTTATGAGTGTCGATAACGAATGAGCACTACGAAGAGAGTCATTGACGGCCGTATTTATGCAGTCTCTGTAATGTGAAACTGTGTTCAAAGTGTAAATATTCTCACCTCCGTTGTTTTTTGTTCTCATCGCCGACCTCGACGCAAGTGATACCGCAGGGGCGAGAAGGGCAATCCTGACGCTTTGCTCGGTATATAAAGAAGCCACCGTGCACAGGTGAGCATTCGCTACGCAATGTGCTCTCTTTTTAAGACTATTGTGTGTAGCTGTTAGTTGTAGCTTGAAAAGCAGTTCTGTGGTGCCCTTCGTTGGAAATTTCGTCAACCTTATCCTCTGCTTCAGAGCCGTGTCGCCACTGAAACCGGCATCCTGTCTAAATGACCTCCCTCATCTCTTTCCCTGCTCCAAGCGTCTTCTGTGACGTTTGCTCCTAGGAGGATTTTCAGCAACCTGGAAGCGGCAGTCAAAGCTCAGTTGATAGCATATCGAGCAGGTGAGCTTGGGTTGTTTCATTTGGAATGGTGGAGGAAAGCGTTCTGTGTGAACTTGTTAACTTGACGCGCGATGAGAGCAAGACTGAGTGTCGTGCGAGGGGCTTTCAGCTAGAATAGAAATATAGAGTTTAATCGGACATATACAAGAATTTTCATAGGCACCGGGCCCAAAGGCACACAGCTTGGCGTAAGGAGGCTCTGGGCCCCATGATACGCACTCATACAGATATAATCAAAAATACACATTTTTCGAACAACGCCTCAGAGTTACAAATATAATGAGTAACAATAAGGGCACAAATTTTAAGTCGTTAGAATAGTGCGAGGAAAAATGAATATTACCACAAGCGAGATAACAAGTGTGATTTAATTCGACATTTCAAATTGATTATTGAATTTGGTATTCTTCCATGGGTACTACGGCATGTTCACGTAGTTGTGAACCGTAGTTAGTTCGGCTGCTCAGTAGAACAATCCGCGTCGCCCTGTAGTTGTGGGTACTAGGTGCCACATGTTTTCGCATAAATGCATCAGGGTGATCACGAAGTCGAGTGAAATCAAGCGCAGTAATATTAAGCTGCTATATGTGTTGAAAAAGAAGTAGCTCCAATCGATTGAAACATGCCGTGGAACGTTCGTATATTCCTAAGCAATAATTATCACTCATTGCGCGCTTTTGTAGTTCGTGAAGAGCAGAAATATTTCGCTCTGTTGCATAAAACCAATCAAAGAGACAATATGACTGTCGAGATTCTAGATATCTGCGACACAGCAGTATTCTAAGCCGCGCATGCAGCATGCGTTTGCATTTACCTAAAAGTACCCATCATTTCGACAACGAAGTCTTTGATGCCACAACATGTTAATTGCAGTTTTAGATACTAATCGAAGCCAACACCCAAAAATATTTTTGCGTTCACACGCTCAATATTATTATTACTATTAAATGTAAAACAGATCGTAATCCTAACTCATCATAACTTTTGTTTTGTTTCGAGCAGTAAAGAGAACATTCTTCGTTTTCAAAACTTTCACTAGAAGCTGGACAACGTTTACGCAGCGGCCCAAGTGCTGCAAACAACCGTAGCAGTCAACTTCAAAGCTATGACTTTCACTTGAGAATTTTTTTTGCGCCAGCTGGAAGTCTTCCAGCTGTTTGGGACAGCTGGAAGACTTCTGGCCTGCTTAATTCCTTCGTCAGGCATGATGGCTGAGGTGTCGGCAATAAGTACCGAAAAAAAGATAGGCGATAGCTTATTTTAGAAGACGTTGCTGGTCGCTTTGTCTGCCTATGTTCGGAGGCATCGTGAGCAAGTATTAGATGTGTCTCATTCCCCGCAACACCTTGAAAAGAGAGACACCAAAGACACATTATAATGAAACCGAGGCTTTGCAGTTGCTCTAGAAGGCTGAATGAACTTGTTCTTCATTTGCCTATAGGAAATCCTTACTGTAACAGCAGTGCGAGCTGGTAACACGTAACACTTTCAAGAAGATTGTTTAATGATGAGAAATATTGCAGATATATATGTTCTTTTTTAAGAATGTACATAATTTTTGAAAATGGCCTATGGCAGATAGCATAATTGTCCTACTTCAGCTGGATTTATCGAAGCATCGGACATTATTTGCTCTAAAACTCGGAATACTTAATGAACAGATTAAGATACAGTTCTGAAATAACTTTTTCATCAAATATTTATGGCGCATAAGTATTGTAATCTGCGAACTGTAGCTGGCAAGACGCATCTACATGGAACGAATTTTCAGCATGACACCAGTTTCGAGACATTCCTTCACAAAGCCTGCGAGAAAACACATGGGTGTTCCCGTTACTTCTGTTCTTCAATGCACAAAACAGAGTTTTGTTTCAACAGTCACTATTTCTTCCCAGCAGATAATCAAGGTGCTTTTTCCATCCTTTCTCATCCTGTCATCGAGGAAAGGACCATGTTAGAACGTTCGTCACTGTTCAAATATCATACCCAGGTGGCGCTGCCAAACTCTACGGAAATATTCCCATATCTAGGGGCTTTAGGCATTCTTTAGGGAAATGAAAAAAAGTTTGTCCAAATGAAGGGAAATCTTGTGCTATGAAGAAAAAAATGAAGTTCTGTGACGCCACAACCGATACACATAACTGCTGCCGTGAAGACCACCGTGCTCTGGTTTCAGCAACAGAAAATGACCTTCGCAATACCACGCGATGTATTGCATTTCATCGGACTGCTACGCCGTGCCCACATCGTGCCAAGCAGACGACCGGGTTTGGATGGCCAGGGCTGGTTAACCAAGTACTGATGTTGTGTTACTGGCGTTGTGCTGGGGTGTTCTGTGCACATGGAAGGAAATTTAGATAGGTAACACGTGAAACAGACGTGTGCCTGGAGCACCGAACAAAGCTCCAAGGCAAATATCGACGTAAACAGGCAGATACGTACATATCTATATTATGGACCATACTAACTATGGTCACTTAGCGCAAATCGACAATTACATAAGGGGAGGAAGAGACAATGTGAGCGCGAAACTCTCGAATGCTTATTGTGCACACAGGTACATTGATTATATAACTAAAAATCTTAAAAAGCCCGATTTGCACGACAATTCGATCGCGTGTTATCGGCTGTTTTCCTCCGCGCTTTCCCTACGCCTGTCGCCGAGTCGCTCCTCCAGCGACTCAAGAGTGGAAAGCACACGATGAAGAGCGTTGTATGAGCAAAAAAGAGGCACTGTGCCTTTTGAAAGCTGTTTAGCAACAACGACAATTAATGTGGCATTGTCTTCACCTCGTTTTGCGGGCAGACGCTTCACATGCGTTCACACGGGCGCGCTAAGTCGACGGTGTTTAAAGCAGGTGTCGCAATGCCAAATCCGCATGCAAATAGCAACATGCTCCTTCTTCTTTAACCTCGCACGCACGCACGCACGCACGCACGCACGCACGCACGCACGCACGCACGCACGCACGCACGCACGCACGCACGCACGCACGCGCACACACACACACACACACACACACACACACACACACACACGCACGCACGCACGCGCGCACGCACACAGTAATAACTCTGGCCGCTTGGCATTTGAGCTCGCTTTTCGTTTTGAATGTTGCTAAGCCAAGAGCACCACAAATAGAGCCACTCATGGCCGTACTTATGCAACTATTCTGACCTCCGTTGTTATCCATTCTCATTCCGACAGTGACGTAAGTGGTACCGCAGGGAGAGAAGGGTAATACCGACGCTTTGCTCGGTATATAAATAAGTTATCATGCACAGGTGAGCATTCACTACGCCGTCTGCTTTCCTTTTTAACACTACTGTGTCTGGTCGTTAGCGGTAGCTTGAAGAACAGTTCTGTGGTACGCTTCGTTGGAAGTTTCGTAACTTTATCCCACCTTTCGGAGCCGTGTCCCCACTGAAACCGTCATCCTCTCTAAACAAAATATCTGCGCCTTCTCTGCTCCAAACATGTTTTGTGACATTTGCTCCTCGGAGGATTTTCAGTCATCTGGAAGCGGCAGTCAAAGCTCAGTTAGTCGCATATTAACCGGTGAGTTTGCATGGTTGAAATTTTGTAAGATCTTGGGGTGGTTCATTTGATATGGCGGAGGGAAACGTATAGTGGAAACTTATTAGGTTGACGTACAATGAGAGCAAGACAAATGACGATTTCGCAAAATCGCACTGGTGCCCAACGGTGCGATTTGCCGAATTCGCCATAAGTGTCATGCGATCGGCTTTCAGGAAGAATATAATAAAATAGACTAGAAAAAAGCAGTATAATCGGACATCTACTAGAATGTCCAGACGCGCCGGTCCAGATGTACTGGGCCTAAAGACACACAACTTGGACTTACGAGGCTCTGGGTCCCTGAGACGCAATCGTACAGTTATCTTAAGCAATACAAACTTTACACATGGCCACTCGCTGCGGCTGCTTTAGAGTTACAATTATAATGACAAAGACTAACAGTACAAATTTTAAGTCATTGTCATCATGCGAGAATGTTGAATGTTCGCACAGGTAAAACAACAAGTGTGATTTCATTACACGTTTTAAATTGCTTCACGGAGTTTATGTTGTTCGATCAAGAATGATTAGTATGACATGTTCACGTAGTTGGGAAGCGTAGCAAGTTCGGCTGCGCAGTAGAACAAACCGCGTCTCCTTGAAGTGGTAGGTACTACGTGTCACATATTTTGGCATAAATTCATCAGGGTATTGCGAACTCAAGTGAAAACAAGCACAGGAAAATTAAGCTGTAATATGTGTTCAAAAAGAAGTATCTCCAATCGATTGAAATGTGCCGTGGAACGTTCGTATATTCCTAACCAATAAATATCACGCATTGCGGGCTTTTGTAGTTCGTGAAGAGCAGAGATATTTCGCTGTGTTGCATAAAACTAATCGAGGCGACAATATGACTGTCGAGATTCTATAGGTCTGCGACATAGCAGTATCTTAAGCCGCACACGCAGCACGCGTGTGTATTTACCTAAACGTCCCAGTGATTTCGATAACGAAGTATTGGATGCCACATGTTAATTGCAGTTTTAAAACGAATCCAAAACGGCACCTACATTTTTTTTGTGAATTCGCGCCCGCAATATTATTGTTTTCGATTGCCAAACAGAATTCATCATAAATTTTGTTTGGTTTCTGGTAGTAAACAGAACAAGTTTTTTTTACGATGCATTTATTGGAAGCTGGTTAGCGCTTACGCAGCGGCCCAAGTGGTACAACCATCCGTAAGTGAACTTCAAGGCTACTACTATTTTTCACGTGAGAAATTTTTTTGAGTCCGCGTATCAAAACTAAGGGCTCTGTTAAGGGCACACTAGTACAAACGTTAAGCAGTGTAAATAAAAGCGGCCCTCGGATTGACTCTTGAGGCACACCGTGCTTAACGGCTCATAAGTTCACAGGACATTCAGTTATATCTGTAAACGGATAGCGATTTCTCAGGTAGCTTGTAACTTATCACAGTGTAGTCACTGCAATACCACGTTTTCCCGACATTGAATAATATTATTTTGTGCCGAATTTAACGGAATAATTTTTTTGAAGTCTAAAAATATTGCAACAAGTAATATTCCTTCTCTAAACGTCTTGCTCTTATATCTGTGGCATTTAAAACTACACCTTCTGTCGATTTCTTTTTTTTTTGCTCTAAAACACACGGTTTTTGAGCGATTTGACAATGCTTAGAAAGCTAATATGGTACTCTCTTATTACTGACGTGATGAGCTACATTAGAAAGAACCAGTAACAGGGAATTTGGGTGACGGTTATTGAAAGCGAATAACCTTAGCCTGTGTATTGTGCTATATCACGGGCTATGTTCGGAGAATCTGGGAAGATACGCAGTAAAAGCATGACGCTGTAGATATTTGTTAGTAAGTGCTGCAGCAGCTTTAATTGATGAAATGTTAATTTTTAAGATGGCGAGACAAAACACCTCTTATGACCTCATCCGTATGGTTACTTGTAATTGAAAGTTCCAGAAATGTGACACCATTATGGAAATACCTAGTAAGATAAGCGTCCTAAATTCTCACAACTGTGAGCATTCCAAACGCCTTACAGGTCTAGCACGCTTTTGTAGCATGAGAAGAATATTGTTACGGGTATAGCGTGTATTTACAAATTATTACTGCATACAAGTTTACAACAACGGCAAGCTGTGGCGACGGATGCAAGGCTTTCGTGTGGGTAGGATAGGATATCCTTCTTCGATGGAGCGTACCCAGTGCGGCAGATTGGCCAAGATTTGGATGGTATTAAGAAGATGTTGGTATTACCAAAACTGGTAAAAGTGCCACGTAGAAAGGGATAAAAATAATGTGCGAGGAACATTCGCGTGACAATAGCCACTTCATCGATGTCGTCGTCATCCGACCGATAATAGCAGTCCTTTCACTGTCTCGTGACAATATAAATATTAAAATCATCTTGCTCAACATTACGTGTACTCGCAGAGTAAGCGGACTAGGAAATATTGTGTAAAATCTGCAGGAACTGGGAGACAGATCCACATGAAGGATGATGCATAACGGCAAAAATCACGCCCACTGATTCAACGGCTATGCGTTCAACGGGAGATGCAGTGAAAGAACGCTCATCAACTATAGCGTGCTGAAGTGAGACGCCAGATAAAGTGCCTGGTCACCGCCTAGCTTTTCTTCTTGTGGGATTGATAAACACATGCAGCGAGGCATGAACTTGACGTTGTTGGAAGTATTGAACCATGTTCCTGAGGAATCAATGTCGTCCATACTATAGCACAGACTGGACAAAAAGCTCTACCATTGCATCGCGCTTGCTATCCAAACTTCCCGTATTAACATGAAAGAGAGAGATAACCTAATATCCCGGAGTTTTAAATTACCACGCAAGAAGGGAATGGTGGCATGAGTAAATTGACAGTTATCCCCACTTACGTCATCCTTGGCTGTGGCGGCGTCACAGCCACATTTTGAAGAGCTACACAATTATTGTGAGGTCACCTTACATGGCGATGCGAAGTTCAGGCTTGGGTGAATGCTTCCCTGACAAAACGCTTGCCATTTATAGAGCACGTGAAGCGATAACCCATTCTGTTTGCTTTAGTCCCAGTCACCAAGTACGGCTTACGGCTGGCAGGTGTCATGTTTTCCCGAATTTGTGTCATTCCCGTGAAAGGTCGCTTTCTTAGCAAGCCAGCTTAACGCTGTGCGACGTGAGCAGGAGTGAATTCACACCGGAACAAATTTATCGGTATCTTAAAATACTTAAAACGTTCACACCCCCTACCAATAAAACATCAGACGTTTTTTTGTTTACATCAATTAGAAGCTTTAAGAAAGTGACGTGTTTGACGATTTTCTGAAGTACATTCAAGGAAACTATCCATGGGATAGCTGGAAGGCTTTTGGCCTGCTTAATCCTTTCGCCAAACATGAGTGCCGAGGTGTAAACGATAAATATTAAAGGAGACAGGCGATGGCTTGTTTTAGAAGACGTTAGGGGTCACATAATCTGCCTATGTTCGACATAAGTGTCATGAGCAAAATATCAGATCCATCTCATTCCCCGCAACGCCTTGAAGCGAGGGAAGCCAAAGGCACGTTATAACAAAACCGAGGCTTTTCAGTTGCGCTTGAAGGCTCAATAAATCTTTGCCCCTTGTCCATAGGAAACCCTTGCTGTAACAACAGGAGAGCGAGCTCACCACAAATGTGGTGGTTTTAGCGAGCTTCTACATATTGAATTGGCATACTTAGTGCACGAGAAAACCAGGACCATAAAAGAAGAAATGCAGAAGGATATAGTACTGCTGACTTTCAACAAGATTGTTTAATGAAAGGAAACATGGCACAACAAATACGGGTACTCCTTTTTTAGACTATAGATAATTTTTGAAAATAGTCTATGGCAGATAACATAATTGTCGTTCTTGAGCTGGAGTACTCGAAGTGTCGGGCATTACTTGTACAAAAACTCGAAATATTTAGTGAATTGACATAAATTTGCTAAATAACTATAAAAAAATTAAATTATGAGGTTTTACGTGCCAAAGCCAAGATCTTATTACGAGGTGTCCTGTTGTGGGGGACTCCAGAAATTTGGAGCACCTGGGGTTCTTTAACGTGCACCAAAATCAAAGTACACGGCTGTTTTCGCATTTCGCCGCCATCTAAATGCACCCGCTGTGGCCGGAATTTGATCCCACGACCTCGTGCTTAGCAGCCCCACACCATAGCCATGGAGCAACCACGGCGGGTAAATAACTTTCTGAGTTAGTTACTTTATGGCAAATATTGCAATGTACCAATTGTAGACGGTGAGTTCGGAAGACGCATCTGCTTGGAACGAATTTTCAGGAAGGCAGCATTTTTGAGATATTCATTGACAAAGTGTGCTACGAAATACATAGGCGTTCCAGTTACTTCTGGGCTTCAGTGCATAAAGCAGCATTTTGGTTCAACAGTCACTGTCCTCCCAGCAGATAATAAGGGTGGTTTTTCCCATCCGTTACCATTTTACTATCCAAGAAAGGTCCATAGCAGCGCTAGTGTCACTTCTCCAATGCCTTGGCGAGGCAGCATTGCAAACTCTAGAAAAATATCCCTATATCTAGGGTATTTCAGGCATTCTTTAGGGACGTGAAAAAAAATGACCGAAGCTAGGGAACTCTTGCGCTATGTAGAAACAATGCACAGCTGTGAGGCCACAACCGATACGCGGAACTTCTGCCGTGAAGGAGCCCGTGTAGTGGTTTCAGTAACAGCAAATCACCTTCGCAGTACCACGTGATGTGTGGCATATGATTAGACTACAACGCAGTACCCACATCGTGCGAAGAAAACGAGTGGGCTCGGATGCGCTGGGCCGGTCAACGAAGCAATGATATTTGCTATATTGTCGTTTTTATGTGGATTTCTGTGCATTTTGAAGGAAATTTTGATCGGCAACTCCCGAAAAACATGCGCCGCAACGCCGAACAATGCAGCAAGAGAAGTGACATGTGTGCAGAGCGATAAAAGACGAGGTCTGAAGGAAGAAAACAACACAGGCGCTGACTTCAACTGATCTTTATTTGCGATATCGCAAGAACTATATACATGAGCAAAAGTAATGAAAAACAACTTTTGCATTATGTCACACATGAACCCTTATTGCATGCATCAGCATGCAATAGGGGTTCACGTGTGTATCAGCATGCCGTCTATTTCACTCACCAAAAACGAAATCAAGTACCTGGCTGTCATGCAATAGGGGTTCATGTACGACACTATGCGAAAGTTGTTTTTCCTTACTTTTGCTCACGTATATAGTTCTTGCGGCTTCGCAAATAAAGATCAGTTGAAGTCAGCGCCTGTGTTGTGTTCTTCCTGCAGTCCTCGTCTTTTAGCGCTGTGCACACATGTCGATATTGAACCACCAACTCGCCCGAGCTTCCACCTGATCAAGCCAAATCTCGGCGGAAGCGGACAGATGCACACCTATTTACACAAAAGATAGCAGTGATGCTTAGCAGCTGATTATGCACACGCATGCTAAAATATACCGGGAACCATGCTTAGGCAGAACAACCTTGATACAGCCTTAGTGGATACGTGTTTGGGACAGTTCTCGCATGAAGGAAAGAAAAATAAATGTCTGTGTATTTGCGATTTTTATTGCAAATACCGTGTAAGTGTGCAAGCGTGGCGGTGCTATAAGCAATCACACAGAATACAAGATAAACTTATTACAGATCTTCTACATAGATGTTGTGAAGTGGCACATTGGTTTGCTGGTGTTAAATTTTTCAAGGGAGGTTGGGCGCCCTACTGCAGTGCAATTCCAAAAAAAGTACCCATGTAAATATTGTTTCGCATGCGCAGAAAAATATAATATTGCTGACGTCTGCATCTGTGAACATGGGTTCAAGCAAGGTTGTGTTCTTATCATAACAAGGCGCATTGCAACATTATTTCAGCTTGGTTCCGGTAGCTTTTATTTGGATAATTCAAATAAAACTGTGAAATCACTTTAAACATAATATGTACAGTCTAGTTACATAGCACAAAAGGTTTTAGTTATAGACACCATATTGACAACCATATGAACAAGTATATCTTGCAAAACTCTAGTAAAAGTAGGGAATATTTTTGTCAGAGTTAGGGGGAAGCCGGCTTCAGAGCTTGGTAGCACTGTCACGAGGTACATATGTCTAATCCAAAATTGCAAGCAAAGAAGCTTTACAGCAAACCGAACTTTTCTAAATCTGTGAAGGGTTTCTTTAGAGCAAAAAGGCAGTGTTCCATTGATGTTCATTGTCTCAGAGAAGAACATTTAGTGTAATTGCGTCGCACTCTACCTGCAAGAGCAACTAGCCAAACTAAGCACTGATGAACAATTTTAGACCACGAGACCTATGGCAGATAGGTGACAAAAGTGAACTTTCATGGCGACGCCGTAGACGGCAGCATGACCAAACTGCGGCAGTGCCTCTATCCAGAGGCCGGCATAAGCCCATTTACTGTACTACTTTTACTCAACATATAAATACTTCGGCGTTTTAGTCTTGCTCGCCGACGCATAAAGTGACCGGCTCCAGCAAGCGGTGGACTGCAAGAATTAGTACGCCAATGAACCACCTAGCCTGCTCGCCGGATAACTCCCAACTAAAGAGAATACAAAGCAGACGATATGACAAATCCCTCAAGCTGGAGGTTACGCTTGATGGGCAAGTAATTCCGGAAGTCTAGCCTCTGCGAATATTGGGCTCGTGGCTACAATCTAACCACAGCTTAGACCGCGCGCTCGTATGATCTAGTCGCAAACGAAAGTGGGCTTCAGGAAGAAGACGCGGTGGGGCTGGTACGATCCCTGGTGGTCAGCAGAGCCATGAGAACCTGCTTCAATGAATCTTATTATATCATTATCAGATTCTGCTTCAATGACAATTCGAGAAGCCAGGTATGGCAAAGCCTCTAAGGTGATCCAGGGCCTACTCATAGAACAGCAGCTGTTGCTGCAGCACATGACTCTGCGTCCAGAGAAATCACAAGCATCTCCGCGAGAGACTGCAAACCAACTGAGGCTGACGACGTCACTGTGGTTTTTAGCGGTAGCCACCGGCAGCGTACGGGGAGAGTGCTTGACCATAATCTCCTAGTCGCAGCAAGCCTAGAGAAATCATCTCAACGGCAGACTGGGCAAGACGGCCATTTGAATCATCCGTCAACAAGGAGGCGCAAGTCCTGGAGTAACAGATGAACTACTATTTGCACCAATACATGCATGGCTCCTTTGGAAACGCAAGCTGACGCTAACACTGTAAGCCACACTTGTCTAGAGGGGCCTGAGGTGTGGCTGCCGTACTCCGGAGGTATGGTGAAATACTGGATCACGTAAGGGGTGGCAGGAGGTAGCATTTTACAAAGGGCGTACGGCACGCTGGTGTCAGCTTCAGAAAGGCACCTTTCCGTGACCTTAACAAAATTCATCCTACATGGTATGAGGATATATTTCCACTTTACCGAAATAAGGCTACATTACACCAAATCACGTGGGCCTGCCAACATAACCTGGCAGTGCCTCCATACAAAAGTTCCACATTGAAGCAGTGGGATTCGGTCTTGATCAGCCCGAACCTGCAGGACCAGCTCGCCTTTACAAGCCAAGCCTACGAGGCGGTTATCTCCGCGGTGGCCCTGGACTAGAAGAAGGTTTAAATTAAGAAAAGTAGGAGAAGCAGGAACAAACGAAGAAAGACACACAGCGCTGTGCGTGTCTTTCTTTGTTTGTGCATCTTTCTCGCTCTGTTCTTATTTTAAACATGAACTACCAACACACCCAAGTTTCTACCCTTCGTAGAAGACGGAAGTCCACAGCGAGCCACACGTCTCCCAGAGTGAAGCCTCTTTAGATAAACAATAAAGTTTTTTCGCTCACACACACGCCAGCATGCACGCGCGGTGCGGGATGCACAGTGCTCATTTTCTCGCTAGTCTGCTGCGGTAAATTGGTTGCGCTGAGTGAACTACTGACCGTACGTGCTAGTGAACAAGCACGGCGAGCAGATGCACCTGTTAGCGTGCCGGGCACTTCAAACACTTTCCAACGCAGCCTGCACTGCAGGGCCCTCTTCTAAGTTTTCCTGCATCTATGAAAACAGCTTATGCGCGTGAGTAAACATGTTACACTGACATCATCCTAGGCGCGCTATCAGAGAACCGTCAGAGTGCAAACCTGCGTCCGTGACGTCACGTGCTAGCTATCTACAGAACAAAGCTTTTAGTAGAATGCCCAAAACATGCTAGAAGAACTTTGTCGCATGGCCACTTTTATGCCTCGCAGCGACAGTTCTAGCGGCCTGTAAGAGATAAAGCGTGAACGTTCAGTTTGTTGTCAATGGTAGGTTGTCAATTCGGCCTGCAACGCAGAGTTAATTTCCAGATGTCTGTACTCATTGCGCAGGAAGGTTGTTTTACTCGGTACTTTGCAGTGTGATGCTTCAAGCCAATTTTTAGAGAATCAGTCAAAGATTTTTGAGTGGGGGAAGGCTAGCGTGAAGGGGACTCTCGAGATCTTGAGCACTATTATGAATGCTACAACAACCGCACCGCAGATCGGTGTGAGGTAACAGTGAGGTTCTTGCTTTTCTAGCAGCCTTCAGCATGCTGACCATCAATAGGCTGCTCCTGCTGGCGGCTCCATGCACCTGGGCTCTTGCATCAGCAGTCCCCGTTCTGGAGGTGACCTTCGCAAACTTGGGGTTTGCATTCATCGTGATTCTTGTCGCCTACTGGTCACTATGGCACTGTAGGCAGCTGTTCTTCGAGGGGCCGGTTAGTAACAAAGGGAAGGCTGTACTCATCACAGGTGGGTGCGCTAAGACTACATCGAAACTAAATAGACTGCTTTATTATTTTGTGGTTGCAATGGTATCAGCTCTCCTTTTGTAGATGTGCAGGGTTAGATAGGAGGCATAAGGGCAACAAGCAACATGATAGATGGTCGCGCTGAAGGCGGTGCATTATTTTATCATAGGAATTATCTTCACATAAGTTCCCGATTCAAACCATCAAGCCTTTGTGTCGCGTTGTAGTTATTGCTAATGAATCCGCCCCAACTCACCTGGCTTTCAGTCCTGATGAAATAATTAGGATGGATGATATGATCATGTAGCTACGTTGATGAAAGTATGTTGCTAGCAAAAAAGAACGTGCTCAGAAACTCAAAATATAACTTTGCCTTCCGCCAGGTTGCGATACGGGCTTTGGACACTTGCTCGCTGACCGACTAGCCAAAGATGGTTTTCTTGTATTTGCTGGCTGCCTGGATGCTTCGGGCACAGGCGCCAAGTTACTCAGAGAAGAATCCAACATCCGTGTGCTTCAGATGGATGTCACCAAGCAAGAAGATATTGATGCCGCAGTCGAAAGCGTGGAAAAGGCCCTAGACAACAAAGGTCAGTAATGCCATTACAGATCATACCTTGCCAGCTGAAATCAAAATTGACTTTGCTTTCATTAACCATTACTCAGTGAGAACGCCGCAGGCATGATAAAAGGCGTGGCCTGCGATGGTGAAGTAAACTAATTGGCGTCAGGTTCCCCCTTAGGGCTGAGTGAATGCGAAGTGACACTTGAGTTCGTTGATCTAGAAAAGGCTGTCGTATTCAGCAACTAACATTCAAAAACACTTGTGCCCATTTTGTTACCTTCCGCGGGCGCCTTTCTCATATTAAGCGATACGCTGAGCGTGCCCTGAGTTTTATCCAACTTTCCTTGCAGTGTTGTATGCAGTGGTTTGCAACGCCGGTGTGGGAAGTATCGGCTACATAAGCCTGCAACCCCTAAGTCGCGTGCGGCAAGTCTTCGAGGTCAACACCTTTGGTGTGCTCGCTGTCTCATGCGCTTTCCTTCCACTGCTGAGGAAGTCGCGAGGTAGGCTCGTCATCGTCTCAAGCTTGCTGGGTGAGTCGCACTCCACTGTTGTGGACGTTTGGCACTGAAGGATTGAGTCGTGGGACGCGATTTCCACTGGACGATGGCGCCGGCGCGATTTGGTACAATGACATCGTTAAATGACACGACACACTGTTCGCCTTTAGACAGTTGCGACACAAATTCACGTTCAAGATCACGTGTGGCTCATCGCCCGGGTATTGCCATAGTGTTAGGCCCTTTCATGGTTGCAAGAGCATGGATATTTAAAAAAAACACATTGTTTCAAACCTGCTCTTAGGTACCTATTGTTGACACTCTAGAGAGCGCATATTAACACTCCCAGGGCTAATCCTGACCGCACAGGCAAACAATCAAGACAACGGTAACCCAACTGCTAAAGCCCCTGACAGTTACTGCGAAAGATTAGGATTAGGTCCCCAGATATGGCAAGTTATCTTTTCATGCACTTACATTCCCCTTTTCCTTAACATGTCTTCATTTCACTTAAAGATAACCATGTTATTCTCTTTATGCCTTTATCTGGCACCACTGTCTACTACTTCGTATCCTTGCGTCTAACAAATATCGGACCCGCTGGATCCCCTCATTCTGCTCATTCTTTGTAAGAAGCGTTTTCTCCCGTCGCAGCATGCAATCATTTTATTGATTGAAATTCACTTTTATGGAATGAGTAAGACTTCTACGTAGTGTGGCATCATTTGCGATATAGGTATTCTCTAATGTTCCCGCATACTAAAAAACTCTTGTTATTTTCGTTTGAGAAAGATATGCTTGAACCGGATATGGACTGTAAGTTACGCGAAAACATAGCCGCATATCAGAGCGCCCACGGCCTCCGTAAACTGCAGGCACCATACACCATGTGTAAGTCGCCCTACCGACAAAGAAGTCTTTTGGCCATCGGTAGCGAAGCAGCAGTTACGTATGAGTGAGTTGTTGAATTATCATGTACGAAAAGTCATAAAATATCACTTGTTCGCCTTGTTGTGTTTTTGTTTATATTTCCGCAACGACAGCAAGGTTATCTGTACCAGAGTGCTTGACGTATTGCATATCCAAGCGGGCCTCCATATCCCTGGCTGATGGGCTCCGGCGGCAGTTCTACTCCAAGGGCGTCCACGTCTGCACCGTTGAACCGACGGGTTACAGGTTAGCCTGAATGTCGAATTCATGAATAGTACATCACGTAAGGTTCAGTTTTCTTTTTGGCAGTGTCTTATTACGCATATGGGGATACGGGGATAATACGCGTACGAGCCTTTGTCACCATCGTGCCGTCATCGTTCTAATCATTGTCGATTGCTCATGTATGGCCTGTTTTGTGGTGGCACTCAAAGCGCCACTAAAGAATACTGTTAAATTTTGCTTTATTAGTAAATTGGTACTTCTGTTGTTAGAAGATCTCCTGTTTAAACGAGAGGGAGGCTTCTCAGAAAATACGCCAAACGGAAGGACCGATGGTGACTCCGACCTGAAGTTTCAGCTTCAACTGGCTGTGGTATCGTGATTTTGACAGCATTTAGGGGCTCTTGTTAACGGAAGGAAATACCTGACACGTTGGATTCTGAAGAAACAAATGTGCAAGATAAGAAATTCCACTATCGCTTACTGCGCCCGTAATGGAAAAATTACTGCAACATTCTTTAGAGTCTATGACGTCCCACTGACGCACGATTGCTGCTATTTAAGCAGTTGATGAAAGTTAGGCCTTCCCGTGCCCATTTAGTAATCAATATTTTTGCGACCAAATGAGCTAAATTTAGTTTTGGAAGTATGGTTTGCCAGACTAGTGGGATTTAGCGTTTGTTGTCTAATGCCCATTTGTATTTGTGAAAACTTCTATTTTAGGCTGAACGATGCCGTTTCCGTCTCTTTTCCACCTATCATTAGAGTCAACTGTTTAATAAAATCAATCTATTTTATCGACCTACGTACGTTTCATCGCATACCGCGGTATCAGATGCAAAGTTGATGTCGCATCTTTCCGAGGTAACCTGTACAGCTTTGTCGTCTCAAAGAGCTATAGTGAGTGGAACCACTTTTGTCGTCTCCCTCGCTACCATTAATGACACTACAAGCTTGAGAACTGCCCATACAATTTGCTTTTTCATAGTTATAAATTTTCTGCACACTCTTATATGTGCCTAACCTTCTCTAAACCCTTCGGGCCTCGAAAGCATTTGTAATAATCAGATAAATGTATCGATTAATAATTAGCCTTCCTCCTCGAAAAAGCAGCTGTTACCGCAATTCTGCTTACATTGCCTTACGTTTCAGGACTCCCGTGGCCGATCACGCCGTACTGGAAAAGGCAATGGACGCCGACCTGCAGCAGCTGCCTGAAAAGACTCGCTCAACGATCGACGAGCAGTTCGTGCAGCGTCTGAAAAGTAGAACGCGAGTCCTCTTGTCATGGTTTCTTCGGGATGACTGCGGGGAAGCCGTCGAAGTCATCAGGAGGGCCACGCTTGATCGGTTGCCTAAGGCCCACTACACTGCTGGTGGCATAGTGGACCACATGTACCGGTTGTTGATCGACCTGCTTCCTGCTGAAATGATGGACGAAGCGCTGCATATCATGAGATCAGTGGCAACAATTTTCGGCAGTAGGAAACACTGACTGAATCTAACGTTCTTTTTATGGTTAGCGGAATGCACTGTTGCCGAAATGGTTGTCCATTATTCCTGTGCGTCATTCCTGCTTGAGTCAAGCCGGCATTTTCAGCAGCCATTTACGTGATTACACGCTGATGATTGTACACTGCGGGAAACTTAAAAAGAGAACAGCCAGTTATTGTTCAGAGCAACATAAATTGAATGTATCATCAGCTTCATAATAAATGTTCTTATGCCGCTCGTTAATTAAACCACTAATAGGAAAAAATATTTCCAACGCATTTGTGTCAATAATTACTTGTAGTCACAACCGAAACACTACAATTTAGTGTTCCTTTTAAGAGTGGACAATACAGGACATATTAAAGCATGTAGGACACAGAAGCCCGAAAGAGCAAATGAATGCACACGTCTTTGCTGGTTTCAGTGTTTATTTTTGGGAACAGCCATGAAAACGACAACACATATACAACGTGTTTATTTTAAGCTGCAAGACATTTTTAAAACTTCCTGGGACCTATAGCACAATTCTAAAGCTGCAGCTAAACTATTCGATCAGACGGTCATGACTTCTACGTGAAACGAAAAATGTTTGGCTGAGTATTTTCGATACCTACACGTATTACCGTTTTTTTTTAAAAGTCGCAGTTCCACGCAAAAGGCGAAGCACCGCGTAGAAGGATACTAGTTTTATTGGCACTATGAACGTGTAAACATAGGTGTAGTCAATAAATTAACAAGCATGGTTTCACGAGTGCACAAGGAAACATGATCCCATCTCACTCGATGACCGTGGGAAATCGCTGTCAAAACGATGGAGTGAGGAAGTGCGGCCGCAGCAGCGAGCGAATTGGCCTTCGCTCATCGTCTCGCATCAACGCGAATTATGCCGCGAAAACAGCGCACGGCGGACTCTCTCCCCGTCCCAGATTACTTTGAAGATACAGCGGCCGGTGCGGTTGCGCGTGGCCGCCCGGGCCGCCAGGAGTACGAACACCCCTCCCCCCCCTACCTTCCCCTCCCTCTGGAGCTTTTAGCGCGACTTCAGATTGAGTCGCTATCATCGGCTCACTCGCGCACGCTGTCACTCGCACATAGTGCATACGGCGCTCGGGGACGGTGTTATCGCCCTTGTACTTTATGCAGAACATCACGGCGACGACGACGACAAAAGTGTGCCTGGAGTGTACAAAGTGCTATCGCAACATAACGGACGAGCCCAATGGCACTGGCCGCTCTCAAGATGCGCTCACCTGATCAGACGGCTCCACTACGTTGATCAGGCATGACCTCTCGTGCCAGGAGGCCAGCGTGAACGAGACGACGCAGTCTAGGAGACCAGGGGAGCTATATTGTAAGGGTCTGCATGTCAATTTAGCCTGTTGCTCAAGTGCTCATTGGCTATGGCGGCTTATGCTTCAGACGCGCAGAGCAGCCCAGCCAAACACAACTTCTACAGTAGACGAAATGGACATGTCTACTTGGTGGAGTTTTACAGTATGCCTCCCCTGTATTCCTAGAGTTGCTTCTTTGGCATCCCTGAAGTAGATGTCAAGACCCCTTCCCCGTCCCATTCATTTCATAACCGTTGATGGACTGCTCAATGTCTATGAATATGCAAACCCGGTCATCGTGAATCGTCATCTACTTTGTTTCTGGCGTTGTGGAAGGAGATGCCACTTGATTACTGCAAGACCGTCCTAGTCAGGTTACGCGCCTCAAGTGAAGTCCTCAAGTGGCTGGGAAGTGAATCTTGATATACCGACGTGAAGAAGCGTGTAAACCGTTCATATTTCTCTGTGTTGTATTTGCGCAGTGGTCCCTGTTGCATTCGATGAAAGGAAGATATTTTAGTGAGTAGGCTTATTTGGCTGTTTCGTTCGTTCTTGTGGGGCTCGGCACTGGTCGCCCTTAAGCCGCCCATACAATAGGCGCGTGATGTCGCGCAACCGAATGGCACAGCGCGTTCGTTGCCCAAAACCCACTGTATCGATCTTTGAGAGGAACGTGTTGTCGTGCGGTAGCTTTTGGCGTCTGAAGGTTTAGATGCTGCGGTGGAGCACTCGGTAAGGAAAGCCCTCTTCTTTCCCCACCACGCTCTCCTTCATCGACGGTTGCGGGAAAGGGTTCCAGCGCCGGGAGAGGAGAATGGCAGTGGCCTTAGGTACCGCCGGAGACGACACCAATATGACAAATAAGCCTATTCGTAGAACCACGTATATTACTCAGCCGAAGTATAAGTGGCTATACCTGGACTACTTCTGCAGAATAAACGGTTAGCGGGTCTCTTCCTCGCAAAATTACGGAACGAAACGATAAACGCTACCTCAATATCCTCGCGGCAACAACTACGCCCCTTCCAAACTGATCATTCCTTCACTAAAGCAAATAGCTTTGTAGAAACGTTCAGCTATTCATTTGCATCGACCACCTTCGTCGATGGTTTCACCGACATTATTGTTTTTGGAAGAGAGGGCCCGTTTCCCTCTAGTCGGGAACCGGATGGAAGGCGCGTGCTCCTACTTCCTCTTTATGAGCATCGCTATACTGCGCGCCGCGTCGATGGCTTCGTCGACCATGTCTGTCGGCGCCATGTCGCAGAACCACCGTATGACGGCGTCCGAGAGTCCGCCGGGTTTGTAAGCCGTGCGAGGAAGTCGCTCCCGCACGGCCCGCTTCATGGCGTCCACTGCCTCCTGCGCGCTGTCTCTCATGATGAAGGAGTGGAGAACATCCGCCCTGTGCTTAGAGCGCGCGACGGACAGCTCGTTGATGGCGCTGCGAACGCTTTCCGGGAGCAGCGCCATGTCGCGGTCGTAAGTCTCTTCCATCTTCGCATGGTCCATCATCGCCGTTCTGTAAACAAGAACACGCAGCGTTTGTCCATAGCCTAACCCTTTACTGAGGAGTCTTGCCTACATGCGACATGTTAGCACGCGCTTATTTCTAGCTCGGTTTCGGAATTAAATGCGAAGTTTCTCGTTAAACGCCATCAGCCAACACCGAATGACAGGCAGCAGGTGTAATTTTGTTGATTTAGAGCAGGAACACCAAATGGGAACGGAGTTTTGTACAAGACTACCTTTCCTTTGAAAGCACGGCCGAAGGAGACAGCCTGATGCAAGATATGCTGAGGCAGTGGTGTCACAAAGGTGATGTAAAGCAATAGAAATGTACGCCTGTGGTTCACACATGACAAGAGCTGTCTGTACAAGGTGGATTGGAGTGAAACCCACTTGCAATTTCCTGCCTGGCGTTCTCCACTTTCAATGTTTGCGCAAAATATTTCTTTCTTTCATTGATTATGCTTGTGCTTGACGCGTTGTGCACATTTAGATGGAAAATAAACATTTCGATCAGGTATTATTATGCGCCGTCACTTAAGGGTTAATGCGCAGCACTGTCCTTGGCTTGATAAGTCCACTTCTAGCCAAGGTAAGATTACTATAAAATACTAGAATAGAAAGCGCCTATAAGAGCAGCAACAATCATTCGAGGGAACAGTATGGAGGTCCCACTTCGCTATGCGCTGCCGCGACTGCGGCTATGCGCTGGATTTAAATCTTGTACCTATTGTGTTCACTCACGACGCCTAAGTGAGCAGAAGATTCCATTAGCAGTGGCATGTGAAGAAGAACGGGACGACGCATGTGAGCCAGCCCTAAGTATTATTGCATGACAGAGAGGTACGCTTCCTAGATGACAAGGGCTAGTGATGTGTCCGTGTCTATTTTTTTGGCCACGAGTAGTGTTTATTATGTTTCTACGACATTGTAACGCAAGTTACGCCCTCCATCCACGAAAACCTTAGCTCATACACATGCGAATTCAGTGTTATAGTTGTTTTCTTCAACCCTTCCTTCAATATAAACGTTCAGTTGATAGTCAGTGCTCGTGTCTTATGATGCTTCTTCCGTTCCTGTGTAACTTTGGCATTGAAAAGTTAAACATGAACACGTACCAACTCGCTCAGTTTACCCAACTGGTAAGGCTACTAGGCTGATCGAAAACTCGGCAATCCACGAACAAACCTGTAGGCAGCGGGCTCTACAGTGCACACGTGAACGCCCCTGTTGAGATACTGACGTCGGAGGCCGTCGGCGAGCGAGGTGCAGGCACTCTTGGACATGCAGTAGGTGAGGCACTCGGGAAGAGTCATTCGACCTGCGCAAAACAGACGACAACTTTGCCAGAAGCCGCCGTAGGCCGAACGCACGTGGATAAAAAGAGCAAAACTAATTTTACGGCCACGACTTAGTTTACCCCAACTGCAGGCATCGTCATTTAGGTTCTTACCACAATGAAGCCACAGGCCTTGCCACGGTCAACTCGATGGCCAGCTTAGGGATGGATTGGAGATAGCCAGGGTGTGTGCAGTATGGCCGCGTTCGTCTGCATCACAGCTTTGCCAGTTTCATTCATTTATCCTCTGTGCACGCGCATTGTAGCAACATATTACCAAGGAAAAAAAAAGATAAAACAACTCGCACTGCGTATGATCTTTTGCTATTTCCGATCGGCAAAAATGCCGACCACCAAATTACCAACAGCAACGACCGCGTCCTGCTCGTAGAAAGGGCCTTGCAGACAACACTTGCGCTCCGTGATAAACTTTGTGCGCATGCGCCCAAGCTCACTGATTTCTTCTCTCCACGCTGTTGTAAGGCGCTCAGATACTGGTGGCCAAGATTCACGCAGTGCATTCGATACAGCCAAAGAATTGGAAGCATGCTTGCTAGAACGAAACGGGCACTACAGACCCAAAATGCTGGTGACCAGGACGAGCCTTCCGCGAGCCTTCTTGAGCAGCGGCAGGAAGGTGGCAGACACGGAGAGGGCGCCGAACGTGTTGACATCGAACACGGAGCGAATGCGTCTCAAGGGCTGATACTCGATGTAGCCAATGCTGCCGACCCCGGCGTTGGCGACCACTGCCCACAGATCTGCATTTTCGCAGGGAATATAGCGCAACGACAGGATCACAATCGCTCGTGGTTGGGTCAGTCACCGAATCCGTGAAAGGCAAGAGCGGCACGTAGTACATGGAAATAGACAGACAGGATCAAAAAACAATAATGGAAGTTTAGTCTTTAGAAAGACACCGCTAGAGCAATGCGGTTCCGGAAACTGCTTGCTTGACCTACGTTCAACACTGTTTTTCAGAGTTATCATACTTCCCGAAAGGAGTGTACCTGGGAAGGGGAGGGGGGAATACGTTTTGGGAGTGAAGAAAAAAAAATAGAGAGAATTGCTTGCTCCTACAGGTTCGAACATTTCAGTCTTACTCAGAGTACGCCATAGAAAACAGTCTCAGGAACACTGAGCACAAACTCATTTACGCTGAATGCTGTCTTCTGTGCAGTAATCTGTTCCGTTAAGCGTGCCGACTATCGATATTATTGATATTACTGTGGGTAATGCAATTAGTCGCTTTCGTGGCATGTTTGTGTTGCATTCCTAATCGCGTCCCTGCGAGTTTTCGACTACCTCTTCATAGCATCTTCCCCTACCCTCTCTCTCACGCACACGCGCAGGCGCACACAAACTGGTAGATAGAGGTCTGAAGCGATAAGCAGTGGCCAAACAGGCAATGCCGCTGAAGGCAATGTTTCGACAACGAAACTCGTCTTCGTCAGGGCATCAAGTGCTTTCTCTAGCAGCGCTTGCATGCGCGTAGCTCACTGGCCTCCACACTCAGTGGGGAAGAAGAGGAGAATAAGCTGGCGCAAGTAAGCCATTTAAACGCGCAGCTCTTAGGCGCCCGTTCCTTCGGCGAACGTCGGCGTCGGCGGCGTAACCGAGCGAACGAGCGCAGTGAAAGATCGAAAGCGAACGCGGATCGCAGCGGGGGATGAAAGAGGCGAGGAGGAAAGCGGCGAAGAGGGGGCAGCGGAACCCCGAGGCAAAAAGCGGAGGAGGGTATTGTGAAAGCGTGAGAAGAAAGTGCGGCGACGATCGCTACGAGATGGCGCCAGGGTAGCGCGCGTGGTCTGGCAGATTTTCCGGTGGCGGTGGCGGTGAATCTCGCCCACGCGCGACCCACGTGCTGGCTCTCGCCATCTCCGGATTAGCGAGGCAGTCGCGCCACACTTCGCTCCATTTGCAAAGTGCCGCACAATAAAAATTGTCCACGCCAGACAATACACCTCGAAATGAAAATACGTATACAGCTGCGCTAAAATTTCGCATTAGGTAGTGTCGTAATCGTGGGTTAATTTTTTGTCACCCCTACTTCTTGGAAGAAGCTGCAGCAGTACCGTATACCTAATCGCTTGTTATCATCATATGTAACTCCCCCCACCCCCTGTGTTATGCTTCTTGAACACTGCTTTGGGCACCAGCCTATTCTACTCCCCCTCCTCAATTGAAGGTGGGAGAACGTAGGCTATGCGTAAAAATATTGTTACTAGGGAAACCAGTTGCTGCCCTGAAGCCGACAAGTTCCCATGACAATCCGCCGGGGTTGTTCAGTGGCTATGGTGTTGGGCTGTTGAGCACGAGGTCGCGGGATCGAATCCCGGCCACAGCGGCCGCATTTCGATGTGCTTATAAACACCCGTGTACTTAGATTTAGGTGCACGTTAAAGAACCCCTGGTGGTCTAAATTTCCGGAGTACTCCACTATGGCGTACTTCATAATCATAAAGTGGTTTTGGCCCGTAAAGCCCCATAATTTATTTTAATTTCCCTTGTCGAAGCGACGGCGGCAGTCGCATTCCTTGTTTGGCTACTGTTCCTCCCTTCCGTACTTTGGTACACTAAAAAAAATTCGATGGATAAAATGCAGTCTTTTAAGGGGACGGTCAAAGACAAAAGCAAAATGAAAAGAACAGAACAAAGGCTAGCGTCGAATTTCATGCTAAGCCAATAATTGCAGACGACGCATGTGCGAGTGTCAATAAGATTTGCTTACGCTTCCCACCGAGAGTCTCCTGTACAATCTGGAAAGCTCGAGCGACTTCTTCATCCTTCGTGACGTCCATTTGTAAAACCCGGATGTTCGTCGTCCTCTTCAGTAACTTCGAGCCGTCACCATCTTCGTCCAAGCATCCGGCGTACACGAAGAATCCCTCATCAGCTAGCTGCGTGGCAAGCATGTACCCAAAGCCGGTGTCGCATCCTGCGATGAGTGCTCCCGCAGTTATTCAAGGGCACCGTACAATTCCGCCAGTCAATATATTAACGCCTATGTGGAACTCTAGCGACCAACTGACTGCAAACACGAAAAAAAGCGCCACCCGTGTCTACCTTCTAAGCCACATTCTGGTATTTTATGAAGCGAACCAAAGGCATGACCTAGTGAACTGAGTACTCGTTCCCATGTTTTTTTCAAAGTATCATGCGGGCTCGCGCTTGCAACTTGACTTTCCTGCAACTACAGGCGTCTATCTAAGATGGGCAGTCAGCTTCAAAGCCAGAGCAGTCAGAAAGTCGATCACTCGTTTCTTGTCTCGCTTCTTCTTACCATGCTTTTCTGCGCTACAATTTGTTGATACGGATTGCCTAGTAATTTATCATGGTGTGTGCAGCCACTGATGTGTAATTGCACGCAAACCCGCACACCTAGATTGAGGAAGCCCTCATTAAAATCAGCGGAGAAACCACCTACTCTATATGGTAACATCGAAAGTTTTGACAACTCTGCAAGCAAAAAAAAAATTATTGGAGGTCGTTTGCAGTGCACTTGTGCAAGTTCAATATTGTTTCTCAGCCACGTGACGAATCAACAGCCGAGTGTCTGCGACGTTAAAAACTGAACACAAACTTCGGGTTGGACTCTCGGTTGTCGTTGACTACATTCCTACAGGTGCATAATGCAATAAGTAGACAATGACCCGTGACTTTGGTGTCGGCTGAGAACACCTGAGTCAATGAAGATGAATCCGGAGCTAATGCTCAACCATGGCGTCCCATACAGTGCGCGGAACACTTTACGCGAGTTGAAAGCAAGTAATCAGTCTTACCTGTTATAAGCACGCACTTTCCTTCGGGATCGACGAATCCGTTGAACAAAGCGCGGTGTCCGTACCAGAGCAACCAGTAGCCGGAGAACAGCGTCATCAACAGTAACCCCACGTTGGTCGCCAGACCTAGGAGCCATGGCACTCGCGAACACACCAGCCACACCAATATTGCAGCCAACCAAGTCAGACGGGTTGGGGTCAGTTTGTGCATTCCTAGTGCTGCGCGATTGTTGGCACAGTGCGGACAAGTTATGAGACTAGAAGACACTCTAGTTTGGGACGAGGCAGATACCTTTGTGTCCTATGAAAAAGTGTGACCAAGAGTAGTGGGTGAGTCAAGAAGTAGACTAAGAAAAAGATATGTAAGGGGTTGGGCGTATGGCAGAGGATTGTTTTTTTTCCTCTTTCGACACCACTGCTTTGCAATGATGCTCGGCGAAGTGATAATCGCGAGCATGCGGGGCGCGTGGTTACGAGTGCATTACGAAACACCCTCAAGGAAGGAAAACTGGGTTCAAGGAAAATAATATTGAGGCACAGAGGTGTTTCGTCTTTAAAGACAAAAAGACTCAACACAATGAAGATGAACAGGCAGCATGGAAAAAGAATGAAATTGAATACAATGTAAAGTTGAGCCCAACAGGCGCCTTGACACGACAAGGGTCGGTTGCTAAGTGGGCGCTCAGTATCAAGCAAAAGAAAGAGAAAGAAAGCACTGCGAAACTGAATTTTATCACGTATAGTTAGAAATGCTTTTCCTTACGCGAGCTCGGAGAATTTCGTTTTTTTTGTTAAAGAAGCCGAGCAGACAAAGTCATATACAACACAGCGACGCTTAAAATACGTGTTTTGGGATTTCACTGAACATAACAATGCCTTGCAGTCAAAATATGCATGTCACATCGTGAGCGGTTTTTAGCGTAACATTCCTTTGCCGTGCAGTAACGAAATAGCGGTTGTCTTCGGACTGTGCATAGTTGTGTAAGGATAGGCCGTATAAAAGAGCCGCTAACAGGCATGAGCAGATGCACAACCACATTTTTGCGACATTCCAAGTCGGGATATTTTCATGGCGCCGGAAGCGAAATACAAACCCGGCCGTGTACATGAACTTGTGTTTACCTAAAAAACACAGCAAGTAAATATAGGTCCATGTTCTTCACCACGACGTCTACCGCAGCTTGCGAGTAGATGACGCGCGAAACTAAAAAAAAAATTATGGGGTTTTACGCGCCAAAACCACTTTCTGATTATGAGGCACGCCGTAGTGGCGGGCTCCGGAAATTTCGACCATGTGGAGTTCTTTAACGTGCACCTAAAGCTTAGTACACGAGTGTTTTCGCATTTCGCCCCCATCGAAATGCAGCCGCCGTGGCCGGGATTCGATCCCGCGACCTCATGCTGAGCAGCGCGACACCATAGCCACTGAGCAACCACGGCGGGTGAGGCGCAAAACTGTTAATCAAAATCACCACAGCCTGACTTACGTCTGATGAAGTAAATTAATTAGCTTATTTTACCCTCCTGCAATAACCGCATTTTTGTTTTTTGAACAAACTGCTACACTTGTGGCGCGATTCGATATTTGAAGTTCGCACATATTACGTGTATTCTCAGCCTAATGTATCGGTAATTTATCTCTATTCATAACCTTACTAAGTAAGCCTCTCTAGGGCAATAAACAAATTTCACGCTATATCTTTCTATAGTTGAAAGAATTTCCTTCGTGGTAGAAGCGAGGACCCAAAACTCTGAATGATTTGTGTACCGTGGGCAGTAAATAAAAGGCAATATCCGATTTCTATTCAACATCCTAAATTTTTTCTTTGTTCATTCCGATTAAAAATAAACCGAAGTCGGAGGTTCTTTCGTCTAGTGAGCTGCTTAAACGTGTTAGCGGTTGGTGTCTGAGGTCACACTTCTGTAATTGGCGCCTGGGTACTGATTATGGGCTTCGGCTCATGCTGAAGAACCGAACCTGCGGAAAGCACAATTAGTAATGTAATACAAACATAACAGTAACACATGCATAAATACACAGACAGTAAACTAACCGCGTGCATCTAAACCAACTACTACTTCTGCAAAAAAAAAAAGCTATCCGCGTAGTTTCTGGCTCAGATTATCTAGCTCATACCAGACCATTGTTTATTAAACATAGAATATCTCCCATCCATCATCTAGTGCCATTTACCATACTTCGCGCATTGAATAACTTGAGCTTACCTCGGGCTAAGTTCATAATCCAACTCTCATCGGTGACACAAAAGCACACTCATACAAGCACCAGACGCAAAGAGAAATGGCATCTACCCCGACTTCGCACAACGTATGGCACTCAGATGCTGCATTTCCTGGTTCCGAACACTCTTAACAGAAAGAAATGATACAAAGAAAATATGAACCTAAATAAAAAAAAATGGCTGTGGCTTAGGTAAGGTTAAGCCCAGCATGCGAAGCATACTAGCCTTTATTTTAGTTGTTGAACCACTGTTTAGCTTGGTGAACTGCTGTTGCTTGGCTATATTTGGTTCGGCTAGACGAAGAAACAACTCATGCGTTACTCTGCTTCGCCTTGGACGCCCCGCATTGGACGCGGTGAGCGTCGAGCAACGCAGCGTTCGGCGCGGCAACGAAATGTGTGCCTGAGCAAGCGACGCACGCCTGAGCCTTAGAAACAGCTCGTTTCTAAGGCAACACCGCATTCACTAGAGGCGCTTTTGTACCGCTTTGAAGCATCGTACTCGTGGCTCAGTGGTAGCGTCTCCGTCTCACACTCCGGAGACCCTGGTCCGATTCCCACCCAGCCCATCTTGCAAGAGTTGAGCCAAAGCCACTTCTCCTCTGTCGTGACGTCACGGTGTCACGTGGTTTCAAGGCGACACCGCCGCGCCTGAGGAGCTGGGTTGAGCTCTCGTAATATGCTTCGCATAAAAAACAATTGTTCAGGAATGTTTTGAGCATGTGGTGGGCTCACACCCAAATTAGTGTATTCTCTTTATATTTTTTGCCATGGTATAAAAAGTAAAATACTGCTACGTATTGTTTTTGACCTCAATTTACTGTATCGTAATGCTGAATTGCAATTATGTTTTAAACCTTCTGTTTCTGCTGTACCGTTGTTTTATGCTTTCGTTTTTGCTTCTGAATGCCTTGTATATTTGAATTTTACTTTCGTCTTACATTAAGTTTAATTGTAATTCTGCGTTGCGTATGGTTCCTTGATTCATGATGCATGTGAAATTGTATTTTTTTTCCGTTCACTGCTGCCATTTTGTAAATGGGCCCCGGACCCCGTCAAGCTGTTCCAACGCAGCTTCTTGTCCCGGGCCTTTTTCTCTTGGAGAAATAAATGAATCTTGAATCTAATAAAGACTGCAGTAATGAAATATAGTGCAGTAGCAGAACAGACGTCAATGCGTTTATATAAGATGTGCAGATTCAATGCACGTGTTGGAATCCATGTGGAGCGAAGTTTTCTTTGCTGGTGATGCACATTTTGTGCTATATAAAGACTGGTTTGGTTGATTTCAACGTTTGGGGACGTCCAACCAACGTTCTTCCTCAACATTACAATTATGTTTAGCGGCAGTTCAAAGAGAGCACAGTAAATCAAGAAATCTGTGAAGTGTAATTCACCCTTTTATTAACATATCGCCGCGCTTTAGAGATATATGCGAACCACCATTATTATGCCCAGGCTTTATGTCGGAATCGCACTGAAACGTGCCCATTGTGTAGGATTTGCCAAGAACGGATCCACAACCGGCGCCGCATACTGAGTGGCTACATGAAAGCAAATAAAGGAAATCAAAGAATGCATTAAATATAATTCACCATACTAATAATGGATCTGTGTTTTTCAGAAGTGTCTGTGAGCCAACATTACATGTTATGGTTCAGTGTTTGAAGGTATCTTTGATGCCATTAGGATGCTTAAGGTACTTCCCGCACTTTCCAGGAGCCAAGTACCTATGCATGTTCACATTGATGTATGTTTGTATCTAACCCTTCTACCGCCTACCTGGGTCACTGGACACACGCCGAGTGTCACGAATGCACTGGCTATGTGCCGCTGTCTTTAGGATCGTCTTTCACGCCAACGCTTTAGCGAGCTGCGCCGTGAATGCTCTGGGTACGTGCCTCTCTTCAATGAGCTCCTCGCCAAATTGGATCCCTGAGTACGGGCCACTGGGTGGGCGGCAAGCGGGGGAACAATCCGCAGGCACCGGCACGCTTCTCGTTTCTCGGGGCCATTGAAACCCTTGAAGGGCGAGCGAGGAGATCGGTCGTGGCATGACGTGTTTCCAAGCGTTCTCACGTGCCCGAGCGCCATGCATTCGGAGGCCCCACGGTGGTTTGGCGCCGAGTGTTCTTGGGGAAGCGTGAAAGAGGAGTCCCGTGGCAGTACGTGCCTCATCCGTAACTTGTTTCGGCGGTGACAGCACGTAGTGCCGTTATACTGATTCAATGTTAAACGCATTACCCTCAACAGTCATCGTGAGATGGGTTCTGCCTAATGTTTTGTTAACCAATATAGAGGCGCGCATACTCGGTCAGCGGACACGGGTTATATAAGTAAGTTAACCTTTTTACATGTATCCACAAGTATACCCGCCGTGTTAGCGACCGATCCGACGGCCAACAGCCACGCCAAACCTGGGAAAGCAATGCTTCGGTTTAATACATAACATAGATCTTACAGGTTAACAGATGTTTATATGAAGATGCTTAAGAGGTTTGCATAAAGTTCTTATCGATGGCACTCTCTAAAGCTTTGGCGCGTAGGATTCGGGTTGCGTTCAAGCCATGTTCAACTCCTCAAGCCAACATAAAGCCACGCTGACGCCAGAAACGCTTGCTACTTTCTCTTTACGAGCGTCGATATCCTGCGGGCCGCGTCCATGACTTCGTCAGCCAGCTCGGCTGGCGCGACGCTGTGCAACCATCGAACCAGACCCAGCATGGTGGCTCCCGGCTTGTAGGACGCTCGAGGCAGCTTCTCTTGAACGGCCATCCTCATCGCGTCGACCACTTCCTGAAGCTCGTCTCTCATGAAGGACGAATGAAGAACGTCGGCAGTGTGCTTGAAGTAAGCGACGACTTTTTGGTTGATTCTCTCGCGTACTCTGTCGGGAAGCAGCTCCAAGTCCCGGTCGAACGCTTCTTCCATCCGAGAGTGGTTCACCAGCGCTGTTCTGCAAATGAAAGCAGCCTGTGAATGCAGTTGACACGGCCACTATAAGTACAATTTTAATAAAGCAGATGAGCATATTTCAAGTTTCGAACATTGCAAAAATGCAAAATGGACGTCGCAAGGGGCCTCTGAACCAGGACGTCGAAATTGCTGGGCTGTTGAGGGAGTGAATAAGCAGGTAGCCGCTGCTTGTCTGCGACTGTGATTACTGGCCTAGTATGACCAATGACAGTCACCTTAAGATAAGGAGAAGCACAGTCCTTCCATATTTCCGTTGCGCTACTAACATACATCCAGCGCCACAAGCCGATACTAATATTTCGAAAGCTGAGCATGTGAGTTAGTCATTCACGTTTACAGATAATGTCTGAGTTCACAACTTTGAGCCACGAACGTGAACACCTTTCTTTCCTTTTTCTGCGCGAAGCTCTTGCCAGAGCACTCCGCCGCCAGAAACTGAATGGGTTTATTAACGTGCAGTGCCTTTCACGACAGAGGATATGTGATTAGAATGCAGTTGTGTAACATGGGACTAGAACATTGCGAAGTTATCATGTCCCAAATCGAGCCATTGAGCACAAACCTGTATGCTCCTGGTTCGACCATGCACACCCGGAGGCCCGTGTTGAAATACTGTCGACGAAGGCCGTCAGCCAGAGAAGTGCAGGCACACTTGGACATGCAGTAGGCCAGGTACTCAGGCATGGTCATACGACCTGGGGAAAACCGCAGGAAAAAAATTAGGGGGAAATTTAGCGGTGTAAGTGGAGCTTTGACAGAGTGAAGTGTGAGAATAAAAAAGACAGCAGATTTTCAATGGCTTCTTGTGCTCTGTATTCGGTTAGTCACATTCTTCCACGGTGAAGACCGCCATTCTATTTTTGACTGCTTGTTGTTTGCGTGCCAAGTACGATAGCATGGGCTAGAAGCCAATGCTTATGTGGTTGTCGCTTTGGGAAGAGGGCGGGGGGGAGGGGGTTGAGGTTCGGCCGCACGGTAATGTAGTAACTTAAACGAAAAATTAAACGAGAGTTTACTGTAATATTTAGGTGTCTGTGATAAATTCGGGGATATTAGGGAAATAAAAGCTTCCCCTAGATTACCCCTTCAGGCGCCGTGTCTAAATTTGTGAACGCAACTTGTTTTTGCCGGTTTTGTCGAGTGGTGTCCAAGAAAAAGCAGCACACATTGAGCTCCAGTTGAATTAAAACCCGTGAATGCTCAACACGCCTTGATTTCACTTACAACATGCTTCGTAATGCTACAGACGACCAATTTGCTAAATGCACTACTATGTATGGCGACACCTGCGACGTGGTGCGTTCCGGCAGCAACGTAGAAAAAATTACTTTTTTCTTCTGGTGTTATATAAGCAATCAATAATAAAACTGAGCATATGCTTCATGCCTGTGGTCGAAGTTATTATTCAAAAGCAGAGGCTTACTGACTGAGCCCCCCTCCCCCCCCCCCCCAGATAGATACTGACTTGCTACTTGCTCTCTAATCATGACGACTCCCCAGAAAATGCGCAAAGCAATATAATACTGCCATGTATTTCTTGCAGTGCAAGGTCGAGTGCCTTGGAATGGAAGTTATGTAACTTGATCCATTTTATAGATAGCCATTATAATTCGCGCCTGAGTTGGGCGTTTATCTTCTCTGTGAAATGAATTACGTTCTTTTTACATAGAAGGCAATACTCATCGTGGAAATCGATACATCTACATAGCGACTTTAATGCCCTCAGGCTCTGCATGTCTTGGTAGGCTGAATATATTTAGCTGGAATGTATAGCTTTAATCAAGCTTATATTTGTAACTATTTCAAGGTGGTTTCGCATTTTACTATCCGAGTACATTTGATTCTTTTTCATTGAATTTTTGCTTATTTTGTGCATTATCACGGGGAGGTTTCCCTGCGGTCAGTGTATATGTTTCGAGCACATACGCAAAACAGTCATAATTTCGGTTTCCATCTTTCAGTAGGACATTGTCCAAGTACCAACCCAGCCGAAGTTCTGGTGACGCGGCATTTGAGATACTTTTTAAATACAAAGCAGCCTTAGAAGTTTTAGAAATTAGGTGTTTGTGTAAAGCGATGCTTAAGCCACCGGTGACGAGGTAGCAGCTGTCACAAACGTTTCTTGCTTTTCAGTTTCCATGAATCAGTCTGAAGGATCCACCTGTGGAAATACCAACTCCGACGCCAAAACTTCTACCGAAACTTCTACCTTATGTTACGAACGAAACGACCCACGGCCCCCTACGACTTTTCAGCGAAAAAAAAGAATTTTTATTTGCTTTTAAATTTACAATGCTGCTTTATTGAACGCTTGGTGGCTTTGCATCCTGTGAACTACTATATATGTAACAAACAATGCAACATTATCGTTGCGACAGTGTTGTTGGCTTTGATGCCATCGATGGTTTCAACGTTTTATACCGACCAGCTGACTCTAGGTGCATCCTCTATTTTGTGTAAGTGCTTTGTTTGAGCCTGATCATTAACATGGTCATCTACGCCTTGTCAGGGCCACCGACGCTGTTTCAAGGAGTAGGACAGCGAAGAACTTCGCACCAACCTATTGCCATCTTGTGAAGAACAATTTACATACGAGAAGCGCATAATGCCACCCTCGTCCATTACAGTACTATTCTGGCCTCCGAAATACGCACTCAAACGGCACCGCTCTCAGAGTCTGCGTGGAGCGCAAAATCTTGCAGTAACTACTCGAGACTGTTGTTGCGCGATGGCACAATAGTAGCAAATGCCGATTCGCAAATGCACAGCGGTGTCAAATACAGACTCTCAAATTCAGATTGCTGCTCCGACATGGGTTAGAATTCTAGTGGTGGCGGTTGTGGACATAGGTTGTAATTTTTTTCGGCGTATGGTCTTTGTGGAACTGGCGATGACGAGGTCGTTCAATGACGACAAAAGCACGCCGATGATGATAAAAGCCGTCGTGAGCGCAACAAAATGAACGGGTGGACGGACGGACGGACGGACGGACAGACAAGGCAAACAAAGTTTCGAGCCCTTAACTGCTGTCGTATGGGAATCGTGACCGACAAACAGCGAAGGCCATCAATACTCCTGCTTTTGTTGCTTCCATCGGCATGAAGATGACCAGGAGTTGCGTGCACGTCTCCCCACAGAAATATTAGCAGATGAACCACCCTTCCCCAGACCCAAGACGCTGCACTGGCACCCATTTATATAATCTAGCCATAACACATCACCACTGAAAAACGCTGAGAGGAGTGGTGGTCTCAGACTTCTACTATCCCTCCCGATCAGACCAATGTATGCACCGCTATATTATACGCACAGAGTTCCTCAGTCGGAATGGCAATGTATGGGCGCATGACTTGCGGGCCAGCAGCGGAAGAGGGAATGATAGCTTTAGGGATGATTGAACAAAGCGTGACAGTGGTATGACTTTGTTGACGCGCACTGCCTGTCACTGGAGGTCTTCTAGCACTGCACACGCACACTCGCCTTGCTATCAGACCGAAATTTGTAGCGACCATTGAGATCGCAGCCCATGTGCGGATGTGAACGCCTTTGGAGCGGAGACGGTTGCAGAGCCGTATCAGTACGCGTTTTGTGATTGAAACATCTTTGAGAACCTCCGTGGTTGCTCGAAGTGACAATTAAGGTTTTGTTAAAATAATTCTGCAGGGCGCGCGAGAAACCCATTCAGTTTGATCCATTCACAGGTACTACTTTTATGTGAGTTTGTCTTTCAAGTAGAATTTTTATTGTCGCACACAATGCCGTCGTAGTCTGTTAAGGCAAGACTTACTGTGCCTTCCAAAACACATTCACCGACCAGCACTCTCGCAACAATCGCCACCATCGCCGGCTTGAACCGCGTATGCACAGCGTACTACACTCGCGGACAACTTTCTGTGACTATGAAGGGAAAGCTACGCAGGCAAAGCGCGCAAAAGTGAGAGGGATTCTGAAAAGAGTCCCGTGTTTAAGACCAGGTTAGTTTAGGTTGGGGAATAGAAAAAATGAACTCCTTATTACCAATAGTTAAGTAAGACAAAACACACCACTGAATGTTTACTTATTTTGCGGCTTTTCCCTTTCGCGTCTGGGCAAGCGCGAAACCGTCGCGCGTGGAACCTGCGTCGTTTCAGTGTGTGTTCCACCCAACCAAAGGAATGTCAAACGCTGCCGGAATACTGCGCGCAGTAGCACATGCGCAGCAGCCACTCTCCCATTGGTTTCCCTTCATAGCCATGAAAGTTGTCCGCGAGTATAGCATGTCCGCTAGATAAAAACGAGTTTTGATCGAGCGGCCGTGGTATTAGAACACAGTGTCTGTTCATCGTGCAATACTGCGCAATGGTTATGATTGCAGCGCAAGGATTCTACTTGGCTTGTGTGGGAGACAGGGGTATAGTGATGCTCTATCTAGTTGAACTTCACTTACTTGTCTCCCGATTCTGTGGACCGAAGTTATACGTGCCGGTGATTTGGAGATAATGAACAACGATCTATTACGTTAGTCCTGTATTTTTCTCTCACCACTGTTTTGCGTCGTCATATTAAGGGAGGGCTTCGCGCTGATTTCCACCTAGGGAATAAGGTCTTGCTAAAATTTAACAGAAACTTTCGACATCGCGACGTCATTGGTGACGCCGCGATGTCGCAGAAACGTCAGTGTTTTTTTTTGTGCAGTGGGACGTGTTTACACAAGGTGGAGGTGCGCGAACAGTAATTTTTGTGAGCGAATCTAATACGAATCGAACAGTGCAAAACGCGAATCAAATCTAGTTGAGTATCGAATAGTTTTCGAATAGTCTTCGAGTATGAACAGCTTTTATCAACATTAATATAATACAATCTTAAAATCCCAGCATTCGCTTAATAATGAAGTTTGTGTCAGTGCGCTGCGCGTAACAAAGTACCCTAATAATAATCTTAATTTGGAGCATGTTTGCTCGCGCATTATCAGCACGGCAGTCTTATGAGTTGGTTAGCTTAGCACGTACCTTTGAGAATAGGACGAAAAGACCCCGTTGTCTGCGGTGATAGCAAAGTTAGAAATGCACTGATTCTCTTTTAAAATCATCGCTGCATATAGTTCCACTATTAAATAAAGTAATGTTGCCATAAAGCCTATTAGGAATCGTTCTCATGAACATACACAGCCACCGCCGTAACAGATGGTGCCAAATAATACTCGAGTTGAGTGGTTGTAGGCTACTGGTGGGATTAGACTTGCAGTAATTGCCGGCAGCAACTGAGAGGCTAATCCCACCAGTAGCCTGCAACCACTCAACTCAACTCAACTCGAATCCCATGTCTGACTAGGGATGCTCGACTGTTTTTTTATTGAATTAATGATTAATCATTCGTTACTTTAGGCTTTAATTGTTTAATCGCTTTTGATGCGGGGTTTGTCGTCGATTAATTGATTGATCGAACATTTTGCCCGGCACCCTTAAAAGGTTGAAACACAGTTATCTACTTTTGTAGGACTCTATTTCAATGTTTGAGAGGTGGAACCAAGTTTGAAACACAAATATGTAAATGTTTGACAAAGGATACTCGTTAACTTGCTAAAGACAAGATGTAGTTGGCCATAGTGGCTTTTGAAAAGATCAACAATATATGTTATAAAATGACACTTAGTGCAGAATTTAACAAGATACATGACACTAGTGAATCTCTACAGTACAGTTAAACAAGAAATCAGAAAAATGACAAAAGTAATGGCTGGAGTCCAACTGAAATATGCAATAAATTGCAGTATTCACAGGAGGAAAACAAAATTACTGTTTTATGATTTTAAACCGCGTGCTAGAGAGTGAGCGTTAATTTGACGTTGCATGACGTACCACTGGGCCGCCATCGCAGAGATTCTCTGCCGTAATGTTTGGTGCGACGAGCCGCTCGAGATACGCTAATGCGTGGTCATATGCGATGAGGCCAGATATGTGGGTGCCTCGCCGCATTTTCTCCATCGTTTCATACCATTGAATTATTTTGTCAATAAAGCGTGCTACTTGAGCGAAACGATGACTAAGTGACCCCTACCAGATTTTCGCGCAGTTTTTTATTGCGATTAGCATTGTTTTCCTACTTCACGCATTTTCTATCTACCTATCTAACTATCTACCTATCTAGCCTCTTGCGCCGACCCAGTTACCCAAGTTTTCGACCAGCATGGGCTGCTAAGTATGGTCTTGTGGCCACGCAGATAATCTGGATTAATTTTGATCGCTTGTGGCTCTCTTACGTGCACCTAAGTTTGAGTAGACGAGGGTTTTTGCATTTTGCCCCCAGTGAAATGCGGCTGCCGTGAACGGGATCGAAACCGCGACATCGGGCTTGGAAGCGCAACGCCATAGCGACTGGTTTACTGGGGTGGGTAATCTTGTCGTTTGTCAGCGCACATCTGAACCGGTACATGAGAGGTCTTGCCTTCTGCTCCCGTCGAAATTCGGAAACAGTGACGGGGCTCTCACCCGCAACCTCGTCATTGATCCTCAAGCGCTGGTAGAGTTGCCGTCCTAAATCGATGAAGTTTGTAAATCATTGGGAACTTCTAGTGATCAATGGTGGTCGAACGATATGTGTCTCCGGTATCGATGTCTCGCCAAGGATTCCCGTATTTGTCAGACACAGAGATAAAGACAAGTGACTTTGTCGAAACTTTAGCTCCATAGACATCTCTCGTTTGACCACTGTTGACTATTTCATGGCTTTATCTTTTGGGGAACCTCGGCCTGGTTTGGATTCATGGACTCCCACTTACCGGAAACGGTACCCAGATGCATCATATTATTTGAATATGATGCAAAGCAACTGAATTTACTGAGCATGAGCAAAGCAAATCTTCAAACCTCTATCCGCAGTTTCTGTTATTTGTGATATTCATTGGACATGGAACAAGAGAGAGAAAAAAGACATGAAACACAAACCCAATAAACTTGTCACGATGACCAGCCGGCCCCGAGATTTCTTTAGCAGGGGCAAGAAGGCTGTTGAAACCGACAGGGCTCCAAACATGTTGACGTCGAAAACTGACCGCACCCTGCTTATGGGCTGCCACTCAATGTAGCCCAAGCAGGCGACTCCAGCGTTGGCCACAACCGCCCACAGCTCTGCGGGCAAGAAGAACAAAAGTTCCGAACTGTCTTGCATTCGTGCGAATCGATAATGCGACAACGGGTGTGCCGAGAGGTCTCTTCAAAACAACAGCACCCAATTACAACGTTCCTAGGAGTGTTTTGCCAAATACAGGCCTACTACCAACATGCTAATTGCTGAACTGTAGGGACGTTGCGATGATGCTTATTTTTCCTCGTGATTTCTGGTCATTTCCTCACTCATTAGGGATCACTACCGATGGTCACGACACCATGAAGCCTCAATCTTAAAAGGTGCATAAAAAGAACGCGTACGAAAGGCTGCACACCTACTTTGTAACAGAGCAGCTCTATCAAGCTACGGAACAATGTAGGTGAACTGAAGTTAAGAAAGAAAGAACTTGGAGAGCCAGAAAACTAACTCCGTAGTATGCTTGAGTAGGACTCGTTTTTGGCTCAATTGATGTAGGTTCAAGGGAGAAATGGCTCAAAAGAAGCTGGCACATAAGGCTAGACCAGCAGGAGGCATCCCTCCTGTCGTCTAGTCTGAGGAGTCTTCTTTTGTACCATTTCTTTCAGAATAAAGAGTTCATAGTACATCACACGAGTGAACAAATGCAAGTCCGGAGCTTTTAAACCTGACATTCGCGAAGCAGTTTAGGGATGGCTGCGCCAGTTTTTCACCTATTGAGATTAAATAAAAGCCTATCGATGAGTTGATTGGAAGGCTCACCTCTTCCGTCCAAGTTGTTTTTCACGACTCGTAGTGCTTCACTTATTTCGTCTTTCTTGGTGACGTCCATTTGCAGCACTAAAGTGTTCTCCGTGTTCTTTATAACCTTGGCACCATCACCTTTTTCGTCCAAGCACCCCGCGAAAACGAAAAATCCTTCCCTGGCCAGCTGCATCGCCAGCATGTGACCGAAGCCGCTGTCACAACCTGAAATAATTATTGAACCAAAGAAATAGTTCTGCGGTATTTCTTCTCGTGGGAGTAAGTGTCTTGATCAGAGCAATTAAGATAGTTGTTGTACTCTATTATGAAACACGTTCACTCGACTCGAAGTGAACGGATCCGAAAATTTGAGGCCAGGTCTCAATGTTCAGGGATTTTGACGCTAGACATATCTAGATATCATTGGGGAAATCCTTCGTCCTACATTCGATGGGCTGATAATGCCGACGTAGGGTGCTAACGTGCCGGTCAGAATGATTGTTAATGTCTTTCTACTGCAGCACTATGACGAATCTTTCAAGAGCCGTTTACTCGCGGCACCAAACGTTTACAATGACGAAGGTTTTACGTCACCGTAAGCACCGAGACTGGCATCGCCAAACCTATACAATGGCGTCGCCTTTGTCAACGAAGCCTTCTTACCGGTGATGAGAACGCACTTCCCTTTCGGATCGACCAGCCCATTGAAAAGTGCTCGGCGGGCGTGCCACAGCAACCAGTATCCAGAGTGCAGCGCCAGCACCGCCAGGCTGAGGTTCGTGGCGGCGGACAGGAGCGAAGGCAGTCGCTGAGCGGCCAGCCACACCAAGGCGGCCGCGGGGATGGTTAGCTGAGCCACCGTGGGCATGTTTTTTTCCCAGGAGCGCGGTGCCAACGGTGTGCCCCCCACAGACCCAAGTGACAACTCGCGCTGGACGCGCGCGTGCTACAACCCGCGCGCATTCTTTGTCCCGTCGCAAAGTGACCTCGAGACGAGAAAGCTACGCGAGTCCGGCGGCCAAGGATAATGCAAGTAGGCGGAACCGAGCTCGACTTTTAAAGCACCTGCCATCGTATCCTCCGGTCTCGCGCGCTGGACAGCGCCTTTGCACGGGATCGCAAGAGAGAGTCATGCCCATTAAGGTAAAAGAATAGGGCTGTTGTGGAGAAAAGAACGAGCGAAGGCATTTGCCATGTAGTCTAAAACACAGAGTCACCTCACCGTCCACCCTTTCTGTCTAACATAGAGAAAATGAGGGACAGCAGGCACCTGCGTGGCTCGGCGTTGCGACGAGGAAGCAAACGCTGGGCGAGGCGCGTCATGGGCCGCTATTTCGAAGCGATGCCTTTTTCCATGCTATTCCTTTCTTGCACTTCGTCAGTTGTCAGAGCGACGCTCCGCCAGCGTTCTCAATGGCCTTGAACATTGGGCGATAAGAGCGGTATAGAATGTAGCAGAACCCATCGCTGCGATATCGCCGTCCCGTTTTGCTCAACGAAAGCAACCGCGAAGGTAGGTGCTGGAGACGTCCGCAAGCGTTTTTAGCGATCGGAATCGAACCACAATGTTTCATTAAGAGTACCCACGCAAACAGACGTACACGAAAGCGCGAGCACAGGCGCCCACATTTATATTTACGCACACACGTGGTATGTACGCGCGGGCGCACACGCACACGGCTTCTTGCAGAAGTTTTCTAAAAGGTCGTAATTGGCAGTAACCTCGAATACTTCGTTGCTGAAGCGTACAACTCGCAAGTTATTGGCGCATATTTTACTTCGGTGCCGTATCCACGCCATGCAGTACTTTTCAATCAGCACGCTGCGCCGCCAAAGCATCTGAAACTTTTTGCAGTTTCTTCATTAAAAACAAACAAACAAACAACTTCGTGGCCAGAGGCGCATGAAATGGTGACTTGTGAACCTGACAATAAAAGGTACACGTAGACGAGAAAAGACACGCTGGAAACGCCATTGAGGAAACCATGAGAAAGCGACCGCATGGCATTACGTGTGCTGAGTACAGGTGGTAATCACTTCCTTAGAGAATCGCGAAGGAGGGTTTTACAAAGACCAGTGATTCGCGGCAATAATTCCTTTATGAACACTCTGAGTGTATAATGAGTGACACTCGGGCATATACAAAGAACATTTGCGAACTTTTGTGTGAAAGAACGGCCTAGAGACCTTAGCTGCCTCATATTGAAAGCAGGGTGACCATGGTTCGATGGTTAAAAGAAAGAGAAAGCTGGTTAAGAGAATGCTGCTTGAGACTAGCGTTGTTAGGCTAGCATCAATAATATATTGTATCGGGTCTGCAGCTGGTGCAGATTTGGCAGTGAAGGCCGGAAACTGCTCCACCTGGGTGATTCTTTCCGCTGCTCAGCAACATGTTACAACTTGTCCATTTATGTGCAAAACTAGAACGCGGAAAAAGTAAAAAAAAATTATGGGGTTTAACGTGTCCAAACCACTTCCTGCTTATGAGGCACGCCGTACTGGGGGACTCCGGAAATTTCGACCACCTGGGGTTCTTTAACGTGCACCTAAATCTATGTACACGGGTGTTTTCGCATTTCGACCCCATCGAAATGCGGCCGCCGCGGCCTGGATTCGATCCCGCGACCTCGTGCTCAGCAGCCCAACACCATAGCCACTGAGCAACCACGGCGGGTATCGGTAAATGTGGAAGCCAACGTTTCGACAACTGGACTTCAAAAAGACAAGTCCGCTTGTCGAAACGTTGGCTCCCGCTTTTGCTTCGTTCCCGTTTTCTTCATTGTCTCGAATTTCCATCTCCCACCTTCAAAGTGCCAATCAGTTGCTTGCATTAGTTATATAACCATTAAATAAATGTCTTGATGATACGTGAGCAGCGACACGAGTACTAATTACTGTAGGCTGATTTAGGCTTGCCACGTACGCTCGTGCACTTAGATTTGGCGGGCATCTTTAAAAAAAAAAAGAAACCTGGATGGCAGAAATTAATGCGGAGTCCCACGCCCTCCTCTTCCACCCGCCTCACAATGCCCGCATTTCTCGTAGCCGGTCCGTTGCTTTGGGACGTCAAAAACCCCGGGATATTTTCCGAACCTGCGACCTCGAGCTAAGCAGGTGAATACCGTATCCACTGGACCACAGCGGAAAGTTGTAATACGGGAGCCCCGAAATTCTCGCTCTCCTGTATTCCGCTGGCGTGCGAATGCGTTCCGCTTCGAAACAATGGGCGCCGTTGCCGTCGCTTCGTGGTGGCGCGTCCACGTCGTTAATTGTGGCGGCTCCCGGGGGGTGACTACCTCGGGCGGTGAATGCCGCCGGCCGACCTTCGGGCGAGCGCGGAAAAAAGACTCGCTTGATGTTAGTTCCTGGCCATATTGTTCTCTACGTTAATCTATGGGCTTCTCCCAGTTTTATACACTCGCTGCCATGTATGTTACTTCGTGCTCTGCGCGCCTTGTAATGCAACCAGCCTGTCAAAAAAAATTAAAAAAAATCTACATGGTCATGTGGACCGATCGTAACATAACGGTACAGGGAAAAGTTCGTACGGCCATTTGAAGAATAAACCTTACGTTTGAAGAGAAGATAAAGAGAAGCTATTTCGCTTGGAGTGCGAATCAGTGACGCGTGTGTCTTGCTTGTCGCTTCGAAATGAGGGCTTCTACCCAGTACGGGGTATCGACCAAGAAACAGACGATTCTAAATGTTTCTGTGTAGCTGCAGAAATTGTTTTTTTAGTTTGTTTCCTCTTTATCATCCAAAACCAGTCTGTTAGTGTACCGAGTCTTGGACAAAGTGACGTTGACAATGCCTTCTCCAGTAATAGTAGCTAAATGTGTACGAAGAGGTGCGAAAACGCTCCCCCTTGAAGCAATCTTTCTAGCTTTCCTTTCTTTTCATTCCTATTATTTCTTTCGGCCAGCTTCAAGTCGGAAGTTTATTTCTTTTTGATTCAGTTGGGGCGCTTTAAGTCCCCGTCGTATAAAAAAACGATGTGAAAGTTGGAAACTTGTTTTCTTGCAGAAATTTCCGCATTGAGAGTCCTTTAATACACCAAGGAGGCCAGCATGCCGGTGATTGCGAAAGGCTGACTTTTCGGGGAAGAACTCCCGAATACGTCGTGTGCCTCGGCGAGTCCAGAACCGCTGGTACATATCAGATCCTCCAGGCGATGGATTTTATTGCCCTTTGCACCTTAGCGTGCTCTGCAACTCCTGCCTTGTAAAGTAATGCTGCCTGTCTGTGTTGGCAGTTCTGCCTGGAGCTCCTTTTCTTTCCTTTGTTATGCCGTATGAGTTCAGCGTGATGTGTGCAGCTGAAACAGGTGCTTTTGTGAAAGTTGCTCTATATAGCGTGCATTTCAATATAATTTATCTATTAAATAAAAAAAAATGTGTGAGTACTGAAGTTGAGTGCGCGCCATTCTCCTAAAGTGGCATCAACTTTGATACCAGCTAAGGTTCCTTTTTGTAATGCGTTAGCATTACGAGTGCCAAATTGTATGTGTGTGGAGTATGGGAAGCCCACCGTGCGGTTTAGGTAGAGAGAGGATGGGATAGTTTAGAAGAGCGTGTGTATATAGTAAATTATGGTGTTTTATGGGTGCCAAAATCACGACATGATTATGAGGCACGGTGTAGTGCGGAATTACGGATTAATTTTGACCATCTGGGGTTGTCTAATGTGCGCCCAAATCTAAGCAACCGGGTATTTTTGCATTTCGCCTCCATCGAAATGCGACCGTCGTGGCCGGGATTTGATCGCGCAACCTCGTGCTTAGCAGCGCAATACCAAAGCAACTAAACAAACATATATAGAGCAACCGACGGGGGAGCACTCCGGACCCCCGTCATTGGAACTTCGCTTCTCGAAGAGGTAGGACGTGTGTCGAGTGAGCACACTTGGCGATGTGGTGAACGCAGTTTGAATCATGCATCTAGGACCTCAATAAAGTGCGACGTAATTCCCTTGCATTTCTCTCAAATTTAAAGCTCAATCGCCACTCTATCTTTTTTTTCTTTCTCCAGTCTGCCGGAAACATTTAGGTTTTGGCATAGAATCATCATGGTGAATACTAACGTAGTGCTAATGCAAACGTTACTTACAGTGATGACGCGAACGTAGCTAGAAAGACTCGCATGTCGTAGGGTCCTACATACTGCCGCGAAATATTGTAAGCCCTAACGGGGTCTACGTGGTGTCACTGATATTACTAGTGAGAAAAAGGAAAAAAGAGCAGTGGCTGCCGTTCTGCACGCTGCTGACGTTGTCTTCAGAATACGGCAAAATTAGCTAATTTCAGCCTTCAGAAATGGAACCTGGTACTGCTGACTCACTGAGACAGAAGCTTACCGGTTGAAAAAAAAAAACTACGAGGCTGACAGTTGGCAGCGCCAGGTTGTGTCTAACTGAAACTGGAAGCTTATAAAGCTGGAACTAAGGGAATAATGTATGCGTGATTAGTTGACAGTGTCGTCAGGTTTCACATTAAAACTGGTACAACGCGTGGAGTCATTGTGCGGGAAGTAGTAGGCAGTCAAATGAGTGCGCATCCTCGGTTCGACCGCAAAGTTGTGCACTCCTAAAGACCTCTACTATGTGTTACACTGCGCACGTTGGTCGCGCTTGATCAACCATGCGTGATTATCTGTAGGCAGGAACAGAGCCATTTTCATGGTGACGATTCGCGTGCTGTTGCTGCTCACCGGAAGGTCGAAAGACAAAGGTTATACCAGGGTCACGGGCAGGCTGTCATATGGTGCAGCTTGTCGACGTTTTCTAAGGTTCAAGGTTATCCTCGCTTTGGCAAAGACTTCAGTGCCTGAATTCGGTTCACCTTCAGCGGGGTCGATACAAATCAAATCAGCCTTATTTCTCCAACAGAGAGGTGCAAAGGATTTCCGGGATAAAACTGCTTTAGGAAGCTTAACAGAGTCCCTGAAAACCCCTGTACGTTAGCAGGTACTGTATTTGATGGTACCTACAATTGCTAAGAAGCACGTCAGAAGGCTCGGTTTTGTGTATCGGTGTTTATGAGATCTCATCGAAAACCTTGCAGCACCACCTTAAACAGGTTGGGAGATGGAAATAGGAGGCAGCGTAAATTTTCATTTGGTTGCTGCTGGGGGTGCATAGCTTGAGGGCTCCGCGCCAGCCAATGAGAGAAGCGATCATGCAAATTCACGCATCCGTGCATCGTGCCTCAAATACGCGTTATAACTAGTCATACCATCTCTTCACTCTAAAGCATCTGAAAACACATTGTAGCTCTCAATGCATCGTTAATGTATTGCGATATTCCTTTCATTTAGCACCAGAAAGCCCGAAAAATCTGACACCGAGGAAGCTTAGCAGTACTTGATTACATTTATCTCTAACCACGGATACTACATTCGTAAAACCAAACGATTAAATGTTATTTGAGGTAAAACACATTAGTAGAGTAGATGATTAATTAACAGCTGCATGTTCTACGCTATCCCAGACTGAAAGTTCACTATAGTTTTTCACATTAAGTTTTACACGCCATCAGCGCTTTGAGGTATCGAACTCAAATTATCAAGTGGGATGCGTTGGGAATTTTGCGGTTAATCAACAATGTCGTCCGGCCAAAATGGCTACTTCCCTAATGTGACTAAAAATACAAGTGAATGATAATAATTAATATACGAGAAAGAGTTCAGGCTAACACATATGTGGTTCCCGAGAGACTATAATGGCTCTATTTGACTCTTTACTTCATCATACGGCGTCGGCAGCCTCTGCCATTTCCTATTACGACATTGCGGAGACATGGAAGGCTTCGCCTGCCACACAAGCATACAGTTTTTTTTTATCAAACGAATGTGAAAAAACGCATCATGGGTGAGGCCAATAATTAGTCCGAGCCTCCAACAAAAAGGTCTTATTGTCGACGTGAAGGCACGCGTTACTAATAATCACTTTGGGGCCTCGGCTGAGAAACAGAGTGTTAATGGCGGAAGTGCATTAAGCATAGCCTTATTATGCATGCAGTGACGGTGCTGTTATTACCAAGAACTAATGTTCCACTTGATTGTGCTGATACCAATTGGAAACAGCAGCATCAACCGACACAATGCAAACTAAGGAACGAAATAGGCGTCACATCACTTCCCTCCCAACTTCAGATCAATAGGAAAGCATCCCTCCTCCTACCGCCCTTTATATATATATATATATATATATATATATATATATATATCAACGAGAAGAAAGGGGTTAACGAAGGGGCCCGATATTTATTAGTCAAGAATTACATATGAACGAGATTTTATATATTCAAGATTTACATATAAACATAAACACAAATTTACTGTAATGCACATTAGGCAATGTTTAAAACAATTGAAAGGAATTAGGTGAAATGCGCATGACTAAGCGAAAAAAAGGGAGAACAACTCTGAGATTTTGGAGGTCGGATGACAATGCCTCGAGGGTATGGTGTTACCTACGCATTACCTGTTATGGATGTTGGCCTGCATGAAAGTAATAATTTTTTACACAAACAGGGTGGGAGTTGCCGGCTAAAAAGTTCCTAATTTTGCTATTTGACTAGGCACATCAACGATTTCAAGATATGTTATAAAGACCAACTGTTGGGCTTCGCGACAAGGTAGTACATAATCATTGCTTTCTAGGTATGGTATTTGATTGACCTGGCGATAAAATTTACTAGCTCATTATTTTACATGATTCGAAGAAATAAAGTGATCGATGTCGTACAAGTGTTGTCACACATGGCTGGAGCACGATGAGAAAGTTCTACGAAGAGATTATCGTACAGGACGCCTACTCAATGGTGACTAGAAGTGAGATATGATGCAGGTGACTGTTTACAGAAAGTTTAATTGTAGTACACTGGAGTGACGATGAATTTTATTGAATGTTTAGAATGCTGCACTTATTCATTTATAGGGCGTATGAAACGTAAACAATAAGCAAGCAACGAACAAACCTTTCTCGTTTTCCTCCTCCCCGCGTCTCCGCACACAACCACCCCCACCATTACGTACAGGAATGGTTTATGCTCAGACGTGGGCGGTGGAAGTTGGCTATTTTTCCCGCAGAACATGTGTGTGAAATATTTTACTTTTTTTTCTATACATCGCTTGTTTATTGGAGTGGTGAACAGTTCGTCTCAGATAAGTACTAGGGTCGTGGGACCGAACCCCGGCCGCGGCGGCCGCATTTCGATGGGGGCGGAATTCATGAACACCTGTGTAGTTAGATTCAGGTGCACATTAAAGAACCCTGGTGGTCGAAATTTCCGGAGTCCTCCACTACGGCGTGCCTCATAATGAGAAAGTGGTTTTGGCATGTAAAAACCCATAATTTATTTTAATTTTTTAACTAGAGTTGCTTATAACATTTGAGTTCTATAATGTAGCAAAATAAATTTAGTGATATGTGGCAGTTATATAATTCATTTGATATAATAATTTTGCGGAAGCCCGCAAGATGGATAGAAACAAGGAAAAATGAGACAGCCACCCAATCGCAGCAACTGCTACAAAGAAAAACCATACCAGTTTCTCGAAAGAAAAGCCTCTCAGTTGAAGTAAAATTCGTCCTGGTCGCGGACTCGGGCCCGGCGCAGCCGCTCTTTGTTTCCTTTGGAGCAATTGTTACGATTTGGTGGATGTCTCATTTTCCCTTCATTAATTTTACAATTCATGTACCAGTGTAAATCGGGTGTGGCCCTTGCCTTTATACTTAGGTATGTTCCCACCACGTGCCCGTCACCACATAGAAATAAATTAGCTCGGTGTTTGGCGATGAGCCTTTCTGTTATTTAGTGTAATTTAAATGCCCGGCGGAGGCAGCTGAGCAGCACTCATTTGTTATTTGCTAATAAGTTAATGAATATTGGAAGTTAGGCCTCTATAGGGCTGGCTATCCCAAAGTCCCATGTGCTATTAACAACAACAACAACAACAACAACAACAACAACAACAACAACAACAACAACAACAACAACAACAACAACAACAACAACAACAACAACAACAACAACAACAACAACAACAACAACAACAAACAACCCACAAAGAGCACCGCACACGCTATAACAGAAGTCACAAGCGTGTAAGTACTGTCACCATGGGCACGAACACAGGAAAGCATGGCCTAGTTCTTTTGTTCCAATCACCACATCACACTTGCAGAATCTCGCATCAAAACGTGCATATTACTTGTGCAATGTTTATCACCCGACTGGCCCTCGCACAAACAAGAGATGGCAGAGCACAGAGAGGCCGTTCTTGAGATAGCTGTCCACCAAGAATTCACGAAGAGCACTGACGGCACGCTCCCGCTTATCAGGGCGCGACCATGGTCCAAGCAGTTTTCTCGCTGATACAGGGCTTTCTTCGAAAATGTTCGAACGGTCACTCAGGCGACACCACTGTTGGTCATACTGTAGGCATTCTATGAGTATATTTCTCGTACACTGGACTGCAGCGCTTTTTCAGCACCTTGTCCGCAACCTGACCTTCCTTCATCTTACAGCCGTACCAAAAGCCGAATTACTGAAACGGAGAGGAAAGCTGCCTGTACTAGAGAATATGGTATTCATTTAGTACTTAGGCTTCACTGCCTTATAGGCGCAGTATAACTTCAAGCATCTAAACAGTCCAGGCAGGCCACCATGACCACCGCGAAAATGCATCTGTCTATGCCTTACGCCGCGCAGCCCGGGCCGCCTTGCGGATGATGTGGACGAATTCGTCCGTCACTTCGGCGGGAGCCACTTCGTACAGCCGGCGCAAGAGGATGTCCTTGAACCCTCCGGCTCTGTAGTAGGTCTTGGGAATGAGGTCCCGCACGGCAGATTTCATGACGTCCACGGCCTCTTGCAAATCGTCTCGCATGATGGACGCGTACAGAGTGTCCGATGACTTGCGCAGACTTCCCAGGGAGTGGTCCCTGATCGCGCTGCGCACGCTTGCAGGCAGGAGACTCAGGTCACTTCGCAGGGTCTTCGCCATAATGTCGTGGTTGGCCATGGGAGTCCTGATACGCGTGAGTAAATAGAAGATGCACTGATGAGGCTTGCCATACAGACTTTCAGACAAATAAAACAGAATTCAAGGCACTCGCTTTGATTACTAATCCACGTGGCTTTACGGTTGTGTGTTGTAACGTGAACTGGAATGGCTGTAAGATGTCCAAGCAAAAACTGTTTGCTCGAGACATATAGGGGCGTGTGCAGCAACACCACGCACATACTCACGTGTGTGCGAAGTACATTGATTTTGTTCTTGACAGTTCCGTTCGACATTTCATTTGCCTCTTCACGAGATGTGTGCACGTTTGCAGAATTGTACACTCCAAGACAGCGCACGGAAAGCGAAAGCACTGATGTAGATAACGGCATTTAAAATGTGCCCCAATCATTTTCAACACTTCTGATTGTACTTGGGCTACACGTTTGAATAATATATGAAAAATGCTTCAGTAAAACATGGGTGTTTCGTCTCGCAACCAGCACGTCATCATGTAGAGCGTAAACGTTTTCTTTATTGTTTTTCACAATGTTTAGCATCCAGCATATATATCAAGTGGCTAGACGAGTGCCTTCTCAGCAGGGTGTTCGAATGAAATGTTTTGCATTCTGGTTTTAGTTTCGATCTACCGAAAAAAGCTTCCATTCCGGTTCTGCTCCGGAACGAATAAAAGTCATCCATAGCGGTTCATAACGGTTTTGGTTCGCATGCAAAAATTTTCGAAGCAAGGTAACAATAAAAACATAGTATTTATTTTCCTCAATAAGTGAATTATGAATACTTAGAACATGCTCAGTGTCTTGAGCCGAGGCACTAATCATGATCTCAGGAGTAGCACGTCATCTAGTGTACTCGCCGAAATGCGAGGCCGCTGTTTTAATAAAACGAACACAAATGAACAATAAATCTTCGGTAACAAAGCGTTGCACCCGTAGAGAACAAAATGGTAAGCTCTTCAGTGCGCAAGCCCTGGATTTTGATCCGATGCCGATCTGCTGCTGCGCCGAGTGGCAGGAATGGATTAGAGGAGTGTTTGACCGGCTATCACTCGCAATACCCTTCCTGAGATGCGCGCTTATGCAGACACCTGAGAGACGCGCTCATTCTCACGTTGCCTGACGTCGGCTGTTTCGGATATTGCCGACTTTCTCCTTGAACCGAAAACTGATCAAAAATATTTGTTTCACTACGAAACAAAATAATAAACAACGTTTTGGTTACGTTTTCGTGTCGTTCAAAAATTTTGCTTTGTTTCGTTTTCCGTTTTTGTTTTCGTTCTGTTCCAACACACTTCTACCAAGTATGCTAGACAGGAAATAATTTGTCCCCACATTTGAGGTTCCTGTAGAGAGCTTTCGCATGTAGACCACATTCTGTAAACATGACTAGCCACACCGAAAAATTTGAAATTATAAAATCGTTCAGCGTAGTTTTGATTACAACGCAGACGCAAACAATCTAGCGGGACTAGAAGTTCAGCGAACAGAGTTAATTGGCGCTTGAAGGAATTAAAAACAAAGTACTGCACTGTGTCGTTCCAAAATGGCAGAACACCGTTAGCTCACCTGTATGCACCCGGCTCCACAGTGGTCACGTGTACTCCCCTGTCGTAGTACTGGCGGCGAAGGGAGTCCGCCAGCGATGTGGAAGCGTGCTTGGACATGCAGTAGGTCATGGAGGCCGGCATTGACATTCGTCCTGCGGCAAAGCACACGAGCATGGCATACAGGTTCAAGCCAACGTTACAGGAAGGCATGTCGACGCCGCAGACTTTCAGCCAGAGTGGGAACCGCGAAATAGTGCGGCGTGAATTTCACAGTGTGCGCAGTTACAAGAACTACTTGGTAGCTTCAGCGGTGTTGCTGTTGTACTGCACCGACGGCTAAATTACGGAGTCCAATGTCCCGAAGCAGCGCACAGTCTATGAGAGACGGCGTTAGTTCCAACTACGTGGATATGTTTAACGGGCACGCAAAGTGCGAAACACACGCGTCTTTCAGTACCACTTCATTTGGGCCTAGTTGGTACATAATTCTGAACTAAACGTAACAGCGCAAACACCTAAGACGAGCCACAAAAAGAAAGACCGTGTGTGTTTCGTGTCTTTCTTTTTGTGGCTCGTCTTATGTGTTTGCGCTGTTAGGTTTAGTTCAGAACACGCGTCTTTGACTCCACCAAAATGCGGTCGCCGAAGCAGGAAATGGAATCAGCTACTTCGCACTCTTCAGGGGAACAGCACGTAGCATCTCAGCCCCGAAGGCGAGTCACACCGATAATGATAATTGTGATAGGCCATAGTATAGGTCTACAATACGTATCACTCGCTTAACGCTTTCTGCTACGCAGTTCTTTAATGACGGCCAAATTTCGTTTTACGTGCATTTGAGCAAGAAAACTCAGGGGAAGAACATGGCGGGAATTCCCACTGCAGCTCTTGGCACAATGCCGAATGTGACCTCTATATCTAATGCTATGTTTTTTTAGACTAGCTTGGAATTAACACGGTCTCAGTACCAAGAGTGCCATTTTGGGCACTGTCAACTACAGTCATCATGGCGTTTTGAGCCAATCAGAGAAGCCGCTGCATCTCTATGGGCCGATCAGAGTTGACAAGAACGTGAATACGACATTAAGACGGAATTTGCCGGCGTTCATAGTAGCACTCCCGGTACACCAAATGGTGTGTTCCAATTATGGCTCTCTTTAAAAAGAGCATTCTGGGTACTAATAAGACAGCTTCAAGCGCATATAATGGAACGCATACGTGAAAGGTCTGCGTGACTTCACGCCAACGAGCGTCGACAAAACAAAAGCTAAGGAAAGCGTATACTATCGCTATATTTTAGCACTTTACATCAGCAAACCTACGAAAACCGCGACGTAACTTACATTAAGTACACAAAGACAGCGTAACTGTATATTTCGTTTAGCCCAGGCAATCTCCTCGTCGAGTTTTCAAGCATTCTGCTCAGCTGCGCTCTTGTTTGGGCAGGAAAGTGGCCTGCATCGTTTTCTGGTGTACTCGTAAAGCCGTCTGTTTTGCTAGCTTCGTCAGAATTGAAATGTCACTTGAGACGCCGTGCGGACCGGATTTTGTGTGGGACACTTCAGGGGGACCGTCGCTGTAAGCTTGGCTGTCTGGCTAGCCGTCTCCACAATTCGCATGTCGCCCGCACTTACCTAGAAGACTGGTGACAATGACGAGTCTGCTGCCGGGAGTCTTGCGCATGAGCGGGAGGAACGCCCTGGCGACGCGAATCACGCCGAAGGTATTCACTTCGAACACGTACTGTATGCGGCTCATGGGCTGCCACTCAATGTAGCCGAGACTTGGAACGCCGGCGTTGGCCACCACAGCCCATAGCTCTGCGAAAACGAAGGACGAGGTGGGCGGGAATCACTCACGGCCAGACAATCCAATGCCCCATGAATGAGTTCCTATTCCTTAGGAGTAGGCGTACACTCTGATTAAGGGTGACACCTTTAAAGGCAAGCGGCCCCCTTTGTCGTAATTACCTTCAAGAACCACGGGGGCTTTGAAGTTTTATTTATCTTTTGTCTCATTAGATCACGTTCGTTTAGGGTAGGCTTGATAAGTTAGTCGGTGAATATTAAAATTTGCAGCAAAACTAGCACACTGCATAGCGAGGCGTCGTGCTATGCCACGTGCTGCTCTAAGGCACCAGTTGCCACAGCTGCACATTGTTGGGCCATCCTGATTTTACTCTTATTGATGTAACCTTGATGCCGGAAATTACTTTGCGTTTGATTTAAATATTGTGGATTGTAAAGAGTGCCAAATACCGTTTAAAATGGGAAAAATGCGCGCATTCATAAATTCCCAGAGTTTAGTGAGCTAACACGACCTAAGATCAAAATGATAATTTGTGTATGAAGGCAAAGCGCGTGAAGCGCGGAGACGGAGACGCTGCAGGACGTGATTAGTGTGAAAGCAAATATTCCTATAGCTATAATACGAATAATCAAGAATAACTTGTAATTTTAAAAATCGTAATGGGGCTACTTCACTCTTTTCTCACTTTTTTAGTCAAGTTCCTTGACCCGTCAACCGTGGTAGATATGGGCCAATACTTGGAATCATAATTATAGTGCGGAAATCGATTCAGTTCATGTTCAATTGCAAAAGAATTGAAAGCTTGGTGAGTTGGAGAATATTCATTGTGCCCTTGCAGCATGAAAATTACAACCGATGACAACGACAAAGGAGCTCTACTTGTGCCCTTCCTACTTGCGCCCTTGGTCCTTTGAAACTTTACCATGAAACCATGTTCAAGCTCATGAACTTTTTCGTTGCAACAATGATTGGTAATCGACTGCGACAGCAAAATCACCAAGTACTCTATGGTAAGTACTTAAATATATCGATTTACACGGAGTTAAGATATCGAGCGCGATTGGAATTCGTGGGAAATTTGACAGAATGCAAGAAATAATTACTGAATCAGTTTGCCTTCCTGAGAGATTTCAGCGGTTGAGCATGGTGTTCAGACATAAAGCACCATCTTTACGCAAAAGAACTCAGGACGTACCTCTTTTGTCAAGGCTCATTTCCACGGCTTCTAATGCCGCCTCGACATCTTTATCTTTCGTAACGTCCATTTGCAGCACTGTTACGTTGGCCACTCCGCGAAGAATTTTGGCCCCTTCTCCAGCGGCATTTAGACACCCCGCGTAGACGAAGAAGCCTCCAGCTGCCAGTTGTTTAGCCAAGATGTGACCAAGACCGGTATCACAGCCTGTGATAGAAGCATAATAATCTCGTGATGTACTACGACATTCCTATCCTTTGTGTTTGTTACTGTTATGATTCTTTTATTCGGTACGTAACAGTAATAACTAATGCTAACCAATAAAATGCAAAAGTGCTTGTTTGTGACACTTGCCAACCCGTACTTTCTTGTTATACACATTTTACACCATCGTGCCCTTTAAACAACGCACCAACATTACTGAATAAGTTTACTGAAAAAATGAGGTCTTTTCAATACTAGCACATATTTTGCCATGTCAGTTTCAATTTCAATATATTTATGCATTCTATAATTGCATTTACCGAGGAATATATCCTACCAATTTCAGGATACCCAGGAAGCATTAGCATCGTGAGCTGAAATATTGGTAGAATTACGTTTTAAACGGGTGATAAAATACAATGAAACGAGGGTTGTTTTAAGTATACTGATTCCGTTCTTTGTAGAGCGCTTATTAATGCTACAGGAGTCGGAAGAGCTCTTAGAACATCGAGGGTGTAATACAGGATAGAAGAAACCAATGATTTTGTGCACTACCTGTTGGTTCTACACAACCATACATAGGTAGTAACGCATTGAATAAGTCACTTGGATAGCTGTACAACGAAAGAACAAATTACGGGTAACGGTAAATTCCCAGGGAGTGTGACTCTCTGTGAATCTGCTTTGCAGACTGCTTTGCAGTAAGCTACAAATGTCAAATTACTTGGCTCTAGTTTAGCTATTTTATCTATTAGTACTTATTAGCTTTGTTCGCTATTATTTTTACTTTAGCTGTCTGCGGAAGCGCCTGGTCACAGAGCGAACGGCAAAGGAAAGTATGGAAAATAGTTCGAGAGCACACACACATACATACAGTTTCGAAGGTGAGCAAACCAATTATCGCATGAAGTGTGAAATTGACAGTTCTGCATTTGCGTGAGCATACCCTAACAACTACAAAATCTTTATGTACGAACGCGGAAAGAGACAGTTTCAAAGACTCGCAGTGGCTACGACAGTGCGTACTTTTGTAAGCAGGCCGATCCAATCAGGTTGGCTCGAATCATTCATAATCAATAAACTTCGCACACTGAGCCGAAACGAGCAAAAATAATGAAATGGAGCGTAATAAATTGTATCATGAGGCACTTATACAACGGAAGGCTTGCACTAGGCGATCATAACAGGAAACCACGATTTATTTATAAGCAATGCTATCTATAAAGTTTCAGTTGGCATGGGCCGCGAAGGTAGAAGTGAGCCTTTGGCATTGGCATCAGATCACCTTTCAGTGCTCGCCTTGCGACATCATGCCGAAAGCAATAGTAACCTAAATGAAAAGTTCATTGTGCTCAAGAGTAGTTTCCGGTGTTGTGTTGAGCTTTGGGGCTACAAACTTGAAGAAAGCATCGGTTATGTCAAGGAATGACTCAAGGATGGAATACGGCGTAGGTCCGTAGCTAGGCATCACGCTGGGAAGGAAAAGGTCTGTACAGAAACTGCTGTATATTGGCAATGTCACTGTTTTCAAAGTCGTTTGGTAGAAGTATATACGAAGGCTCGTATTTGACATGCTGGCTCCCTTCTGACGATGACCGCAGAAACATAGCAGCAAAACTTGTCGCATTACCCTGTTTCTGACACAATACTCTTCCGTGCCACATTAATCTTAGCATAACAGGAAAGCGCATTCTAAAAGCGGTCTACGTGTTGGGCTCGTGATGTTAAAACGGCATTGAACGAACAAAATGAGCGAGAAAAAGCACTCACTTACCTGTGACTAGAACGCTCTTGCCATGGGGCTCGACGGATCCATTGAGGAAAAGCCTTCGAATGTGCCACACTGACCAGTACGACACAAACACTGCCAATGCTGCCAAGCCAAAGCCCGTGACGAATTCTAGCATGTGATACGGCAGTCGCCAGCCAAGCAGCCAGATAAGGGCCGCAGTTGGCACCGCAATTTGAGTGACGGTCGCCATTCTCTCTGCTAGAAGTCCGAGGATGCAGATGAGCAGTTATATAATAGTAACCTGACAAATCTGCCCAGCAGCTGTCACGCCGTAATAATAAGTAAAAGCTTCGCAACTTGGAATAAGCTGGAAAGACTAGGTCTTGAAGTTCCAGAGGAAACCTGACTGTGCTTGAAAGCTGCGATGGCCTTTTTGTCCCAAGGTAAGCACTTGTGAGTAGCTCAAGAAAACATAAAACAAACTATTTTTAGTGGCTAGCCATCTGGAGAGGCAATAATACATAGGTTTCTTGCGTCTTTAGTTAGGATAAACAGTCCGAGCAGAGTTGTAAGGGCCGACAGTTCTGTACTGCTGCCCACCAAAGTTACGAATCGTTTTTCAAAGTGCTTGCTCGTCTTTTATGTTCCTCCCGCCGGGAAAGACGTGACTATAACAGCGTCCGAAGAGATCTGAGGCTAGTAATTTGATGATATAACACGTGTGCCGTAATGGTGGTCACTCCAGCAGCCGCGTTCTCTTAAGTAGCGGAGACCATCCATGAAGTCTACTTGTCTGTTCCTAGTTGCACCACACTTTTTGAATTACGCTCTTGTAATCACCCCCTTATCTTTTTTGGAAAATCTGTTCTATTATGCGATGATGCTTTCGCTTGGTAGGTTCGCCGTCTCGAAAAGCGAGAACCCAGGATATTGTTAAGGCACTCCTTTGCTCATTGCTTTTTAAATCAGACCGTCAGCGCAAAGTCGGAACAAAAAAAAATAGAGTCTGTGGGAAGCATACGAATAATCCTGTTCACAATTTGTCCATGACAAAGAGTCCTTGAGGCAACCACGTAGCCTCGGAAGGCTCATTTGATGCAGTATTAAGGTTTCGTTCTCAAGTAGGAGGTCTCTGAGAGGCGGTATCCTTGTGGTGACCTGATAGGTTAATGACATGATAGATTCCGCGCGATATTTCGGAATCTTTATGAGTGTGTCGGACGAACGCTGCGGCTATATTTGAGTTCGGAGCTGTTGAAATTGAAACATCCGTGATGCAGATGAACGATAAGTACAGTGACTGTTCAGCATCCCATGCCAATATTTGTTCAAAAGGTCAGCGCCTTTAGCTTTAAAAACCACGACATTGATACAAATTTTCTTTATTGGCACTTAGCAACTGTTTTCTCGAACTTACTGCGCCCTTGGCACAGCCTGTACATTTTGTAAGGACTCACTGCAGAACGTCTAGCCTTCTTATGGGTTCGTTCTTTGGCTGCATAGCGTCTACATGCAGACTAAATAACAGATTAGCAATTCTATCTTCAATTTTTGCGGTCTACATGTTTCCAAACGCACTCTTTGAAGTGTGCATGCAGAAAAATATTCTACAGGGAGTGGGAGGTATTAACACACACTCTTTAGAAAGCCTACTGCTAGTCGCCTAATTACCTGGAGTAGCCGGACAGGTTATTCCCTAGGTTAACATCTACATCCCTCTTTGAAGGTGTTCACACTATCCGTTGGGAGTATATTATCCTGATTCAACCGTACCGCACTTCCTTGTTTCAAGCGCACCTTATCCACAGAAAAAGAAAAGACCGGGATCTTCTATCCCGGTGCAAGAAAATTGCTGTTTCGCTTATACAGCTAGACAGGAGCGCGATAGTAGGCGCAGTATTAAACGCAGTACGCCTTGCCATATTACGCCTGTCTTTGTATTGTTAGCAGTACGTAAGCATTCGCAGATTATCTTCGTGCTGTAGAAATCATGGCGCATATTTTGTTGCAGTGTGCCGGTTACAGCGACCAAACGACATATATTTGAGTAGAATTAACTTGCTTCCCTAAATTCACTATATCTAGGAAGCATACTAGGTCCTATGCCTTTTCTTTCAAATTAATTCAATGGTTAAGTTTTCCCCTCCTTTCAAGGAATTGACTTAAAGCTTTAACGTATCTAAATAACTAGCATAACCACTGTCTTACCTGTACATAGCATGCTCACATATTTTCTTGCTTTTTTTGCCAGCCTCCTGTTCCTAAAACCTTCCTGTCCCCGATACCCTTTTCTATGCAGAGTAGCATGCAAACGCCTACATGTAGGCTGGCAAAGTTCTCTGTATTTCACAAACGCGTTTTCTTACTCTCTGTATTTTTCCGCAGATTCACGTGAACAATCTGCGTTCAATAATAAGCCTTTCTTCAAGGTGGAATGCTGTCCATATTCTATTCATTTGTGGAGGTGTTACTTCCCTGGGGTGGACAAATGAATAGTGACCACTCACTTTGGGGAATAGTACAGATCAGTGATAGAGGCATGGCTTCTTTTTCCATCTTCTTCACTTCTGCGTCTCGCATCTGAACGCATGCTGCGTTAAAATTTCTTGAGCTTGGAGAAGGTTTGGAGATCAGCTGTAGGGCGAGGCGTATTCCAATCGGCTCTCCAGGCACTATAATCTTTTGTGCTGTAGCCTCGGCAGAAGCTTATCGGCAGAATATTATGGGCAGAAAGTCTTGCATGGTTCTGAGCTGTATCGGTTGGAGTAAACGTTTTCTGATGCGTGCGGGGCAATTTCCTTTCGAGTAAAAGATGAAGACGCCAACTTTATTCATTGTGGTGGTGGCATTTCCTGTCGTGAATTAGAAGGAGGTGGCCAATTTTTTTTTCATCCTCTTTCCTATCCGGATTTTACGTTTTACTTCTGGCTCCATTTAATTTATTGCACCTCCGTGCTCGTTTATAGGTAAATGAGCTCCAGTGAGCGGAGTCTGCCAGAAGAAGCAGCTATTTGCATTGCCGCGGTGTTCAAGCGCAGTATTTCTTTGTCCCGCAGCATGGGCGAATTGATTGAGCGGTGAGACTTGCGACTGTCATCCTGCGGGAACGGAGTTAGAACCCACTCAGGGAACTGCGCATCTTTACTTTATAACCCTCTCGCAAAGCAATTCGGAGTTCGGGTGACGCATGTCTGCGGATATGAAAAGGGTCAGGGGAACGAGCCCTTAGCAGCTAGCGTTGTAAATAGTTCCCGAGTCAAGCGTTTAGCCTGACCAGTGCCACACTTTCACGTTAAACACAGGAACTGGGCGGAGAGAAATTTTACTTCCCATTGTTTCCTCATTATAAGGACAATAAGCGACGAAGAACACAATGACAATAACCGGAGAAAAAGAAAATGGCCTGAGTACGATAACAATGGAACCTCCTGGGACGGCGACGTGGTAGGACGATGTCAAGGAGGGCCCGTCGACCGTGGGCTCAGTGAATGGACCGTATCACGTAGGCGTATCACGTAACCGTATCACGTAGTCTGTGAAAGGCTCGCTCATGTCGATTGTCGAAGCCTTTGAAGGACGGCGTATATTCGTTGAAGGCACCTGAAATTTTATGGGTGGTAGTCGTAAAGGAGGTGCTTAGAAACAGTTCATAGCCAATTCCATTTCTCTGCACCAACCCGTTGATTAAAGAAAAAGTGTCCCGTTGGCACTAAACGATGTTTCAGAACGCGCGTCCCATACCCCCCTCAGGCCCTGCTGGGCGTCTGTACATAATTATGCCTGACTGCTTCCTTCGTGAAACAAAAGTATCGATAGATTTTGAGTGGTTTGAGAAAATGAGGTAGTTAGGAATAGTTCACAACTGATTTCGCTTCTATACAAACAGCAGTTTTTTTTAAAGTGCCACGTATATGTCCCACTTACCCAAAGGTCTTTTTTTTAAAAGTGGGACTCATTTGTCCCAGTGAACGTCTAGGCTCAATAAAAAATTATATGTAGTAACTTCCCCCAAAGGAGGCCTCAATCAGACATTGAAATAATATATAATACTTTGGCAGTCCAATATATTTGAAACAAAGCTCTTTTTCATGCAGCGCTATAGAGAGGGCTGGCTGACACACCTCGACGTGATTTTTTTATATCCTATGCCTCGCTAATTTCCCTCGTCATCTGGTTTAGGAGTCGGAACAGAATCGATATGCACCCATAATGTACTGCGCACGTGCAATCTCAGGGGCGCTATAAGGTAAACCGATTCCAAGCTGTTTCGAATCTATTGGTGCAGTGAGGCGTCCAAAATTAGTCAAGCATTTTTCGGACATCTACATCACCTGTCCGTCCCGCGACAAAGACCTCCCTATCTGATATGATGTCTACACACTGATTCGGCATGATTAGAACAAACAAAGCAAAAATAATAATTTTCTATTCTACTCCTTCTTTGCCATTAGCCTACCGCTATGGTGTTTATCTCCCTTTTGTTTTTGTCCGTTGTTACCGCTAAATTTTTGACATGAATGACTACGAACTTGCCCAGTTCTCTCTTCTTGATAATAACTGCAGCTTCGTAATTCACCGGCAATAGAAATGTAAAAATTCACGGTAGTTGCGGTGTACGGGGCACGTAATTATTGCCGCGTCTATTACACGCCTATTCGCTTTCTTTCGTGTGCTTAGGATGCAACATGCACCAGGGCGCACGTTGGATTTCCGGCCACACCCACCGTATACTTATGGGACAGAGGAAACAATGTATGAGTGGACGACTGGAAGAAAATACTGGGTTACACCAGACATAGGAATATCTACTGAAATGCTGTGCCTTACAAGCCGAGCAGAATAATTATAGCCACGCAAAAAACATCCTATGTCACAGTCACAGTCACAGTCAGTACAGTTGCAGCCAGTAAAAAAGGCTGACCTGTCATAATAAATAACGATAGAAACTTGTAGGAACGCCAAAGGTGCCACCGAGAACAGGCCGAAAACAACGATTGCAACTCAAAGGAAAACCATAGGTGTCACCAGGGGAAGACACTGAGGTTGACGGCGTTCAATTATGTCGTCGTTATACCGTAGACCGCGCATCAATTTACACTTAATTTTGTCAGCGCATGAAATCTCTGCGCAACATATGTACGACGACAAAGTAATGTGCCAGAAGGGCTGGCAACTGCCGTGGAGGGGACAGACCTGCAATACACCCTCCCCTTCTTTGGGTTCGCTAGTGGGTATTAGTCATACAGGGATAACAACTCAAATAAAATATTTACGTGCCACAAAAAACGGTAGGCACCTCCCCCCACACATAAATGAAAGCTTGTGTGGAACATTAAAATACAATAGCCTCAGATAATAAACGCCATAGGGGCCTTTAAAAATTAATAGCTATTGAAACGAAGCCCTTAGGTCCTATTGAAAACATTCGTAGCCTTTTAAATTTAAGAAATACGTGCCACAAGAACAATAGCCACTTAAAAAAGACATAGGTGTCGTTCAAAACAGCGATAGCCAGTGCAAGAAAACCATGAGGTGCACCCAAAAACAGCGGTAGCGTTCAAGCGCTTCGCAAAACAACGCAAGCAGACAAGACGACAACGCCAATGGTGATGATGTCAATAACAAGCCTGCTAACGACTGCACATTGATTTACACAATGTAACATCGGCTTAAAACCTGACTGAGTCCAAATTATGCTTTTTTTGCAGAGTCTACCGAACAGGCATCAAAGTAAACATAATGAAGACTCCTGAGAAAAACCCGGTGCAGCATTTCAGAGGATATGGTGCTCTGTCGCTCATCACCAGCGAGCGTTCCATTCTCATCACCAGCATTCCATTCCATACCATTCTCATCCCCAGCGAGCGCATTTCGACGAGAGTAGAATTCAAAAACAGTCATGTGGGGTGTGTGTTGGGGGAACAGTAAAGAATTCCATGTGCTCAAAACCGATTGATCCAAAATCCTCGACTACAGCTTCTCTCGGAGCCTCTGTGTTGGAGTGGGAGGCTATGCCCCATCACTGTACAGTCAAACAACACTTGACAAATTAATGCCTAAAAATCAGCGTGCAGTAACCTAAAGAACGGTCATTTTAATACGCCCAGGTGCTCAGGTTTCGGTGCCGTCATTTATGTAGCCGGCGCAAAACGTTATTGTAGCATCGTCACAGCTTCCAGCAATAACTCAAGTGCGGAGAAGTTCTCGAAGTTTCGTTGTCACTATTTTCACGTTTGGTGTGAGCGTCTTCGTTGCGCGACATGTGTCCTTCAGCAAACACCAACCATAGCAAGAAGCAGTTCTTCAGTTTTGGAATCTTGAAATGGCAAGTCTCAAGGAAGGTAAATAGTGTCAAGCGAGAATTGTCGTCGGACAGAACGAACGCTGACACGAAGGTGGAAACTTGAAGCAATCAACAGTAATCGAACGTAAGATGCTTGCCCCGGGAGCCAACGTTCGGCAACTGGAGGATCCCTCATCATGCCCATGACGAAAACAAGTTCAGTTGTCGAAACTAGTAACGTTGGTTGAAAGGCTGGCTCCAGAGACCACCAGCATCTCTTGTTTAGGCGCTGCTTAACATGCCAATTCTCTTTCTCGAGCCTCCGATGTAGAGGTGTTTAACTACGTAACGAAGCTGAGGCGAGAGTGTGCACTGAAGTGAGACCATGCATACGCGACTTCCGGTTTTTTGTCGTGCCGGTTAGCACGTTACAGCATTTGCCATAACTTATACGCCACGTGTCGAGGAAAGTATGCTCCGCTGGGCGTCGGGACCACCTCGGACATTACCCATTGTTCTGCCTAAGTACTTGGTGACTACGTGGGTGAGGTGCCGCATGAGCGTGAAAACTGTCCTCACGTCGCACAGCCACTTGAAACGAGCGCTTTCTGAGACCTTTTGCAATATTGCTGCAACGTTACCATGACTGCAAGAGACATTAAATTGGCTGGTCCGACCAGCTGCACTGAGCAAAGCTAGACAATGTTTTTTAGGCGTTTAGTAAAGTCGGTTCGAATAAAGCCATGTCGAATAAATGCAAGGTCGTATTACAAAAATTTCGCCAGTCTCTTCGAATAGCCAGTAGCAAAAGTAGGCCTAGTGCCAAGATCTTAAATGTTGTCGCTAGGCCTGCTGAGCTGACAACATCTTAAATGTTGCCAACACAGTTCTCATTATAGAGTTGTCAATTTTTCCGTTCTATGAAACCGCAACATTTTAATTAACACGCTCGCACACACACAAAATATTGCAAAGTGTCACAATGCTGTCAATAATTTATTGCAATACTTGTCTTAAGGATTAGCGCAGTATATGAGACAACCCTTATAATACACCTGTTTTGCCAGCTTTGCTCGTCTTTGATGTAGCTCACAGTATCCTGGCAAGTGAAAAAAAACTGCATGGGCAGGAAGATGCAAGCCCGATTTGCTATTTATTTAAACCTGTCATTCGCTTTTGTTGTTGTTTTAAACGAATTCTAGGTCTAAATCATAAACGTGATCAGGGCACTCAACAGTGCATTCGTCCTAACAGATGGAAAAATCCCAATCCCAATGAGCTCAGTGACTGGTGAGAAAAACGACTTCTCTCGCCCCATGAATTTACATACACACCAGCTCAATAGACAGGGCTTCCTATCGATGTTAATACAGATACGGCCATGTAAGGCTATCTATTTACGTCATCGTGGGGGTAAACCGCGAGCCTTGACGCAAGTGCCGCAGAGCAACAAGGGCATGGGTGATCGAAGGCCAGATCTGTTAAACGCCTTTACCAGCGTGTCAGTAGTCCCATTGAAACTGATCACTGGAGATATATTAGCAGGCGGCCCCACAACACTCAAATATTTATGCAAAAGTTCTATTAACGCGATAGCGTTAAGGAGCTCGTGTCGTAGAAAAGCCGGTGTCGTCGGCGTCGTTGTCGGCGTCGGCGGCGTTGACCGTGAGCGATAAATCACGGCAGGCGCTTCATAAATAAAAAGCAACTTCCAAGATTGGCCCGGTGGGAATCGAACCAGGGTCTCCGGAGTGTGAGACGGAGACGCTACCACTCAGCCACGAGTTCGATGCTTCCAAGCGGTGCAAAATTGTCAGTTTTTTTACTGTATACTCTTGACTTGCACGGGGAAGCTTCTATGCCTTAGCACTACGCCCTTCGACATACGTTACGATTTAATTTGTCGCAAGTGCTGTTAGACAGAACGTTCATGTATCAGCAACGTCAGCATTAGTGATAAAGGGAGGTTTGCATTGACTTTCCTTTTCCAGATCCACAAGGCGAGGTCAGGCGATTTTCTCGGCGGAAGTCGCGTTCCAGTAACGGTGCAGTAACGGCTCTTCCAAGTGGCAGAGAAAGCCTGGGACCGAGTTAATTGTTTTTCTTGCGCCTTTCTGAAACTGTTGACAGTAACGATATCATATGCGAGCGCCAACCACGATATGTAAATGCGCTAGCTTGCAGCGCGCGTGAAGGACGAAGCCGACTTATGCTGACTATGCAGATGACCTAAGATATAAACTGCTCCGGGAGAAGCTACGTCGTCACCAGAAAAAGTAAAAAAGAACACAAAATACAAAAACAAAAGATAAAGAACTTGTATCTGATCTATTTTTGCTTTCGCACAAGGCCACGCAGTAACTGGTATCGGAGAAAGCAACCCTGACAGAAAAGTGCGAGGGATATAAGAACTATGCAAAAGGATAGCCAAGTGGCTGGAGCGATAAATGCCTTCGTTATGCGTTCCACTGGCCGTAAATAGCTCTCCTCTGCTTCGTCGAAGCTGAAGCCTAAGTGATTTAATTAGCGCACGAATTCTGAAACATTTGTCTGCACGACAAGGTCATGTTAAAAGAAGGGCCTTTAGTGTTGCTTCGCTGACATCTACTGTTGATGCGGCCATGAGTGCTCTATTACGGGTGATACAGCTTGTGAGAGACATACATGAGTTGATCATACCATTACATCAATTTATCCTTTCTCTTTCTCGTCTTATGTTTCCCTCGCCTTCGTTTGCTGCTGCTGCCTCTATTGTGGTGATTGTAGCTTTGTCCTGGACACGTCATAGAACTCTTCATCTAAAACGCATAATTCTAAAACGCATAATTCTAAACGCATAATTCAAACGCATCTAAACAAATTGCATAATTGCATACCAGTATGGAGTTCATTACCCCTCAAATAAGGATACCACAAAATGTTCTACCATTCTTCATGCTCACCTAGAGATATACTTTTTAATCATTTGAGGGGATTGTTTGCATATTTTACTTAAGTGTCAATATGTCATGTTTTATCCATCTTTACATATTTCTTGGCATACCTAATAGGTAAATTACACACTTGAGATATATTTGTTATGTAAATCATAATAATGAACGTAATTAAAACGCTAGTCGTATGCTTGGCTACCTACGTCACAACTTTTTCAACGTACCTACTAATTTGAAACTTTTGTCATATAAAACATTAATACGACCCAAACTCGAATACGCGACTCCGGTATGGGACCCTGCTCATGGAAACCTAATCACTGACCTCGACATGGTTTAAAATAACTCAGTACGTTTTATTCTTGCTAACTACAACCGCACAGCGAGTATAACTAATATGAAATCTAATCTTTACCTCCCATCGTTGGCATCTCTCAGAAAAGTGTCTCGTATTGCCCTCGTCCACTAGTTGTACCATCATCATACTCCACGAGATCACCTCATCCTCCATCCCATTTATGTATCCCGTCGCATTGATCATCAGTACAAAGTTGGCATTTTGTCATGCAACACTAAAAGTTTTTCACAATCATTCCGGCCGCGAACCACACGTGACTGGAGCCATCTTCCCACCGAAGTTGTAGGCCTTATTAATTATGAACAGTTACGTGAAGCCTTAGAATATTGTGTATACAGGTGCCATATAAACACTCATGTAACCAACTGTATTTGTCTTCTTCATTCTTTTGTATTTGCTACTCCCCCTCTGCAATGCCCTTGGCCCTGAGGGATTTAATAAATGAAATGAAAGAAACTGTGGTTGTAAGCATTTTTTGTAGATATACTGGTTCACATGTCTGTGCTTTAATAATTGTTTAGTATCTTCAATGTCGTTTGTACATAGTTCTTTTTGTTAGGTATATTAAATGTATTTCGATAACATTTGTGCTGTTCACTTGCCCCCACATTTGTAACTTCAAGCCCTCTCTTTAAAATTATTCTACTTGTGTAATTGTAGGAGGTCTCTCTGCTGGTTTTCTGTAAACTCTTGGACCTCCTCCTTTGGTGAGTTTCTACAATGTATACTTAGCTCCACCATGCTTCTTGAAGTAAACTGGACATATGACCGTGGCGGACACTGAGACGCGCATAACCAGCTCACTATTGCATCCTCGCAGATAGAAACCGTTAAGAAAGGCAGTCGAACTCTCGTGCTAACCCTCCGGGCATTTATAGTGCGAGAAGTTCTGCGGCCACAGCACGACACAGCAATGACTAAGCGAAGGTCATCACACTCTTTTTGGGTTTGGTTAGCTTAACAGAGACGTAAAATGTGTATATAAGTGGGAAATGACATACTTCGGGCGTCAAAGACGGAGGCTCGTGACGCTCCAACGGCACCCGACAGCTTTCTAGGTGGGACATGGCTTAGCATTCAGGGCATAGTGACAGGCCATAAAATTATCCTTTCAATCGTTTATTTCTCCACAGCAGCCTCCTCGTAAAGCCTCGGATCATGTCCACTTTCTTCATTGAAAACTTTCAAACTTTTCCATTTTACGGCGGTCACTTCGTTCCATTTGTCGGGTTTCGGCCTCTCTTTTCTGACATTTTTGCTCCTGCGCCTTTTCCGCCGCCATGACTCTCTCAGCATAAATGACTTAAAACGTCATCATCTTTCCGATAGGTCTTTCTTTCTAAACTTTTGAGAATGCCCTGAAATGCTTGTAAAATACGACTTGCAATACATTCAAGAAGCTCCTTTCCCCAATAGGTCCCTGCTTAGCTGAACGGCGCTGTTACGAGAAGGAGTGAACCTGAATTACTTTAGAATTTCAGCTTAAGTGAAATGATGAAAAAAATAGAGTACCCAAAATACTGTCGAGCGTCAAGAGCATTCTACTGCAGAAATTTTTAACACATTTTATCATGCACCGAACGCGAATAGGTGACTGGTTGCGTGAAATGCAAGCACTACATCATGAAAGCTGTACAGTGTCATCGACGTTACCTGATAATGTCGGTGTAGCCATCATGGGTGGAAGTCGCGACGTGGACGGCAGGGCGTGACGCTTCAGCGTTTATGCTGTCTACCGAACAATGCAACATTGACAAGCCTAAAAGGCCAACTCAAGCGACACAAAAACTCCATAATTTACTCTGCGAAAACAACAGCAGGAAATCTTCTTTATGACAAGCGGAACTTTTTACCATGGGCAGGAAGGAGGGTGTGACGCTTCAGGATTGACGCGCTCAGGCTCTGGAGGTAATGTTGAGCCCAACCACCTTGCAGCTACGCAGATAAAAACTCATACGAACTCAGTTGATGCACATGACTTTGTTTCTGAACCGTGCTGAAGGATTCATGTATTGCAGATTCCTGAGGTGTCTTTTCATGAGGATACGTTACATATACGGTATACAACGCAAGAACAGATGAGTGATTTGATCTACAGACTCATTCCGTTCCCTTCAAAGTCTGCATGGTAGTGCGAAATATCGACCGAAGATGGGTGTGATTCGGCTGCTCTTCTAAAGAAGCCGGGGATTGTAACGTCAATAACACCACCGTCTTCAAATGGGGGGCGATTAACTTTAAGGTATTGGACGTGGCGCGGTCGATAACACTCGGAACTTTCTCTCGAAGCCGATTGAAAAATGCCTCGGCACACGTTCACGCCTCAACCATAGCGTACGGCAAGACTCCACTTTTTCCTTCTACCCTTTGGGATTTCGCCGCGTATCACGAGTGTACAGAGGGAAGGTGAAACGTGGACGTAGACGAGACATGGACAAGTTCCGTCCCGCGCAATATGAATCCAACTATAACTACCGTCTACGCATGTGTGCGATGCTGCTCAGGGGACCAGCACACACAACTCGCCTGCGATTCCTTTGTATGCTACCCCGTTAACACCGAAGCAGCTTTCCCCACTTGAGTTTGGGATCATTGTCATTTCGAACTTCAAGGCAACCCCGAAACGCATATCGACACTGCATCAAGGAGAGAAGCAAACCTTGGCCTGAGTCACAAATAAGACAGGAAAGGAAGCGTAATCAGCAATCCCCGAAGTGGAAGGACATCGCAGCGGAGCATCGATGTTCACTTTCATTTATCTATTCGATTACGTGTTTGGGGTGGCTTTTGCTGCTGCTGCTGCTGCTGCTGCTGCTGCTGCTGCTGCTGCTACTGCTGCTCAGAGCATCACGTTTAATTCTGGGGTTCTTACGTGCCGAAACCGCGATCTGATTATGAGGAGGCGCGCCGTAGCGGAGGAGTCCGGAATAATTAGGGCAGCCTGGTGACCTTTATGGCGCACCCAAATCTAAGTGCACGTCCCCAGCCGCTCGCTGTGTTGCTGCAACGTACAGTCGTGAGCACTATGACAGAGCACGCCGAATTTGTTTTCAAGAAACGATTACTCGCGATGTGTGGATTCAAACCTGACATCTTAAACCAAGTAGTTTTCCCGCGGGACATTTCATTTCACCGACTGCTTTTATGCGAGGCCCGTCTGCTTAGCCACTACAAACTCTTGAAGGCGATTTCAGTGCTTGCTTTCGTATTGCTTGAGGGGTACTCAAAGAGATTGAGCTATGTTTCAGTAAGCCGATAAATAATCAAATGATTGGTATTTCCTTTGCTTTTGTGGAGACACTTTTATAATGCTGCGTGGTGTTAGTGCTGCGGCTGTCCAGTAAAGGTGCGAATGTTCTGGGCATAATCAAAATTTATGGCAGTGCCCCTGCTAGACTTACTACAATGATGTATTTTATTTTCTAGCATAGGGAGGTACAGTTTTCCAGACGCATTCCGTGGCTGTTCATAGACGTTGTCGGACTTGTTCAACGAACCTTCCGAATGTGCTTCTCAGCGCCATTGCTTATGATGTGAGACAATATCTTTACTCTGAAAACAATGAAGTATTCGCAAGTCTTTTTCTCCTGCTTAAATCCCTATTTTCGTGAGCGCTTGCACTTCCAGATATCTGACTTGCTCTGTTGGTTAGCGTGACCATACTCTGGGGACGTAGGAGAGGCTAAGAACACTAAGAAAACGTAGTCAAACACGTGACAACCTTTTACACTTGCACAAAAGAGCTGTCAGCACTTCCTTCGTTCTTTTGTTGCTGTCGTCACTGTCTAAATTATTACGCCCTCTTTCGTCCTTACAGGGGGATAACGTGACGAAGACGATGGGACCAGAGCCAATTGCAATCTATAGTTCTTTCAAACCCCGCCCTCCACCCCCTCCTGCAAGAAAACCGGATTAACCGTTCGTGTTTTTCAACACCAATATCATCACGATAGATCAACAGACCCTCTCACCCATACACTGTTACGCCAGTTCTCTTCCACTCCGTCTGGCTGCCGGCGTTCGCTCACGCCGAATCGTTACGCGTATGCGTAGTCGAAGGGCCAAGGTCGCTCCCTGCACCCCCCTTTCCTCCCCGCCCCCCTTAAGTTTTCGCTCGCCGTTCGACGCGCATTCGCTAACTGTGAACTTGCTTTCTTACTCGCATGTTCGCGAACCTTCGCTCGGGGTTGCTACCCTCGCAATGGCGACCTTGACGTTTCCTATGGACAAAAACTGCCGAAGTTGCCCCGACGAAGGACTTTCTCGCCGGCGTGAAGGAGCAGTTCGCCGGGGTGCCAAGGAGTCGATGCCACTTGCGACTTCGGAACACCGGTGAGAGTGAGCGTACTCGTGGTGCTTGGGAAGCGACGAGGACCAGGCTCGAAGGCATGCAGTCCGCGCTTATCGTGACCGCTACGCTGATACTCCCCGTGTACCTGCTGTGCGCGCGAGTGCCTCTGCTGAACGATGCGGCCGTTTTCCTCGGCTCGTGGATACTGACGCTCGTGGCCAGCTACTGGCTGGCATGCTTCCTCTGGAACAAGACGCTGAGGAGATCCGTCGACACGGCAGGCAAGGCGGTGTTGGTGACGGGTGAGCGGCTCTTGGCATCAGCTTTTTTCTTGTTGTCGTTGTTCTTGTCGTGTAGTGCACTGAGATTCTTTTGTAGCCTCGCGAAACCTGCTGTACAGTGTAATGAGCGTTGCTTACAAACAATCTTCAAGATTAACTCGTAAGCTCTTACGTAATATTCGTATTGGAAATAAAGCGACATTCTTGCAAGACTGTACGGAAGCGGTTTATTCGTATTCGTTGCCGTTTTGTTCCGAGAAAGTTGATGCTAATTTGATGTATACCATTTTAAGGTAATCGCAAATAGAATCAGGAACACCTTAGACTTCTGTCAACCAAAGGACCAGGCAGGATTCCGTAAAGGCTACTCAACAATAGACCATATTCACACTATCAATCAAGTGATAGAGAAATGTGCAGAATATAACCAACCCTTATATATAGCTTTCATTGATTACGAGAAAGCATTTGATTCAGTCGAAACCTCAGCAGTCATGGAGGCATTACGGAATCAGGGTGTAGATGAGCCATATGTAAAAATACTGGAAGATATCTATAGCGGCTCCACAGCCACCGTCGTCCTCCACAAAGAAAGCAACAAAATCCCTGTAATTAAAGGCGTCAGACAGGGAGATACGATATCTCCAATGCTATTCACAGCATGTTTACAGGAGGTATTCAGAGGCCTCGAGTGGGAAGAATTGGGGATAAAAGTTGATGGAGAATACCTTAGCAACTTGCGATTCGCTGATGATATTGCCTTGCTTAGTAACTCAGGAGACCAATTGCAATGCATGCTCACTGACTTGGAGAGGCAAAGCAGAAGGGTGGGTCTGAAAATTAATCTGCAGAAAACTAAAGTATTGTTTAACAACCTCGGAAGAGTACAGCAGTTTACGATAGGTAGCGAAGCACTGGAAGTGAATACATGGAAGTGAAGTAAGGGAATACATCTACTTAGGGCAGGTAGTGACCACGGATCCGGATCATGAGACTGAAATAACCAGAAGAATAAGAATGGGTTGGGGTGCGTTTGGCAGACATTCTCAAATCATGAACAGCAGGTTGCCACTATCCCTCAAAAGGAAAGTGTATAACAGCTGTGTGTTACCACTACTGACATATGGGGCAGAAACCTGGAGGCTTACGAAAAGGGTTCTGCTGAAATTGAGGACGACGCAACGAGCTATGGAAAGAAGAATGATGGGTGTAACGTTAAGGGATAAGAAAAGAGCAGATTGGGTGAGGCAACAAACGCGGGTAAACGACATGTTAGTTGAAATCAAGAAAAAGAAATGGGCATGGGCCGGACATGTAATGAGGAGGGAAGATAACCGATGGTCACTAAGGGTTACGGACTTGATTCCAAGGGAAGGGAAGCGTAGCAGGGGGCGGCAGTAAGTTAGGTGGGCGGAGGACATTAAGACGTTTGTAGGGACAACATGGCCACAATTGGTACATGACCGGGGTAGTTGGAAAAGTATGGGAGAGGCCTTTGCCCTGCAGTGGGCGTAACTAGGCTGCTGCTGCTGCTGATGATGATGATTTTGACATAACAGGTGACGAAAAGCACTTCGTGAGGATTGTTTGGAATGCCGCGAGGTGACGTCAAAAGGCTTCAAAGAATGTGCATTACCAAGACTCATAAACTGTCAGCAATTCATCTCAAACGTCTGGCGCATCACGTCTTGCTTTTTGGATGTCCTATTGTTTCGCCCAATATGCCGCACCTTACCTTACCACTCTCGTCATACATTGTCCTTTCTTTGGGCGTAGTTCCGCACACCGGGCAGCCACTTAGTCTGGAGTCTCCGACTACAGCGGCCCTCGCATATCTTTGTTTAAAATATTTAATCCATCGTTTATGTACTTGAATTACCTAGGTCTTCGATGGAATATAGAGCTAACAGTAAGTAGACCTTTGCACTGACAGCAAACATAAACAAAAGATAATATTTAAATCTTTTACTTTCTTTGACTGTAGCGCATTATGAGTTTTGTCATGCAAGTGATTCCGAATTTTTTGCGTGTAAGCTCTTCCAGGAAGTTTTGCGGAAAATAACCTTAGTTAGAATTCAGTTGGATTCATAGAGCATAAAATGCCGTTTTCGTGTTGCTTAAGAGCTCGCATTTTACCGTCGTGGAATTTATCGTCATTGTGATCGCCAGTCCTAAAACTCTGACGGCGCAACCAAAAAGAATGAAAAGATGAAAGTCCGTTTACGTGAAGCCTCTGCGCAATGCCACTGAGTCTTAATTGTCCATTTGTTGGCGTTGGCCTGAAATTTCCCGTGCGTTTGTTTTTAGCTCCTGCAGGTTCCTTCTCTTTCTCCGTCTTGTCATTTTGTACTCGGGTATGACTTGGATGTTTTGACCCCTCTACATAGCGGCATAAAACGCTCTAGTGTGAGGTGTAATACTCCCAAAAATAGCCCTTTCAATCGCGGGCAAATATGCTATGTCACATCGCACTACGTTATCACGCCAACGCTGGCAAAGGCTGAGCAACCTGTCAGTCTGGATCCCGGGCGCTGGAAAGATAAAGGCTCTGTTTTACGAACCTCCCTCTTCCATGCGGATATCCACAGAAAATGCGCCCGTAACACCGGAAGACATGTAGCACACGCAAGCAAATTAGAGGGGAAAGGATTCTATGGGCACCGTCCAAGCTCTGCTGAGGCTGGTGAGAGGGCAGCACTTTCCCCCAACAAGCCTTCATTGTTACCTCAAGTTACGCAACCAGTCTCCACTCCACTACGACAGCGACAGTGGCGCCCCGCTTTGGTGGCGACACACACTACGAAATTGATTCCCATAGTATGGCCAACCACGAGATGGCGCCTCCTTTCAAATTCATAAAGAAATGGCTTTAAAGCGGAAGAGAGGGGGAGGGAGAGAGAGAGAGAAGCGGAGACACCCAAAGTTCTCACAGATTATTGCAAACGTCTTCTAGTTTGTGGTATAAGGATCTGATAGAATGCTATGGCACCGCACGGTTCAGCGTCAACGTTCCGGTTTCCGTGGCCGCGTTACAGTGTGGGCACATTGCGCAAACAGTGGCATGCCAAACCTTGGGCGATCTCTGGAAAATTTTATGGCGCTTCGCATAATCGCTAGCCAGTAGCTGCTTTTATTAGCATCAATGAATGAATGAATAAACGAATACATCAATCAGTCAGTCAATCGATCAATAATATACTATAGAGACAGTAACTTCACGGACGCTTCTGCAAAGGGAAAAGCTCAATATTTGCTCGAAATCTGAAATCGATTATCGGAGTTAGTATTCTTTTAGTGATGTCAAGCCTTCCCCTTACGTAAGCAAGCCACCGCTGTATGCCACCATCTGAGCTTGAGAGCGAAAGGAGCTAGCAAAGCGGCGCGTAGATCACTCGCTTCGCCTTTTTACTGGGCGGGAAAATTGTAATGCGTTATCGCGTCCATCCGCTGTCACCGCGGCGCCGGCGGCGCGGACGCGATAACATCAGCGGAAGACCGGCGAGCGCGCGCGTTTTAAGAGGGAACCTTGCCGTTCGGCGCCCCCCTTTCGCCGGCAACTTCGCCAAGGAGCTTTGGTCGTCGGCCCCGAGTGCGGCCAGCCTTAGGGGACGACGACGATCATGCCGCTTGGGACCGCGTACCGCATCATACACACTACGGCTTGCAGTGTTGTGTTACGGTAAAATCGGCCCGGGGGTGAAATGGGCAGGAGTGTACGGCCACGTCATCCCCCCCTCTCTCTCTTTATATATATATATATATATATATATATATATATATATATATATATATATATATATATATATATATATATTGTTGAACGGTATGCAGTGTTGAGCCATTGTATACGAAGGTGCTGCCTTTGACGGTTTTTTTTTCTTCTGTCTTTACTTCATTCCAAGCAACCTCACGCCTTGCCCTTGCAAGAACGAGTTGCGTCGAGATCTACGAGAGTTTAGTTTGGCGATACGGTTACCGCTTCGAGAAAGTAATATCAGGCCATATCGGAGCCGTACTTATACTCACTTGAAGAAAGCTGCTGTCTTTCCATCTCGCGCTGTGCTAAAAAAGCACTTAACAGGTTCCAGCCACTGCCATTCTTACAGGCCAAGCGTTACTGTGGCAAGCCAGCTCAGTGGAAGCCTGGAAGGTTGAGGAAAGTTAAAGAAAAGGAAAAATTTCCATCCACCCTACTGTTGCAGGAAGCTAAAAAAGATCAATGTGGTGTTTTTTCCACATGAAGCTTCGTAGTTCAAGAAAAAAATTCAGTACAAATCTTTCTTCAGTGGCGAAGATTTCTTTTTTTTGCTAAACCAGCATGTGTTTTCTCTGTAGCTTCTTGCTACAGTGGGGCGGACGACAATTTTTACCTTTCACGAGTGTGAAATTGGAAAAGTTAAGCGTAGCAGAGAAAAATTAAACAGTGAATGCACGGCTTCACAGACGCAACACCCCAAGGGAGTAGTGGCAGTCACGTTTGCACGAGTAACGGCTTGTCCTATCTTTACCGTCATTTTCCTAATCCAATCAAGAGGATTCATGCAAGAGTACGACAGTTTTCCTTATGTACTCTCCTATGTTGCATAATCACACTCTAAAGAGGTTCTCTTACTCCGTTTGTGTTCAAACGGAGGAAACTTGCAGCGTCGTTGAGCATGTGAACTCCGAAGAGCGGAAATTAAATATGAGACAAGCAGTGACTTCGCGAAAAAAGAAATGTTGCCAGAACTCTCTTTACACCTACACAGCGTTTTGCTGATGAAGTGCTTGAACTAACAAAAAGAAAGCAAGTGTGTGACTTATACAGTAGTTTTCACGGTTTGAGTTGGAGCTGGGAGATTGCCTGAGGAACATTCGTGTTACGGATTAAAGTTGTACATCCGGTTTAGGTTTTTTAAATTGCTCAGTAGGCCGTGATCACTATACCCAAGTAAGGTTTAGCGAAAGCCTTGGCTCTACTATTTAATACAGAAACACCCTTGTAGCACGGAGGTGTTCTTACCTAAAGGAACTAATTAATCATTGCTATTAAAACTAACGTTTAAAAATGAAATAGAGGATAACTCTGCTGAGCGGAGGCGTTGAGGAATATTGAAAGCAATAAGAAAACATGGATCATCTTACGCAATTTCCGAACCAGAAATATAAGTAATAGTCTTGTAGCCAGCACCTGCTAGAGAGTAAACAAAAAAGAAAAAGAAAAGAGACAAAGTAAGCAACTTATTTTGCCCTTGTCAGCGTAAGTAATCTCGACAGGCTGTAGTGAAAGGTACGGTATTCAGAAGGCCGTAAGCGCAGCTTGTTATAAATGATCAAGTCATGGCGGTGAACTTTCCACAGGATTTCGTGCGTCGATGCGCCTCCAGATATCGTAGGCCAGCGTTTGGCACAAGCAATCGAGGACCTCAGTCTAAGGTATTCGGATTACCGTCAGATAAAGGACCTTGATAAGACCTTTGCGAGTCAATGTGAGCGCCCAGAAACAGGTTATCTCGGCATCGCAAATCACAAATTGAAAGTCAGAGTGCGAACACAGGGTTATGCGAAGGACTCTCTGTGCTGTGAATGCACGAGCAGCCTGGTTAGGGTAAGCAATCCAGATGTAAAGTTAAGCTGGCCTGACTCGAAGAAAGCCGGCGTGGCTAGACACAAGGTGAAACAGTGAAACTAGCTGTCATTGAAGCGGTCTGGCATCCGCCTGTTCGACCTCCCGATGTTATGGAGAAAATTCTGGATCGGTGTTCACCGGATTCCGCTGACAAGTTAGCAGAGGTTGAATCTTGAGTAAAATAAGGATTGTCCAAGAAAGAATACAGAATTAAAGCAGGTATTCTGAGAGAACTAGCATAACGAAATGGACGTAGGGGATAGTGAAGAAACGTAAGCTAACGAATATTGCGCTGTAACGGTTCTCTACATCCTGGCGTATTATTATACAGCGCAGGAAGTGTGAATGGAACCGAGGAACTCAGATTTACTTAAATACCTTCCACCGACATAAATATGAGCTGGCAAATGTGTAGAGAGTAAATTAAAAGCTTTGTTGGTATGACGAAGACTAAATGTAACGCTCCTCTGTGATTTATTTGCAGATCAAATAAGAGGGTATGCAGAAAGTTCATAATATTGCGTTGTTGTCTGGTTACAAAAATGAAAGGAGTTATAAGAACTGCGAAACGCGCGTAGTCGATTTAACAGGTACCATACACAGAAACGTAAATAATATAGATAACTCAACATTTGAACGAATGAGTGAGCTTACCGATAACAAATTAGGTAAATGAATAAGCGAATAAATTATTGACGAATCAATCATCGGCTAGCTAATCCGCTCGATTACTGAATGACTGAATGAACGAATCTCTGTTTCAGGCTGCGACACAGGCTTCGGCCACCATGCAGCCAAACGCTTTGCCGACGTCGGCTTCACCGTGTTCGCCGGCTGCCTGAATGCCGCCAGTGATGGCGCCCAAGATCTCGCCAAAAGGGCAAACGTTCGCGTTCTTCAGCTGGACATCACCAAGGACGAACAGGTGGAGAAGGCCCTGGAGGCGGTTAGGACAGAACTTGGATCAAACGGTGAGGTAGTTTGGCGAAGTGGTCGTCGCTTATCAGTCAATAGTTATCAGTGTCATTGTAGTTATTTGCCAACTGTTACCGATGCCGCTGTAGACAACCGTTCGGCGAGAAAACTTTTCTTCCTTAGGGCAGCAGCTCTTGTCCCGAGGAAGACGAGGCTTCTTGTAGAAATGTTGGCTCTAGCGGCATTCTTTGTTCACCCACTGTGGACCACTTGCCAGAAATAAGGTCCACAAGCACTTGGCTACCCGATTTTAGCTGTAAAGAATTTCCCCGTTGAGTACCCTTAACCTTCGGCAATGCTCTCACCAATTGGAAGACAAGACCACTGAGAATGAATAGACTTACATAGACTGCATATATATGCAATTTTTTCAAGTGGATCAAAGTCCTAGCTGCGTCACAAGCGCGTGATGGAAATTAACATCGCAGATAACGAAGGATCCTGGCATACAGCATGCATTTAGTAGTGGAATTGTAGAGACTAAAGAACTGGGGTTGCCATATGTCACTCTATGTGTTATGCTCCACTGAAACGATGCGATGACCAAAGGACAATTTATCGGCGTGTTCCCGGTTGCACAAATTTATTCTTAGAGTTAGCAGAAGTGACGAAAAAATAGCGCTGTGAACTCTGTCGGTTTTGTGTGCTCAAGCCTCTTTCTAAACCACTTTTCCCCCAGATGATGACGATTTTTTGGTATCTCCTTTGAAACTGCGCGGTGCCAAATAGTGACCTAGTCTGCTTGAGTTAATCACGTATGCTACACATGTTTTTCATCCCTACGCACCCGCTACCAACGCCACCCGGTGAGTGGCTGAGAGAAAAGGTGTAAAAAAATGGCAGGAGTAGTGAAAAAAAAAGACAGACAGAAAACTTGCTTATTTACTGCGTGAGGTTGGTCTGCTGTTTTGTTGGTTTGCTTATCTATTTGCTCCGCTCACTTGCAGTGCTTTGGGCAGTGCTTGCCAACGCTGGAATACCTGCTGTTGGGCCCGTCGAATGGAATTCTATGGAGAGGATCAAACAAGTGTTCGAGGTCAACGTCTTCGGGCATGTGAGAGTAGCCAAGGCGTTCCTGCCTTTGCTGAAGAAGTCAAAAGGTCGTCTAGTCTTCGTCACCAGTGGTCTTTGTAAGTGAAGCAGAGTCAATATGTTATGTTCTTATTTCATACTACAGATATGTTACAGATCTAAGGAGATAAAATACAGAAATTCATAACATAGGTTCAAAGGTAGCAAGTAAAAGCAACTAAAGAAGTATAGTTATAGTAGTTTATGCGGTAGATATGCTACGTATAGTAGTCTGCATACTACAGGTTCGCAGTTCCCAGGAATCAGTTTCTGAAAAGCTAAGGTTATCAGAAACTTCAGTAACAAGTACTCCCTTGATCGTTTTTTTTTTGCTGTTCACTGCATTTGGGTTCTCGTTTCTTTGATCACCTGCTTCTTGATACGCTCGCTTATATATATCTTCAAGTATGCAGGGCTTGTGCTTTTGGTCAGCAGTCATGTCTTCAATTTCAAGGGTGTCAACGTCTCCCTAGATGTCAGAGTGATTATTTTCGTATATTGTATTGTTTTCTTCAATTGCTTGTTGCTATACGGCTCTGCACTTATCCCACACTTTACCGAGCGCCTTGTAGCACCGTCAACATTGACAATCAATCGAAGCGCATCGCTACCAGTTATTCACCACTGTGTGTGTCCTTATTCGTTTTCTCATTTTCTTGTGTCATTTCTGGTTCCTTATTAGCCATCAAATGCTGAGGAAAAGTCGACGGCAAAGGTTTCCAGCATCATAAATTTCATAGAATGAATGAATTTGGTTTTTTTTAGAATTTCTTACCATTACTAGAAGGAACTATGGCGCTGCGATTGTTCTGCCACCATGCAAATAACGGATATGTCATATATGCGTGCTTGGGGCTTCAGACATTCTTGTGGCTTTGTTCATTAGGCTTTATGTTGGCCTAAATTTCAAAGCACTTTATACTTTATACTAAAGCACTTTATTTTTTATACTAATAAAACTCCGCAAGCACGCATAATCGCTGCTAATTGCAGTGGTTACACTTGTCCATGCGTCCGTGGCACAACGGTTTCAATATGGGGATTTCGTTCTAGAGGTCCTGCGTTTGAGTCTAGCCCTCGGACAAGTCTAATTATGCTAATTTCATTACTTATAACGCAGTACCTGCTTAAAAATGATCCCTTTACAAAGTCACGAAGCCATTTAAAGCAAGAAAGACAAAGTTTAGGCAAATACATGTATTATTCACCATTGCCGTGCTGGCTGAACTGCTCTGCTTGCAGTTCCCATAGACACTAGCGCCACACTCTGGTAACCGAATCAAACTATGATTTGTTTGCTACGTCGAACTGAATCGAATGCACATAAAAGGATTGCACATAAAAGCTGCTCCTAATGCAGCCTGAGGAACCTGCAGACCTTTTCAAATCCCTCAGTTAACCGCGTGGAATATGTCATGACCCAACTGTGTATGTAAATCTACTTAGACATTCGGTGCTGTGCACGATGGCCCTAGTTTCACGCTCGCCTGACTTTGCTCGTGGTTTTGTTGTCACACCGCAGGTCGAGCAACCATACCAGGGATGACTGTGTATTGTATGAGCAAGCACGCCATGCTGTCACTAGTGGACGGCCTCCGTAGGGAATGTGAAGACGATGGCGTGGACGTTGCAGCCGTAGAACCGACAGCGTACAGGTGAGTCTGTGATTAGAACGCTCGTTCACTCGTTTGTTGAGGGCACATACAATATAGCGGAGCGTTAGTTCATTTTCGTGCACTGTGATAGCAGAAGTGCATTTTAGCGGTGCATACAACCTGATGGTTACAATATGTATCGCATGAATGTAGGTATCACGAAGTGAGGTAAACAGGAGAACCCACTTATTTGGCGACAGCGCTCCCTTTTCGATGCGGCGCGGGAGCAGCTTTGCCACTTGTTTTACAGATGGCGACACTCGGCATTTTTCCGTGCCAACATTTGGTGCGTTTGCTTCGCTGTGGCCAACCGTAGTCGCTGCGTTCGCCGTGTCGGTCGTCTGCTTCAGCTGCCGCTACTAACGTATGCGCTGTGCGCCGTTTGCGTCATATCAGTGTGCACAAACCTTTTTCGTCTGCTTCAGTTCATGTTGCAGGCACTCACGTGTTAACGTTTGCTTGCAACGATCACCCATGCGAAATGTTCTCGCTCGACAACTGCTAAGTGAATTTAAATGCGTTTGCGGCGCAATCTGGCTCCTTTTCAGAACCTCGCAAACTAGTCGCGTGAAGCCCGCGCTGTTCAGCTATAAATTACAAACGAAGCATCAAGTACGCCTAGGTTCTTGCTAGATTTTGTGCATGCATATGATGGAATAATATTTGAATAAAAGTACAAGTTACTAACGTGGCAGGGAGCAGCATTAAAAAAAAAGAAAACGGGGCTACAAAAGTGCTATGATCGGAAACTTTACCATCATCTGCATTCCGCCTGGCAGTAAGGTTGTTAGGAACATAGGAGCAGTTCTTAGGAACACTCTTGCTCCACTCATTGAACAACCTTTGGATCATAGGTGACCCGCCGAGAAAATGTTTGTTTAGCATAACCGCACGGTCATCCGAGAGTGAAACGGTTATTGACTTCGCTAATCCCCCATCGAAAGAGCTTAACAATCTAAAACCATTAAATGTGCGGCGAAAAATCACCTTCGAGTTCAACAACTCGCAGGAAAACCAACCTGGGCTAGCTCAAGACTGAAGCCATGACAAATAACAAAACGTTGCGCGACAACTGCGTAGCATGAGAGCCGCTCGAGACAAATCAGTATAAACTGAAAGCAAACGATTTAAGTCTGCAACACTTATTAAGCAATGCAAAGAGCCTTTTTGCAATCAGACTGACATGCAACTTGGTTATTTTCTTGTCGCCGGCTTGTACTCTGCAGTGCACCCCTCTTCGGCCGCGTAATAGCAGCTTGTCAAGCTCTGACTGTTTATTATGAAATCACGACGCCCCGTGCTCCGCTTATTGGTGCTAGCACTCTGAAGGAAAAGAAGGGATACGCACTAGGGCGAAGCTCTATTTACAGGGCTGATTTAGAGGGCCTGACGACATTCGGCAGGCGCTGAGTTCGAGGGGGTTCGCTGCATCGTTAAGGGAACCGACCAAACCCATTGTTGACATAGAGTTGGCTTTCCTGAACAACTTACTCCGCGTTATGAACAGACGTGTTGCGATATGCTATCTGTTTGCCTTGGTATTGGGCCCGCAAATTTTTTGTTCAGCTGTTTCGAAACGAAGATGCTACGAGCGATGGTTTGCTGCAGAGGAGTAACGCGGTCAGAATATCTCTCCGGTTTATCGACGACTGAAAGCAATCGAATGATCGTTTCAGAGATTCGTAGTGTATTATCTAATAGTTTGTGGCAAATGAGAATCATCATCGTCATCATCATCTTCATCATCATCGTCATAATCAGCCTATTATATATCCACTGCAGGACGAAGGCCTCTCCCTGCGATCTCCAATTACCCCTGTTCTGCGCCAACAAATTCCAAATTGCACCCGAAAATTTCCTAATTTCGTCGCACCACCTAGTCTTCTGCCGTCCTCTACTGCGTTTCCCTTCTCTTGGCACCCATTCTGCCATCTTAATGGTCCAACGGTTATCTAATCTGCACATTACATGACCTGCCCAGCGAATGAGAATGAGAAATGCGAATGAAAACTCTGCAGTAATTGCGCATTGATTACCGAACCCATGATGGTTTCGCATTTAGTCGTAAAATGTCAATTTACGCGTGAGAAATTGAGGCATATGAGCCCGTGACATATGATACGGCTAAAACTTGCCGCAGAACCTATCTACTATTATTGTCAGTATCACGCGAGAGCGCCCCATTCTCACCGCACAAATACTTTGTTCAACTTCCATCACAGCTGACTGCACGGAGCTTGATGGCACGCCCGTTTGGCTTTGTCGCTTTTGCGGATAAACGCATGGCGGATCTCCGGTGACCTTCTATCCCTCCACGGAGAAGCTGCGCACGTGCGTCTGTATCGTGACAGCACGACAGCGATGGCGTTCTTTCGCTTTACTGGCACCTGTATTCTACGGGCATTCTTAAATGTTGGCGTGAAACTGTTGACGTGGCCATAATTTGGTTGACGTTTGCTGGTTGGTGACCCGCAATAATAGCAAAAAAGAATGCTGGCGTGGTGCCGAGTATAGATACTGGCTTACCGCGCTCCCACCATGGGTTCGATTTCTTACAGAAGCTAGAGGGATCCGGTCAATTTAAACGCCAAATATATACTTGGTCATCAGCGCAGAGTCCGCGGGAAATGCCCGCCGCCTCACCAACAGCTTAGCAGGGAAGAGGCCACCGATTGGCGCAAAATACAGACCTATTGCCCCATCTGAAAATGCTAAACGTCATGTATCCCACCCGCTATAGGGACAACTGCCCTTAATGCAGTGGCATGCCCACCCTAATACATGCAACCTTGGAGTGGACGAAGTGCCCTCATAGGCCAAATGGCAATAACGCAATGGAGCAGTGGGAAGCACAGCTAGCCTGTTCCGACTTGGCAGCACAAAAGTCCTTAATTAGCCAGGTCAGGCAGGCGGCAGAGGCCAGTGGGGCACTGGACTGGGGGACTCCGTCCATCCCTCCTTAAAATTTTTTCTTGTCAAATTAAGTTTGTATATATAAGTACAGCAGCTAGATCTTCATTTCTTTACGGGGCCATCTTATCCAGGCCACATAGGCAGGCCAAAGTAGTGTAGGGCATATAATGTCCTGCAATAATTACTAGAGGAAACTCTGGCGCTGTCATCGTTCAGCCACCACGGGAATGCTGAGAATACACGCGTCTGTCTGATCTTCGAGCTTGTGGCTTCAGACATTTTTGCGATTATGGTTATTATGCTTTATCTGCTTTCACTGTTTTACCTTTCATAGGAATCTATACTTTTCTAAGTGCAGAAGACTCTGCGAATGCACAAAACCACTACCAATTGCAGCAGTTCAACCTGTCGAGCTGGCCGAATCGAAACGCACCGTGCCTCTCAACGTGGTGCCTTGCCCGAGATAAATTCATAAGAGCGTTCTATGGCTCTAGTCTGTACACGCGTCCGTTTCGTAATGGTTGAAATATCGGGCTTCTGTGCTAGAGGTACTGTGCTTTTATCCTGTCGTCGGTCAGTTTTAATAATGGTTTCTTAATTATTTATGACACAGTAGTTTGTTGAAAATTATGAGTTTACAAAGTCACAAAGCCGTTCTTCCCTTTGTAAAGTAATGCACCCTCGCATGTCAAAGCCCTTGTGCCTGTTCGCATTTGTGCTTCTATCTTTCTGTGTGTTCTCGCTCGTGCTGCACATTGCGTTCCATTTGGACTTTTGCGTGCATGGATGCTGGCACACACACACACACACGCACGCACGCACGCACGCACACACACACGCACACACATACACACACACATACACACACACACGCACACACGCACCACACACACAGTGTGTAACATCGATACGCTTATTCAGTATTGGCGTCACCTTGTACTAGAATTTATATAACGATATGCACGTGTTCTTGTGCCTTGTCACAGGACAAACATGCTCGAGAACATCGCCTGCCCGAAGTACGTCGAGGCGGACCTGAAGCTCCTGTCCGAGGAGGCCCGGAGTCTAATTCCGGAGGACAGCGTGGGCGGTTGGGCGAAGTTTCTGGGCGGCATGTTCGACATACTGACGCGCGATAATCCCATGGAAGTTGTGGACCAGATGACTTTCGCGGTCATGGACACAAGGCCCCGGCCTTGCTATCGGTCCATGACTCTGCCGGACAAGTTCTATCTGCTTTTTGTCAAGCTGTTCCCCGACGAAGTGTTGGACGTCTTTTTCACGCTGTTTCGGGCAGCGGCCCAGTTCGTGAAGTAGAACAGTGCGGTGACCAGTAGACCAACCGTGCCACGTTGTAATAGTCATAAGTGGTTTTATCTTCAAGACTTACAGATTGATGGAAATACGCCAGTGACCCACCGTGGTGGGGAAATGACTATGGTGTACCGCTCTTAACTAGAAGGCCACGGACATGTACGCGCCAGCGGCAGGAGCATTCCCATGAGGGCGACATGCAAAACCCCTTGTGTAATTATTTTCAGGCACATGTAAACGTTGCTGGCCGAATTTCTACGACTTGAATTTGATAATTCCCTTCTCCAAGATGGAACAGTTACGCTACGTTAGCCAGACTGCATGGCAGCCTGAACATAACTTGCGTGAAATCCGCATGAGGGCGACATACAAAACGCCTTGTGTAATTATTTTCAGGCACATGTAAACCTTGCTGGCCGAATTTCTACGACTTGAATTTGATAATTTGGACGAACTTATGTGGAATGTTCGCTTGGTCAACTTACACAAAGTAAATTGAATCAACTTCAGGATTACTACTTTGGGGCACATGTTGAGCGGTAAAATGGAGCAAACTAGTGTTCAATGCTCATAGACTTAGTAGGCATACCGTGTAACTAGCATAACTTCGGATTTATTGGACCCCAAGCTGAGGGATGAAATACGTTGGCGTTCTATTTTTTTCCCAGATAGCCAGCTTTGCGCAATTTGGACGAACTTATGTGGCATGCAAGCGTACTTGGTTGGCACATTACGGGGACAAATGTCACCTAACTGGTGGTGCCTAAGGTCCTCAATACCGACACGTTCTAATCTCTTGAATGCGACGTGTGCTAAGCAAATAGTAATAAGCAAATAGAAAGCAACGAATTTCAGGTAATATATAGCTAATCAGCTATTGTACTGCCGCTTGGAATGTGTGCCTAGCGGCGGGAGTAATTCATTTTAGATATATACAGTGCCTTTAAGACTCTCGAAAAAGTAAACAGGAGAGGGAGAACGCAGGTCTTTGGCCAATCCTACTGGGAAAAATTACAGGTCCGAGGGCGTAAGATGATACCATCAGACAGACGGCTTGCTTATCACTAGCGACGAAATGTTCGTAGTATGACAGAGAAAATTTACCTTTGTCATTTCGGGGGAAGTATGAAATCTGTAGGGTAATACAAGATGCGCAATGCATTAAGAAAAGCTGATTGCTGTGCATACACGTGGTGTATTTCACTGTAAAATAAAAAAAATACTGTCCGTGTTAACCACCCTGTGAACAACATACACGTGATGAGTATAGTGACTGACCGTAGCCTCTTATACACCTTATGCACTGACATTAGCTTGTAATCGGTCAGTTTCACAAGTAAAATTGGTCGAAGCCCAATGTTTCTCGGTTCATGTTCTCTGTTTTTGTTTCCTAAAACCACTGAATAGCTCCCATACGGCTATGTTTCCAACTTTCTGCGGTTACTTAAAAATTATGTTGCGAAAATCATAATCAGTTTATTTTCTTGGGGCATAGTAATATGCTTTAAAATTACTTGAAGATTCCGTTAAAAAATCTTGGGCTACTTGCACGAAGCGCTTTATCATTAGGTAAATTTGCCAGCGACAGTAAGTGGCAGTAGGTTGCTCCGTGGTAGTTACAGGTCCTGCGAGAACACGATGTTGTGGAGAGACAAATGTTCGACGCTTGAACGGGACTCTTTAGGTTTGCCACTCGGCAACCCGCTCTCACGCAACAAACTATAATAAACTTGGAGCTTTGAGTCAGTGGGGAAGAATTGGCCTACAAATAGTGCAAGCTGTGACGTGCACAAGGCTCAATTACACGAGACCATGGGAAATCTTCAAATAGGAGTGCAAGTCTGTCTAATTTATTCCGTGTCATGCTAGAACTGAATCTGGATAATCGTGCCAATTGGTTTGCGTTCATCATCCGCTTTGCTTCCCTCGAGATTAAATGCCCCTATTTAGGTTGCCATGAGGAACTTTTCAACATGGCGATTATACCGAGTCAAAGTTGTTCATGACACATTTTGAAATGCAATTTCTGTAGTTTTATCTAAATGTGGTGTCGAATTTTGAGAAGCATAGCACAGATTGTCAGCAAACTATAAAAGTGTTTCGAGACAGCGTAGTCCATGCCGGTTAAACTGTGCAGTTATTTATATTTTTATTCAGGTGGAGAAAGCCTCTACTGACCACATTGCTCTTGACCACATTGTAGGATGAACATACCTCAGCTGCATAATTTGATGCACAGGAACTTGAACTTGGGTACCAGATTTTTAATCACCTGTTATCTTTACACACCAAATTTGAACCTTGGATCAGGTTGTATTTCATGACCAGAGTTTTAGAGCACATGAGCACATTAAACGTCTATTCCTGTCGTCCGTGTTTGATGAGCTGCGAAACTGAGGCCTTGAGACGGTTTGTTCTTTCCTTGGACATTTCAAGATATGGTACTTAAGGACATCTTAATTTTAACATTAATAAAAGCGCTGATGTTCCGTTTTCGTCTGTGTAGCTTTCTTAATGCATAAAATCTGCCGAGGAGACAGCTCAATGAGAAGCCAGTCTCAGCCTCGCAGCGATGCGGAGTCAAGGAAATTCACCTTTCGGCTATGAAGCTATATGAGGCACATGGGTTTCACTGCTGATGTAGCTTGCAAAAGCAAAAACAATTAAGTACATCTGAATATCTAGACGAGCATACAATGCTATCTTCTGACGGTGTGTGGTAACTTGTGAAGGTGTGCCCCAAATAAAAAAAAATGCCTGGATTTCGGCAGTTATATAATATGTTGTGCACGTGGAACTGAAAGTGACAGTATGAAAGAACACATTCTAATATTCATCCTTTGTAAATATAGTTTCCAGTATTTAGACATAGAATATAGGTTTAATAGATAGAAGATACTTTCTATCTTCTTTAAACAAACATATGGAAGTCTAAAAGTTGTGGTAGCACTTTTTGGAGTGATGTTTGTTGCATGCGATATATATATTGTACAGCATTTACTTGTGGTTTCTGAACTAACAATTATGTTACTGATTGCATTTGTAAAATGCCACACCTGTGATAGTAAAGACGTACAATAAACAATTACTATTGAAGCATAAAAAATTATTTCAGGTTTCATTTTTTCTTTACTTTCGGAATCGTAGAAATTTCTTGCGCTTGTAGCTTGTGTTATTGATGCAATAATATGATATGATACAATATGATACAATAAAAGCTAACAATGGAATTTGTCAATTTTACTCTCGAAAATACATCATTAAAAACTTGTTATTTGCCGGCGAATTTGCTCTGGGAACGACGTCATCACGCAAGACCTGTTATTTTTTCCTGCACGGCAGCGTTTCTACGTTTACAGCGAATCCGTTTATGGCTAGGGTTCCGGGAAATTTCATGTGTGCGAGCAAAAACTATCATCATTAGCAATAGCTTGTGTCACTGCTCGCGCGTTCGTCATCGTCTTCTTCCACAGCTGGCTCGTTGGCGCCCCTCGCCGTAACGGCATGAACGCGGTCGTGCTACTGATCCAGCATTCGTCATCATCGCCGTCTTCTACAGCTAGCTCCGTGGCGACTCATCATGTCAGCTGTCATCTGCGAAGGCGCTGATGGCACTGGCCCACTACCAGTCGGTTCTTTGCCTCAATATATCCCTCGCGCCTTCGCAGTCGTCTTCCTCCAAAGCTGGCTCCGATGCCACTTCATCATGTTTCCATGCAGCCCCTTGCTCTGCGAAGGTGCTTACGGCGCTGACCCACTGCCAGTCGGTGCGGTGATTTCAGTCTCAAGTTCTCTGCTTCAACATATCGCGAAAGGAAAATACGAATGTACGACGGCGAATCAGAAAGTATTTGCCACTATATTGTTATTAGCTTAATTGCAGCTGTAAATGCGAAGTCAACATATTCATTCCCAGCGGCGGACCTTTCTTGGACCGGCCCGGCCTTAACTGCCGGTCGCTCCGCGGCACCGCGCTGCTGTCAGTTGTTGTGGTTTACGCGTCCACGGCGTACGAGCAATGAAGTGTGATTAGTTTTCTAATGAGCAAGGGATGAACGCCGATCGAAATTCATAGGGAAATGCAGCCCACGTATGGGGAAAGGTGCCTCGCTTTGAGACGTGTGAGGTTGTGGCGTTGATTCGCGTGCAATGATGAAGCCAAGATAACATTCCAACGATGGTTCCACAGTGAGCCGGATGAATTCTACCACAGGGACATCTCAGATTTAGTGCTGCGATAAGACTGGTGGGGGAACTATGGGGGAAAATAGTGTAAGGTACTTAGAATAATACGTATTTTTGTAATTGCCTGTATGTACCTTATTTTGGATGATAAAAAATAGAGGAAAAAACTTTCTGATTCGTCCTCATATATAAACAATGTGTAAAACGAATGCACAACACGAATGCACACGAATGTATAAAAATGAATGTGTGTGCCTACCTTCTGTCACGATGACCACCGACAAAGTCAATAAATGTGTGTGCACCATTGTTCAAAATTGTGTGTCACCACTTTGTCGTTTGCTAGAGTTTCGCTGGTCCTCTACCTTCGCAGAGGAGAACGGTTCACGAGTTTTTCTTGGGATGGTAACTTTCCATCACAGAAATTCTTCTGTAGGAGGCCTGTAGAGTTGAGAAATCGGATTTATGAGACTTTGACAAGCCGTTCTTGAAAATTTCATTTTTAAGTATTTTAGGGTTTTCATACCTCACCAACGCATTGATTCGGGCTTGCTGGTCTGTCATACTGGGAGCCTTACGAGCTCCAACAAGAAAGGTAGAGACAAAGAAAAGGCAATTCACAGCGCTAACTTCCAACTGTTTGCTTCGGAGGGCACATGTCTTTTTATGGACTTTCTACGCACGCCCACGAAGGTGGGACCTCATGCAAATTGCGGCGCGCTTACATGACCTGCAGGCGGACCGCGTTTTGCATGATGCCAGTAAATAATGATATCGTAATTTTGTGCCTGTCAATTTTTTTTGTTGCTCTGAAAATTACTTTATTACATAAAAATTTGTTGTTATTTTGTGAAGCATTTGTTTAGCTCACTAAGACCAATATTTTTGTGATTCACGTGTTTAACGTTAATTTTGCAATACCTACATTTCATAGTACTGTGAATGATATGTCATAGTGTTGGATCTTTTGATCATTCAAATAGACAGCTGCATTGCACGGCAAATAAACTGCCTGCCATTGGGAATATGTCTTCAGATTGAACTGGTAATGACAAAATTGTGCGTCATATGGATGAATACGAACATGCTAGTGTCCCATCAAGAGAGAGTTATATATTAAATTTGGCTTTGAGATTAATGCAAGAAGGACATGTGGCGTCGTTTCTTGGCGAAACGGTACAACCAATCCGTCTACGACCACGTAACCAAAAAATCCGAACAAGGAGAGCTATTTTGCTTAGATAGAATATTGTATTACCTGCAGTTCTATTTCATGCCTTTCCGCTAACATGCGCATGTCGAAAAATGCAAATGAACAGATTCACAATGGACGGAGTGGTGTAGCAATTCCCTGCCTCCGAGTTTGTCATCGCGTCCAGTAATCACTGCTGTCGGCGTTCGTGCACAGTTTTAAGAAGTGACTATGCAGATTGAAAAGTTATGTTTTAAATATGTCTACTCGCTTTCCTGAGAAACTGCTGCCTGCTTAGACAATTTGAATGGTAGGTTTTCTGTTGCGCTAGAAAGTAGACATGCAGTTCCTTTTAAGAACCCCAAGCATTAAAGAATAATCTGTGGCGTTCCACTGTTCGTCGTCTTTCATAGGCTCAGTGTTGGCCTGGGGCACCAATCAATCAATCAATCAATCAATCAATCAATCAATCAATCAATCAATCAATCAATCAATCAATCAATCAATCAATCAATCAATCAATCAATCAATCAATCAATCAATCAATTGCCTACAATCGCCCTCTCTAGCGATTGGCTCGGCCAAGTTTTTGTCATTAGTAAGCGTCACGCATTTAGGAATAAGTAAGCAACTTGCAATGAACTGAGGAGAAAGAAGTCGAGGTTGGTATGAAGGAATGTATTCATCCATTACCTCATTCAGAATTTATAAAATTTTTTCAGGTGTTTTTTTCTATTTAGATAATGCCGACCGATTCATGGCCGATCCCCCGTAGTCGGTTGAGCCATACTTCTAGGCACCAAACCAAGCCAAACCGAAACCCTTGGTCCCCATGTTCGCTGAACGATAACGATACGCAAATATATCATGGGTACGGCTCACTTCGGCCCAGGAGTAGCAAAACATCGTCAAGGACAAAGATACGAGGCTTGCCGGCGAGGCCTCCAACGTTGCGCGCTGTGGGACAGTGTATTTTTGCTAGCAATTTTGCTGCACTGAAGACTCACCTAATGTTGTTAAGTTTCACTTAGCTTTCTCTCTTTGCTACTCAGTGTGTATGTGATTGATGGGCTATGTTTTGAAGCACCCCTAACCTACCTAAGATAGAAGGAAGAATGCTATTTGCTCTGTCCATGGCAGTGTCAAGAATTTCAGCGAATTCACTGGAGGGAAAAAAAGAGGTTTTGCTGCAAGCTCGCCTACTTATTTACATTAAGCGATGATTATTCACTTGTGACGTGATTCTATGATATATATACCAAGAGATGAAGAAGGAGAGAGGGGGGTTAAACGATACCATGCCTGGTTAGGTACCGTGCTGTTGGGGAAGTGAAAAAGGAGAAATTCAAGGAAACAGAAATGTTCTTCCGCAATCATATGGCCTGGCCATGTATAACCTCGCGTATACCTAGTAATATTGCATGAGTGTCGACCGCACGTGGGATATCGGCGTGTTGTAGCAGCGAGAAATGACCAAATCAGCAGTAGAGCACGCAAGCACAAAAACAACTACTCAATGCGAACGTCATCTGCTTCGCCAATGTCTGCAGGCGTGCAGAAACGCTACTGTTGTAATTTTTGAGGCTCCATTGTCCATGCTCTTGAGAACATCTGGCACGCGCTGGTAAGTTTATTGTATTTAAGTTTTTAATTTCCTGGCACATCGGCTCTGGTCGGGTGATACGAAAAAAAGAAAGAAGCAAGAAGCGCATTGCTAATGAATCCTCTCAGCCGTGCTCACGTTCTGATTTATAATTTTTTTTTTGCTAACACGAGCTCAAACTGTGCTGTCGAGTTCTGGCATCACCGGTAACCTATTGAAGAGAGCAGTGTACCTTGCAATGAGGAGTGCTTCGTGCACTTGCACATAATATCACCGATCCCACCAATTCTCGCCATTATAGTGCACTGACATGCCGTGTGGTTGATGCTCGCACGATATTAGTGAATAAATGGGAGGCTACAGCCACCTGCATTACTGACGTCATAGGTCTAGCCGGATGTGGTTTGCGGGTAGTAGTGAGCCATGCAGCCAGACGAATAACGACCCCTCAAATCATTGGTAATGCTGGTTTCTTGAGTGTGTTGTGACTGTCTTGACTTGTATGGGTGGTTCTCATTATCCCGGAAATGCGTTTCGACAGAAGCACAACGTAACTTCAAACAAATTTTGCTCTTTTTCAAACAAAACAGCTAAAAGTTAAAGCATCGTTGGCTATCTCATAGGTGCACGGTAGAGATCTTACCTGCGGCTAGAGATTGCAAGTGCAAAGAACCTCTCAGTAGTTCGGACTGATTCATGTGATAAAAAGAAATTTGAGGGCCAGAGATGCGCTTTGCAGTGTCACGAGGTTTCGTCTTGAGATGTGAATGTAACGCGAAGAAGGATAAGTAAGTGAACACTGATTTGAACAGCTTTGAGTGAACAGCTTTGGGGACATGACTTGTTTTTTTCTTCAGAATCGTGAATCCATTCAATGTCCTTGACGACCGCTTTACATAGCGCCTATATATATGCTAAACATAAAAAGGGACGCCTTTTTGCGTTCACGTATAATGTTATGCTCAATATTCAAATGAACGAAAAACATTTTGGTTGCCGCAACTGGGACGTGTCTGTAGCTCGACTCGTTGCGACGAGAGTAGAAAAACTGGGCTGGATCTTATCGGCACTTAAACTCGTATCATCTAAAGCAGTGTTCCTTGTCTCTACGAAAAAAAAAGAACGAAGAATAAGCATTGTAGGCAACGTTTACTTAATAATTATGCCAGATGCTTAACTTCACAAAGACACCGTGATATTGAAAGTATATTGCGCTGTGAGATTACATTTTGATTACGAAAGAAGCCCGCCGATAAATTAAGGAGTGACCTTGTTCAATTCAAACGTCTTTCTCAAGCTTATGGCGAGGTAAAAGGGCGGGTGCACTTAATCGAAGGCTGCCGAAGGGTGCGTCTTGTCTTAAGTATCAATCAAGTAGATGGCCAGGAAAAAAACCGGCATAGACGTTTCGTTTGCCGTGCATTACTGCTTGGAATCGTGAGATTTCTAGTCCTCTACACACTGCCAGTTTTACAGATCGGATCTTGAATGTCAAACCCACCGTCCGCAAACCAAAGGACACTTGTTCGCCGTTCTCAAAGTAATATCGTTCCAGGGGCTGAGGGATATTGTGACCTATATATCCACTAGCGCTGTTTTGGTTGCTTTTCTCGCAGAACGTAGCTTACTCAACATAAATGTTTCGGTCTCAAAGCATGCGGACGTTGCTGCAGTCAGAGATTCGCGCTCAGTCTAGGCAACTTGTTCGGTGCGTGGTGGAAGTCGTATCAGTAGAGAGAGCTTTTTTGAGCTGATGCCTGGCTGGTAGACACAAACCTGGACGTTGCTGGACAGACGACGGAAAACCACTGTCAGAAGTGGCCTGAGAACAAGTAGGGCCTGCCTTCAGTTGTCTTTCTAGAATTTATTCTAGAAGAGTTCTGCGGAGGGCGATCGAGGGTCTAAGTCCAGAAGCTTTGGAACAGACTACTTACTGTGACAAAAGGTAAGATTCATCAATGCAATTTCAAAATAGGGAAAGGAAAATGAGGTTCATATTTTGTGTCAAAACAAAGAGTTCAGGACGACGGGAGGAGGGATGCGAACGTCGAGTGATTGAGTGCTCCAGTCCAACTGTCCCGACTTGTCCCGGCACCGGTCCGGCATATTTGCTCTGTTCGTATTACTCGTGCTGGCGTCCGCGCTGTTCCCCATGTCGAACGTGGGCTAACTAGTTCAGCTTGAAAGAGTTGTGCTGATGATGCCTTTTGTTTCATTACCTGCTGCGCAGCCATGAATTGAACTTGAAATAGTCTGTGGAGCGTCATTCTCTTTCGAGGCAGTCCGTTTACCATGCTGTATTTAAACACCAAGTTGAAGCTGTTCATGAGGCATGCTTTATGGCCTGCTTGGCGCAGGTATGCCACGTCACAAATTTAGGCATTCATTGATCATCTCCACTGCAGTTTGGGGTGACAATTTACGTATGTTCTATGGAACACACACTCATAGAACCCATATCATGTAGTTTACGTTCCTTGCGTTTTCTTGTACCGTTCGAAACCGGCAGCAACCTAACAATTTAATTACAGCTCGGGTAAATATTAACCTTCCTTAATTATGCTGAACGCAAGTAATTTTTCTTGTTCTGTGTGTTTCAAATAAATTCAAAATAGTCGTCAGTGTGAGTTCCGTTTACTTCTTTAATGCTACAGACACAACGTCAATAAAATGATGTGACTAACTAGATAACGCTGTACAATGCAGTTTTTGGAAAGTGAACAGCCGGAAAACTTTCAAACTAAAAAATATTGTGATTTGCTTCCATTCAAAGCAACCCTTTGCAGTCAGTAACTGCTACTGTCACTTGACGTTGCTGTAGAAAACGCGATCGGCGATATGACTCGATAATCTCACATGTGAGACCACATCCAAAACTCACGCATTTGTCCAAAGTTCTTGCCACAATGCATTTACTGGAATGAATTTAGTCGGGTGATGCTGAAACATAGTGCTACGACTTGACGCACAGGTCGGCAGAGCACGCATTCACACTCACTCACCAATATCTTTGTGCACATCACACTTTTGTGCGCTCACACTTATCGGTACTAACTCACGTTCCTATTCTAGCTGCCTCATATCCACCGACAGTTACTCGCTTTTAATAGTCGTAACATGATGTTGGACTGCAGCACTAAGTGACACGGTAAGGTACTAGAAGCAGACAGGACGAGTGCTTCTAGTCTCTGTCCGTGTTACTTCGCACTACAATCCACGATCATGTTACCGTACCAACTCGCCCAACTTTCTATCCTTTAGTACTCGCTTCCATTTATGCTTACCGGCCCCCACTTGCGTTTATGATCACGTACACTCTCACTAGCGCTCACTCACACGTGTCAGTCGCATAAGTCAGCAATGACGTCAATTATTACACTGCAGTGCGGCCTCATTGCTTTCATTGAAGCTGCGATCGTTTCCCTTGGACAGTGCGGTGCTGGTCACTTCTATTCCTGCTAAAAAGCTTTTGCACTAAAACTTCCACAGGACTAGATATGAAGACAAGGTGGATCCTGTTCTTCATGCTCGTTGCCCCTCTCTGGGAATTGTGGAAGCGCTGGTCGTTCCTGACACAGTGCTCGACCTATTTCGGCTCAGTTTGCCTGGTGGTGCTAGCGAGCTTCTGGATGGCTCAGTTCCTCTGGTCCAAGGCCTTCAGGAAGCTCATTGAAGGCGACGGAAAAGCTGTTCTGGTGACCGGTAAGAAACTATACCTGCGTAGATGCATTCACGGTTTATTTTAGGTCCGCAAATGATTATCATACCCGTTAAATTGGTTATCGATGACTTGAAGATTACAGTACAAACGGCTACAAGGATAAAAGAAAAAATGGCTGTGGCTTAGCTAAGGTTAAGCCCAGGATGCGAAGCATACTAGCCTTTATTTTAACGCGACAGCGTTAAGGAGCTCGTGTCGCAGAAAAGCCGGTGTCGTCGGCGTCGGCTCAGGCGTGCGGCGCTTGCTCAGGCGCACATTTCGTTGTCGCGCCGAACGCTGCGTTGCTCGACGCGCACCGCGTCCGATGCGGGGCGCGACGCCGCGAGCGCCGGCGGGAGTTGGAGCGCCGGTTCTCCTCTGTCGTGACGTCACGGTGTCACGTGATTTCATGGTCACCGCCGCGCCTGAGGAGCTGGGTTGAGCCCTCGTAATATGCTTCGCATAACGTCGGCTCAGGCGTGCGGCGCTTGCTCAGGCGCACATTTCGTTGTCGCGCCGAACGCTGCGTTGCTCGACGCGCACCGCGTCCGATGCGGGGCGCGACGCCGCGAGCGACGGCGGGAGTTGGAGCGCCGGTTCTCCTCTGTCGTGACGTCACGGTGTCACGTGATTTCATGGTCACCGCCGCGCCTGAGGAGCTGGGTTGAGCCCTCGTAATATGCTTCGCATAAAAAGCGCTCATATCCATTGTAACCGTTATCGTACTTGTATGCTGTAGCCTAAAAGTAAGTGTGGCCCCATTTTCCTACACAGATAATTACAAGCTATGATAATATCGAAAATAGTCAATCTACTCTTTACTGTCTACGTACATGTCTGTTTGCTATGCTGTCTATAAATATTATTTGTGAACTATCGCAAAACTGAGCCGAATCTCGTCTTCGTTCACCCTCATTTGAGCGGTTCATGGTGACTGTCTATGTACGCTAGAGCCCTGTTTTTTTGAGTCCCTAACATAGACTATGCTTAATCTGCTATACTTCACTTGCTTGCGCCGTTTTCATATCGTAACCGAGTGCCCTGCGTGCAATACCAAATATTGGAATAGCTGTAAGCATTCCCTTCTCCTCACGTATGTTTTCGTTCACACAACGATCTACTGTTAAGAATATCCCGACGAGATATTTGTTGCCGACATTTTCAAAACCACACTAAAAATCAATCATTTAGTCTTTAAGTGCAAGTGTAATCTAGGGAAGCGAGTTTCTGTGGTATTTTGAGGATTACTGCACCGCCCGGATTACATTTATTGTTGGCACAAAAATTACAGAAGGGTATGTTTTTGCACTTTCGGTCCAGGTCGAGCCAAATGTACTTATCGCGTTCATGGTGAAGCTGTACCATTGTGTTAATGGACTCTTGTAATGATAATCAGACACGCTTGTTTTCCAGAAGACTTTGGGTATTTCTAGGAGTGGCAATCATCTTTTAACTTTTGCCATTAACAGTCACACTCGCGGAGACGTAAGATACTATTGCTACTAATTTAGAAAAAAATCCGTATTTACAGATATCTCTCGTTACTAGAGCACTGCTTACAAAAGAAAGTTGTCAAAACTTATTATTGCAAAGGAAATCAGGTTATTACGTTGGTTCCACATCGTTTGGGACCATAAGTGAATTACCATGGTTGTACCGGTCGCCAGACAAGATTGGAAATACGTTTCCCAGAAAATTGATTGGTTTTAGGCCGATTAAGGGAAATGAAACTTTCAAAGTGGTTCTCCAAGAGGAAATTTCTTCCTTGTGACTTGGAGGAAGGGAGAATAAAAGTCTAAGAAGAACTTGGACAAGGCAAACAAAGTTGAATGCATGAACAAACAAAACAACACAGCTATGTGCATCACGATTTCTATTCCTGATTGGCCTTTCTGAAAACACAATTCTGCAAAACAAAATGTCAATCTGTTAATAATTTCCGGTCATTTCCCCTCCGCCCACTATAGTAAACCGATTGAAAGCCACGACCTCATATATTTGATGTAACATAGTGGCTGGCTCCACGAAGCCGAACTTAAAATGAGAGACCGCTCTTTTCAAGGCACTTAGCTGTTTTCTTGATGTGCAAGTACGTGTTGACTGCTTCTTATCTTGCTGTCTATATCACCTTTCTATTCCGCTGTTGATCTTTCCCAGCATCAGGCAGCCAGCCGCACAAGATCTCATTTAGCATTCATGACTTCTCGTTTTATTTTCTTTCACGGTGTCTGAGAACACCAAGTGCAAAAGCAACCCAGTGAAAGAAAAGCGCATTATAATTAGCTTGCTCTTTCCGTTTGTTGTTCGTGTTGTCTTGTGCCATTTGCTAGTCATTACAAACCAGCCAGCCCTGCAAAACGTTTTGACCTCAACTGACCACAAGCTTTACTGCCGCGAACGATAATGTCGGAGCTTCTTGCTTTAAAGGGTGGTGGGGAGGGAAATTCCGATCCGGTGGGCCCCCTCGATTACGCGAAATGTTTTCTTTTTCATTCATGCCTGTGTAGGACATACTAGTTCTGAAGTTCAACAGAATGAAAGCCCTGCAATATGTATGGCACTGTTGCAATAAAATTTCTTTTTCGCCCATGCAAGGCTCAGGTTCAGAGAAAACTTGGTGCCAATCGATTCCATTGTTGAAGTATATGTGAAGCACTGAAATGCCTTTCTTGACGCGCCGATTTAAATCTGGGGCAGCGGTAAAAACACTTTGAATAGGATTTCCCGCACGTAAACATTTTGTAATACCGAACGCATCGTATATACTATATGCTCAGTACCTCACCAGCTATCCTAAAAATTATGATTCAAGTTGGGGAACCTAAAGCATATCCTAAGGTAGCGTGTTCTAAACGCTGGAACGAGGTTTGAGCATCAGGACCTCATCGAGGACCTCATCGGAATGCCGATTCCTTGGCAGAACACATTCGCATATACAAACATATATACAAAAAAAAAACAAGCAACTGCCGCGTTGCCCATGCCTGTCTGAGTCTACATTAGGCATGCTGTCGTACTATCAATTATACCGAAGCGGCAAAGATGTGCCGCCCGAAAAAGTGCGTGCCCAGAAAAGGAATGGCCACTCGGTCACTTTCACCTCAGGCCATTGACACAGCCGAAGCGAAAGTGGCCCAGTAGAAAAAATATTTACGCCCGTTATCGGATCATTTAAGGTAATCTACCACGAAACTTTGCGCTTTTGCTTTAAACCTTGTGCATGCTAAACTTGTTGCCGTCGCCGTCAAGGACCCATGCGTGAGTTGACCGTCAAGTCACGTAGCGGTTCCCGCGCAAAAACCCAGCAATCGCTGTTGTTTACTGCCGACTGTGTCAATTCTTCGCGGTTTTTACAAGATAACGGAGTTGGAATTTCGCCTGCTTGTTTACGTATGGTCGCTCGCTTGAAGCAACACGAGCGAATCTACCAATTGTACATTGGTTTGTTATTGAGAATAGCTAGGGCCCTTCTTAACGGGATTCAGTTGTCATAAGTTTGTTGGGTTGAGGTGCGTAACTAATGAGCAGTGTAATCAGGACAAATGTGTGGTGATTGCATCGCAGCAGAAATAAAGCTGTTTATTTTTAAATCCTACTAGTGAATCTGAAGATTTCAGCCCTTTTATGAACCTCAAATATAGTAAAGCTCTTGGCATTGATGATATCCAAATAAAGCCGATAAAGTATGTCTTAGAATACATCCCTGCAGCTTTAACGCATATGTTTAATTTAGCTTTACAGTCTTGGTTGTTGAATCTGGGGCGCATCTTCATTGAAAATTAAGAGGAGTAGGGTAACTGTATTTTATAAAGGAGGCAACAGAAACGAAGAGTCAAATTACAGACCTATCTCAATCATTCCTGTATTTTCCGAAGGGTTGGAAAAGATTATTTTTTCTCGCGTGTCAAATTTTTTCGACAGACAAAACATTCTATCATGTGCTCAGTTCAGCTTTCGTGAAGGCAGGTCAAAGGAAACTGCTTTGCTCACACTCAAGGAACTTGCACTAAAGACAAAGAAAAATATCTCTTCACTTTGACACTCTTTATTTATTTATTTATTTATTTATTTATGTATTTATTTATTTATTTATACACACTGCAGCCTCAGTGAGGCTATTGCAGGAGTGGGATGAACAATAAACATACGAACATTTATAAACAAGCTTGCGTGAATTGTTTCAGTGGTATTGAACGAATGTTGTCCGGTAATGAATTCCAGACTTAAATTGTCGATGGAAAACAATGCTGCGTGTAAAGGAATCAGTGCGAGCAAAAAAGGTTGAGATATTTAGAGCATGGTGACTCCTCGTACATGAGGGTTTCGAAAAAGTCAAATAGTTATCTAGAGAGGAGATAACTATCTGACATTGATTTCAGCAAGGCATTTAGTTGCGTAAATAATAAAATTTTGCTATGGAAATTATCACAGAATGGCGTTAGAGGTACTCCATTAACATTACTTGATTCTGACCTTACTGATCGAAAAGAATCAGTACAAATAAAACACGAGAAGTCATGTTTTCTTCCTTTACGAAATGACGTGCCACAAGGGAGCATACTAGATCCTATGTAGGCGTTAAAATGTAATGTAGGCGTTTTTAACGCCTACATTAACGACATTACTAATATTCATACAACTGTAACATTTATGGGGGATGCCGTTGACACTACTCTTTTCATTATTGGTCCGAATTCATAAGAGAAAAAAGGGCAGATTTATTGATGTACTCACGAAGCTATCTGAATGGAGAATCGCTAATTGCCTAAAAATAAACCCTACTAAAGCTAATGTTATTTCGCGCAAAAAATAAAGCTCTTACTAGTAATCAAACTTTAGTGTGCTGGTAAAGAACTGCAAATTGTTGATGAACATAAAATATTAGGCGTCACTTTTTCTTCGCACCTTACTGGTGCTCATTGGCGGTGCTCATCGAAGCAACATGTCTGGATTGCTGCGCAGGTCCTTTCTTTTTTGCCGTTGCCTTCAAACTTCAGCGGACATGATCTGCCTGGTTCGTTTGGACATGCGCTGTGGATTCCTTGATCTTCGGGCACGTGGAAACGTCGGCTCCAGCCAAAAGCCTTCGTGTCTGTTATCACTGCCGAAAGTGGAACGTCGCGTATTGGCCTCACATCTGTGTGAGGTCCACGCAAGGCACTATAAAAGGCGCAGATTCTTTGCATCTTAGAGGACACGGCAGCGCTCATCGAAGCGACATGTTTCACCAAGTCTGGATCACTCTGCAGGTTATATCGCAGTTTGTTTACTACTGCTCGTACGAATTCCTGTACTCTTGTCATGCTGCCGTTGCCTCGAAGATGGCTGTTGGACTGTTCTCCTACTCTTGCTTTGTGGTGACGTAGGAAGCAACCCCGGTCCCACCGTTGCGGAGAAACTAGCTGTCATTCTTGACGTAATTAAAGAGATAAAAGATGCGGGCAAGATACGCGATGCTACCCTTTCAGAACTGAACCAGAAGGTTACAAGATTGGACAAAGTCTTGGAATTAGCTAAAGCGAACGCATTGAAAATACAAAAAAAAACTGGAGGAAACGGTACGACATTTGGAAGAAGTTTTCTTCACTCAAAATAAAAAGCTTGTTGACTTCGAAGACCCAGCTCGTAGAAACACACTTTTAGTTATCATTATTAAAGAATCACCTGAGGAAGAAAGACAGGATCTTAATAAAGTTGTTCCTAAAGTTTTCCAAGAAAAGCTTAGCGTTAGTGCCAGTTCCGTGGAAAGTATTCATAAGACTGGTAGGCCGTGAAAGAATAAGATAAGACCTGTTATTGTGAGCCTGTACAACTATAAGGAAAATATATACCTGTTTAAAAATTACTCGAAACCTAAGGGTATCGGCATATCAATTCCCGGCGATTATTCTAAAAAAACCTTGCAAATAAGAAAGAAATTGTGGCAGTCTCGATTAGAAGGCAGTCTTTCAAATGATCAAGTGAAACTTGTTCACGACAAGGTGTTTGTGATCGGTGACGTCTATGCATGGGACAAAGCCAAGAACTGTAAAGTATTGCTCCGTAAGAGTACTAAATCATAAGACTGACACTATTGTACGAAAGAGGAGCCTGTACAGAAGGTTCTTCGTATTGTTTGTTTGAATGGCCAAAGTGTGTGCAATAAATTAGAACTGCTTGGACGCATTTCGCTGTAATGTGACCCTCACATAGCCGTTATCCCAGAAACGTGGCTTCACGCTAATGTCCCAGATAACGGTGTATTCCCACCTTCATATTGTTGTTATAGGAACGATCGCGAAACAAAAGGAGGTGGTATTGCAGTTCTTGTAAAATGCGGGCTTTCATCCTTTGCGCTGCCAGAAGTTGATAACAGTCTCGGAAGCGTTTTTTTTACAAAGTCCAATTCAGCAGCAACACTGTCATTATTGCAAGAGTTTACAGGTCACCTGGATCCACTCCAGAATTCTTTTTAGAGCTCTACAATTATTTAGAAAAATACCGCGATCAAAATATAATTGTCGCTGAAGGTATTCACCTTCCTTGTATTAGCTTGTATTAGCTGTGTTATTCACCTTCGTTGTATTCCTTGTATTATACACCTTCCTTGTATGCCTAGTTTCTTAGCCGCTTATATTTTTAGAAACTAGGCATTGATGCCCAAAATACATAACAATCATTTGAAAAATCTCGTCATAGGCATCAACACTTTATTGAAGCTATTTTCGCTCTTACGAATGTTTATAAGTATTCATTCTTTCCCCGATGCAATCATAGATTGGAATGCATTGCCGCATGATTCTCTCCTATTTGCCCCTGATGAGTGATTTGGACCATCAGAATGCTTTGTCTGTGATGTGCTATGTTGTTAACGTTGAGCGTTGTTTCTCTTCTTTTATGGCTTTTTCTTATGCGTGCATATATCTCGTTCAGTTTCTATAAGCATGCATCGTCCATTTTTAGTGTCTTTTTGTCAATACGCATGCTCTTTTTCAAGGCAGAATACTTTTGTACTTTTTGTTTTCTGACTCTCCGGCTTGGACCGTATTCGGTTCTCACTATAAAAAATATAAAAGAAATATTTGGAATAAGCATATTGAAAATATCTGTAAAAGACTGCCTGCTATCACAGGTGTTTGCCTCGAAGTCGGTGTCTTCTTCCACCTAAAGCAAAACTTAACATTTATTATGCCTCATTTTCCCCCATTTAGGTTACTGTAGCTTAGTGTGGGCGACTACAGGAAAGACAAATATTATGAAAATCCTTTCTTTCTAAAAGATGATTCGGCACAATGACAACATGAGTTTTCTGGAGGCAACGCGGCCAGCTTTCTGAAGGCGTAAAATTATCAAAATAGAATTTTTCTGCTATTTTCACCTTCTATCGGTGTTTTATTTCTCAAATACTGCCTTCAAAAATTCCCTGTTGTATACTGCATCTTTGACACCAAAATTTATTTCTCTCAATAAAAAAAATAGTGATACGTGGTATGTTCCGCGTTTTGGTAATGAATATAGCTTACAGTCATTAAAGCATATTCTACCATACATTTTAAATAAATATCTAGGTACACATACTTCTTCATGCAAGGAACTACGAATGCATTTTGTAAACATGTGATCACTGATGGTTTTATCGTTTTTCAGAGTCAATTGTGTTACCGTTTTTCTAACCATTACACACATACGCTTCTATCTTCTGAAGTATCTAATATGTTTTCTTTTAGTCTCTGTTATCCAGTTTCTATATCAGGGCGAATCCTGTTAGCTTTTTCTAACCCTTACACACATATATTTCTTTTTTCTGATGTATCAAACATGTTTTTCCTTATCTCTACATTATTTTCGCTCTTGTTATTGTGGATTTATGTAAGTAAATAATTTGTACTGAGTGTCTAACAATGTTACTACTTTTGATGCAACCATCATGTGTGCCTTGTAACCGTGACCGTCGGCCCAGTCAAGCTGCTTTTCCAACTGCTTTGAGTCTAGGGCGTCCACCAGAACTCTTGTATTTCTGGAAATAAATGTGTATTGTATTGTATCGATATTAAGAATGTCGACACAAATTCCAATAATAAAGCTTTCAAAGTGCAGAGCCTGGTGAAGTATGTCGCAGGGAAAAAACTGCATTGTTTCCTTACACCCGTAAAAATGTTTCATTTGGTGTTCGTGCATCTAGCTCAAGTATAAAAAACAAAGAGAGCAATACAAACACCCGGGCCCGAGGTTCTCGCCTGTTTTGAGTAAAGCACCACACTGAAGCTTTTGGAATACAGGATTTCCAATAAATTTACAGATTTTTTTATTGTATAGCGAGGAAGCTTTGTAGTATGAACATGGTTGTACATTTTTTTTGGTTTTGCTAGATTGATCTAATAGTGTTTGTTTAGTGCACAGGCATGCATGGCACGCCTGATAGGCTCGCCTATCGAAACCTCGGCCAGCCTGTCTGAGGCGCTTTACCCGGTTCACCAAATGTTTATCCTACGCAAGGTCTTAGAGTATTTAGACGACACATGGTACCAGAGCTAGTGCGGTGAAACTGGATGTTTAGACTGTTTTTCGTTTGTACGTAATACCTACTCATTCAAGAATCGACAGAATAAGCTGAAAGCGGAAGGTGCTCCTTGAGTACTCGGTGGAGGACCCGTAACGTGAAAAGTGGCATTTACCCGATAAACTAAAGTGAAAGCATTACAGGCTAAATCTACTGAACTGCTCATGGGTGACAGAACACAGTTCAGCGAACCCGTGAGTGAAACAATGCATCGTTTTGTTATAATTTCTATAGTCACGATTGTACAAATTAATGCGAACGTGATCCCTTGGGAGGCTGAATATAATGAGACATGCAGAACCAGTTTGATAAGTGCGTTGGTTTCGGTTACTTCAACTCACACTGCCATAATCACTAGTCAAAGGGAGCGATGTCTTACTCACTTTCAACAAACTCTCACCTAAACATATTACTTGTACCTTCTTCTAAGCCTTTAATTACACACGAATTTGATTTGGATCACAGGTTGCGACACGGGCTTTGGAAACTTGCTAGCAGAGCGGCTGGCCCACGAAAGTTTCTTCGTGTACGCCGGCTGCCTGGATGCCAATGGTGACGGTGCTCGCGAATTGTCGAAGAATGCGAGCATCCGAGTTCTGCAAATGGATGTCACGAATGAAGACCAAATCGAGGCTGCGCTCGTCTCAATCAAGAACACTCTTGGGACTAGAGGTGAGCTAAGAGCCTGTGCTGAACTCTTAGTGGGGCATAGACAAAGGGGGGAGTGGTCCCATTGAGACCCAGCCCACATCATCCTACATTTTTTACGGCTGTCATCTATACGTGACGAATGTAAAGCGGCGCTTGTTTGCTACGCATAGAACTCTCTGATGAACCACCGAGAATAGTGTCTTCACATGTAGCGCTATCCATCCAATAGCATATGAAGGTGCAGTTTCTCTGCCCGAGGTGTTGTTTTAAACACAGCAGTGGAAGGGCCGATGAATCTGTGGTGCAGTTTAGTAAAACACTCTGGGTATTGGAGCAAAAATAACAAAGAAAAAGAATCGTAAACGCATTACCTAGGTGGTCAATAATATACCTTAAAGCCCCGTAGTTTGCTACCACAAACCCCAGATGCTAAAGGGGCCATGGTAACAAATTTTCGAGCGTAATTTATGCATTGAATATTGAAGCATATGCGTCTGACAGCCAGCTGGCAAAATTCTAGCACATTCGATGCAGTAGAACATTATATTGCGATTTCTTTTGTGTCGCATTTGAACCGTACAGCAGCTAGGCAAAGTCAAGTGGGGACGACATGATTTGACGTCCCCGGGAACGGCTCCGCAGAGTATTGGAAGTCGGTCTCGAAGGCTGTGTTTTTGTGCAGTAAAAATATCGGAACTTACTGCCAGCGCGGTGAAGCATCATGGCCACCATACGCTGCTTTGTTTTTGAATGTGTGCTTGTGTGACATGCTGCTGCTACTTGTAATGCATGTGAAGGCGTTGCGGGCACAATTCAACAGCGATGCCATTGCCTTGCCGCGTTGTTCGGTGCAGAGCGTGCGAGGAAAAACATCTGATGTGGTTTCGTATTGTTTGAAAGCAGACGACACAGCGGTAGCCCTGCATTTCCTGATGTCACACAGTCTATGCGAAAAGGGCGGTCGCTGCTTGTGGCAGTGGTTTAGAGGTAACGATTTCAAATTTTGAGTTAGAAGGTTCGCTGATAAGTCAGTTTTTTTTGTGTGTAAACACATTGGGCCCTCTACTCTCAAATACAATTTTAAGCTAAGGACATTCAGATCACCGTGGTAATGGCCGCTTCATGGGCCGAAAATTAGCACAACAGAAATTTCAGAATAACGAGTTGTGTTGCACCAGCGACTACCCTGTTGTAAACGACATCCTCTTAAATTTCATTCATGCAGCTTGCTAAAGAATGTTAGCGTGAACTGCTCTCATGATTTACTTATGCTTTGTGCAAGTCTTGGCATAGCTCAGCTCATGTTCAGTGGCCTTGCTTACTGCGTGCCAACGATTACAATGCTAATGAATAGCTAACGTATCCGAGGACAGAAATAAATCACAAAAAATAAGAATATTAATATACGGAATTCTAATCAAGCAGCAGTGTAAATGTTTAAAGAAAGGAGAGTTTGCTTAATGAAGAGTTCTTAAATCTTGTATTCCCGTGCTTCGCGCAGTCCTTTGGGCTGTAGTTGCAAATGCAGGCGTACCTAGTCACGGGCTACTCGAGTGGGAGAGCATGGCATCAATACGAAAGGTGTTCGAGGTCAACGTGTTCGGTGTGGTAAGCGTGTCAAAGAAATTTCTACCACTGCTTAGGAGGTCCAAGGGTCGCCTCGTTGTCGTCTCCAGCGTTCTAGGTGAGTTTTACACCGTTCAGCACTCAGTGATCATGTGGTCAAGTGGTGACGCTGCTGTGAGTGTGTGTTGAGTGGAGCAATACTTATGAAGCGGGCGCTACTTATAAACTACCATGAAAAAAAAATGATTGTAATGTGCGATAGCATGCCAACCTTAGTAATTATTCACACCTGTTACCATGTCTGTATGTAGAACTTGTCTGACACGCGTAAAAGCTTCAGAAAGGTTAACGCGGAAGACAGGAGAGCAAGCTACCGCAGCAACGAAGCTAAAGAATAACATTTGGTTAACTAGTAATGATCTTGCCATTAGGAATTGTTTGTAATCGGAAAAAAATTATACAGAGCTCTGCAATTATATCGCGATGACCGGCTATGCTGTGACATTCCAACGTCACCGTTTGATGTGTCCATGACTTATTAGAATATCTTGAAGTGAGATTGAAAAGGTTTGTGGGGTGCAACTTGTGCCGTTATTTACAGGGCCTGGCATCTACTGCAATAGGAATTCCATGGCAACATTATACAATGAGAGGCTCTGCCTTTCGGTATAGTCCGGAACAAATTTTTTTCACGTTGTCGTAGAAAAACAAACCGTATTGTATTTAGTATGTGCCGAAGACAAGGTAAAGTTAAAGAAAAGTAAATTATGTGGCAGGCTATGTTTTTCGAGGGTCACACGGGTGTCTAAACTAACAAAACAGAAGCCTCAACTTGATGCACAAGTCGAGAGTGTTGACCTTCGCTTAAACGGGACGTTATCCGCAGGTCGCGGCACAGTTCCTGCGGGCGTATCTTATTGCATGAGTAAGCACGCCGTCATCTCACTGGCTGATGGACTGCGCCGGGAGTGCCTCGGCAAAGGCGTTGACGTCTGTACCATCGAACCTACAGCGTACAGGTAAACTCGCGTTATATTTTTCGGGGTGCCAGTCTACCGAACGCCACATCGTATCCGTGGGCCAATGTGAAGTGTTCTTTGGGCAAAAAGTTATCACACCAGTGGCTTCGGGCTGGACAAGGTAACAGGCCCCCGTAAACTCGCATGGTTGGCCGTGTCCTTGCCTTTGGCGCTGCAAGAACTTTCTTTGTCAGCAATGAACCAAGTATTCCAGACTATGCTAATTCTGATCTGACCTGCGCCATTTCCTTCTTTTTGGTTATGCACCCGACAGGACACGGATCGTGGCGGACGTGGGATCTGTGAAGATGATCCGCGACGACCTGAGTCGGCTACCTGGCGAGGTTCTGGACGACTACAGCGAGCGTGAGATACAAGAATGGATGAATACGGCCGAGATTCTTTTCAAGTGGATGGCCCGCGAGGACCCCAATGAAGTGGTCGAACAGATGGTGCGTGCCGTCAGGGAGTCCGAGCCAAAGCCGTACTATGCAGCCTGGGGGCCCTTCGATCCCATCTTCTACTTTGTGCTTCGGGAAGCACCCGCTGAGTTTGTTGACGCTCTGAGTTTTGCGGTGCGCAAGATGGGCGGATTAAGGAAATAGATTCGGGAGCGAGCTGACTGAGTCGTGGCTGGACTACAGTGCACTTTGAAGACGCCGATCATTTCATGTCGCACTTCAGTGTATTCTTCATGCAGTGCCGCCGAAACGGACTGTTCTAATGGCAGACACGAAAGGATGGCGAGTATGAAACAGGCTGTTGGGCAGTTTATGTTGCGTAGATGGCTTCTATGAACATGTTTTCGTATTCGTATTTGGAAAAATGATTACTATTATGTTAGTTAAGTAGTGGAATGTACAGTTCATTTTGGGAAGTATATTCTAGCACTTTCCCCGTGCGGAGCCCCATCTACTACGCAAATGTGTTCGAGAGGTTGAAAATTTCGAAAGTTATTTGGTAACCTAAATCCCAATCAATAATTTTTATTTTGAAAGTGCTGGTTTCAGTGCGTTTACGAGGGAAGATTTCTATTAATGTACTGTGGAGAATACAAATAAAAAACACCAGGAAGCTGAGATATCCTAGAGAACAGAGTAATTGGCCAGGACCACTGATTATGGCTGCAAGTATATGTTTACTCATGAATGAGCAAATTTTACAGGAAGCTGTATTTTTTGCATGAGCTATGCTTTTTTGCATAATCAATATTGGTGCAGATGAGGTACGAAAATGAGAATGCAAGCAATGTTTACAATAAAGATTGCGTGAGGCCTACCACGTTCGAGGTGCTAATAACAATAGAGAGAACAAATAATCATCGGAAGAGTACGAATGTTTTCTTTTCGATTTGCAGTGAAATCACGAAGACTATGCAACGCAAGAATTAGAATAATACCAATGTCACTAAATTGACTGGCTTATATATTGAAGGTATGAATCAGTCAATCCAGGATGATGTTATCAAATTTAAATGAAACTTGCACAAGCTAGGGCTGTGAGCAATAAGCTCCGTCGTTTCAAGCAACGTGTCAAGTTTCTTTCAATGATTCGGACTCCTTTGCAAGTTCTTTGGAATTAAAATGTCGTTTTGCAAGATCAAAAATATACCCGTAATCACATGGCGCGCCAGATATGACACGGCAATTCTTGTTCATAAATTTGCCGCCACCAAGCGTTTCGTTAGAAACTTGAGGTTGGTTTTGGCATAGTTGCTTGAGTAAAGGCTTGCCAAATTTTTCATAAAACTAAATATAAAAGACATGCAAAAGGGGGTTAATAAAGGTTTAGAGCTAGTCAGCATGGAGTACGCTGTGAAACACGGCAATATTAGGCACTCATGCTGGTTTAAATAGCATACCCATGGGCGCATAAAAACACAACCACACAAGGACAGATTCACAAGATGAACTTATGTGATTGTGCTACGCGAGGAGAATCCTGCGATAAAATATGCAACAACTACAACAACGAGCCTACGAAGAACTTCCGGTAAATCACTAGTTACATAGTGGGAGGCACCAATACCGCGGAGCTACTCATCACTTATCGCCGTCTGTGTTTGGATGTTTCAGGAGTGACATTCTGAGCACAAATATACATTTTCCACGCGATGAATGCAATCATGGAGACAGTAGAGAAAAATGAAATAATGGAGGACTGCCGGAACCGACATCACTGTCAAGAACGTAGAGGGACACACGAGTCCGAATACTTAGGATAACTGCTGTTTGTTAATGCAATAGCTTCATGTAAGCCTGGTGTGCTAGAGTTCGGTGCTGCGGCACGTTCGCGGAGGACTGTGGCTTTTATAATACTGTGGTTAGTTCAGCAAAATTTGTCCAGAAAAACAACAACTGACGCGTTTAAAAGTGGGGTACTTTTTTTAATACTTGTGATGCTATTACCGGTCGATTGAATGTTGGGTCATCATCAGGAACTAAAATCAGTCTTCTCATAAGATTGGCAGATCGCTCTCCCGTAGCTCGCTCTGTTAATTTTTAGAGGCACTCCACTTACCTTCGGTGCACCACGAACCTATGCACGCAAATCTGTGAGCGTTTACATGCAGGTATATATAAAAAAAGAAGATGACTCATGGTTGACGAGAAGATCCCAGTTGGCTGTGTGGGATGTGCAGTCTTGTATATTGAGAAATGCACACCGAAGTACACTGTGCCAGTACTATCACTCATCTGTCACTTTGGCTCCTGGCCCGACTACGAGGCACAATTAAATGTTTTTTTTTTCTTGCGAGCTGTTTTCTGCAAACTTTTGTCTGCGACTGCACAGTGCAAGGGAAGCACATGAGTTGGGAGCACACAAGTTCATAGCCACAAAACACGCGTGCACTTGTGTAAAGCTTTATATGATTGAAAATTGCAGTCAGGGCAACATAAAGTGTCATTATTGCGAAGGTGAGGGGAGGACGTGCAAGCGCTTTGAGTCTTTAGAAGACTTCGATGGACCAGACCTCAGCGCTCCACCGCGATTCCTGGGCGCATATAATATAACCAGGTGCCGTCGGTGTCTACTCGAATGCACAGGTGGAAACGACTATTCTTCAAACAACTCCTCGATGCAGGAATGGCCTAGCAACCTTGCATGGCCATCGCAACTCCAGCAATTCATGCGACACCTAGCGGCAGTAGGGAGAAACGAAATACGGAGGTCCAGTCGCCGTGTGTGCCGTAGAGGCTGCTGTCGCGGACGGAAGAACGAAGCTGCTAGCAAAGAAAAAGCGAACGGCCAAGCAGTTCTGCTGTGTTCCTCGGTGCGTGCCAGCGAGATGGAAGGACAGCGATATTTCCGTTCACGCACTTCTCTCCGAGTGGAAAGGCTGAAGCCGCAGAACTAGGTGGATCGCTAACCTCCGCATCGGCAAGGCTGTGACGCTTACAGTGACTGTTTGCTCACGGCATTTCGCACGGGATAATTTCTCCTTACCAGGTGAGACACTATTGTGAACTTGTGAACTCGACCCTAATGCATGACCATTGTGCGTGGCCATTATACATGTCGCTGTGTCACCTTATGTAAACACGTTTCGCATTGCGGGCACTGGCGATTGGGCTATGCATTATTTGCTGCATATGTTAGCCGCAACGCGAAATTCGAGCACAGGTTCGAGACCTGTCACAGCGGTTTCTCCGAGGAACGTCTCTTCTGCACTCGTTAACCGCATTGGCTGTAATTAGAGCTCATGTTCGAAGCTTCACAGCGGTTTCTGCGAGCAACGTCACCTCTGCGCTCGTTGGCTACACCCGGCTGTAACTCGGGAGGCTTTTGATGCCCAGCACGTTTCGCGCAACTTATACGGGCGTCGGAGATTCAAATGTTTACGAATGATGTACTAGCAAGTTCGGGAAGTGTTGAGTGTAAACGTGCCACGTATGTGGCATGCTAAAGCGGAATAAATATCATGCGTGGTGCGGACGTACTTGCAGCACAGGCGCACTGCACGCGGGCACTTCCCAGCGCGACTGATTACGAATTTGCCACTTGCACTTGAGAATCTCCGACGTGCTCAAGAGTGGCCATATGACACTGGTATTTCGCACCGACGGCGAGCCTATCACGTTCATTGCAGAAGTTTGCCACTTACGCGACAGCCACATGCCAATTTTACACGCGTTTGCTAGTTTCGAGGAAAATTTACGGCGTCCGCCGTCTACTGACGTGTCGCATATGTATGTGCAGTATTAGTACCTAAGCTAGCTTTATCTGTGTTATTAAATCATCCCCAAGTCAGTGGCAAAACTACTCCGGTCATGTGGTGGTGTTTGCACCTGTGTACTTTGCGTTATGAGCAGCTTTCAACTACGTTTTGCAGATGCTACATTCGGTGTACAACGTTGCATAGCCTTGCACACTCAAACCGTGCTTCATTTCCTTGCAAATGTTTTTTTATAAATATTGTGGCCTTGTTTCTGAGGTAAAAAGAAAAAAATTCTGGGTGCAGCCCATATTGAGGCACAATAAAGCATAAACAATTCATTTATTTTTTCAGATGTAGCATGTCAAAGAGAGCGGCTGAAAAAAATGCAGTACCAACTGAAAACCTGCCAAGGACGTCATGTTATGATGAGAACAAGGATGCTCATATGAAAGAGCTTCCACTGGCAAGACTTTGCCGACGTGTGTATCGGTCAGCCAGAGTAAGTTAATTTGACTACATGGTGCAGCACTTATATGCTTATGGTACATACACCATGTCTACAAGCATGCAATAGATGTCAACACCTTTTAATGCATTACAGAATGAATCAAGCAAAGAAACTGCTGCTTCCCCATTAGAAGCAAAGGTGTTGCCCCATGCACCTGTCAGCACGACCACCATGGTAAATTGGCTGCCTGCAACTTGTGCACACATTGCTTCACCACTAATTCCTTGGGATTAAACTCTGACATTGCAGCACGATCTCCCATCCCCTGACCGCAACAGCATGGACCAAATAAGTGACAAAGGAAATATGGTAATTTCTTTTTGTATATGTATGTGTTGTGGTAGCTGTCTTTACCTAGACGGTGGCATGCTTTCTGGATTTACATCGTAAAAGCATTGTAGCACGTGGTGTGTGATGGGTGCACATTAATTGCAACTTGTGCACACATTGCTTAACCACTGGTTTCTTGAACTGAACTCTTATCTGACATTGCAGGACGATTTCCCACCCCCTAACAGCATGGACCAAAGCCTTGCAAACACCATAAGGGACAAGGACATAGCAAATATGGCAATTTATTTTTTCTATATATTTGTGATGTGGTAGCTGTCTTTACCTAGCCGGCAGCATGTCTTCTGGATTAACTTCGTGAAAGGATTGTGGTGTGTGATGGGTGCAAATTAACTGATGCAAAAAGCCTGGCTTTCCTACTTCCAACATTGAATTTAATACATTGACGTGCATTATTGGAATGACAAAAAGAAGCTGCATTTCGCGTCAGATATGTCAGACATTACAACTCTTGCTTTTGTTTTGTGACAGGAATGTGCTTGCCAACCTGGCCTCCGGACATTAATGGCAGAGTACTCAAGAGAAGAAAAAGACGTGGCAAATTTCCTACTAGAAATGGCTTCACGGACAAGGCTTACAGAAAGCAAGGCTGCCCAAGTGACATCGGGTACTTTTCCACAGAAGTTTGTGAACACGATAAATAGTAGCAACGTAACTACATTCACAGGCCTGCCATCATTCGATGTTCTGAATGCTCGTGTGACGTGCTACACAAAAATTCATCCACTTTCAGGACGGCACCAGTTATGTGTAAAAACAATTGCATTGACATTGGTGAAATTGAAGCATATTTCCACTGCATTCTTGAGTCACCTTTTTAACTGTTCTCTAACTACATGTAGCAACATAATTGCAGAGACTGCTCAGTTGATGTGTGAAATTTTAAAAGTAACTGTGGCTGTGCCACCAAAAGATGAATTCCAGTGGCACGTTTGCAGATTCGGCATTAGGTGATTCACCTGAAGTCGTGCCATGGCTGGCGATATTGCAAGTAGCCTGTATTGCATAGAGGCATTTGTGCGTGTGACCTTGGCTCCATCAAAGCATGGCGGTCTTCTGTTTGGAAATCCAGCATTTTTTATGCCACTCAGCCTCTTCATACTTTTCAGACACGGTCGTTGCCATGTGATCTACATGCTGCACTTGTTTGCATTGGCCAAACCTGCAGACTTCAACTTCAACACACTTTTTGTAAATTAGCAATGCACATTCTTTTGCAACTTGTATTCTTCATTGAAGTGCTGATTTACACTACGCATTCTGATGCAAGTTTTCATCTTATGGTATTCCGAGATATTTGCAGTTCACTTATGATCTGTGTGCATAGAGTTGTGGTTATTCTTCAATGGCTGTTTGTTGTCCTTTTCCTTACTTGTATTTTTTCACAAAATAAACCACATGCACTCAATATTTTGTTCACTGTACTTGCCTCATACGTTTTACTCAAGCCCATTTTTGTTGCACTTTTTAACATATGAGGGTATATCTGGCCAAACAGAACATGAGAAGTAACATGGAACAGTGTCAAACCTGCATACGACGAGTATTTAGAAAGTTTGGCCACCAGAGTTGAGTACTCTGAAAGAATGGTTTGATTCAAATGACCCCAGCTGGTATATGTACCATAATTTATGCTTCTTCCCAGTTTGTTGAATACAGTGCAAATGGCTGTCCTGGGAAGCATAACTAAACCACTGGTAATACAACATGGGGAGACACTTGTGCAGACTTAACATCAGTGAATGATAATTATTGACCTCCAGAGAGCATATAGAGCTGTCCTTACTATCAACATATCAATAAATGGAAAGTAAGTGACATAAAAGTTTAACATGCACTTAAAGCACTTAACAAACACTTAAAGGGGCACTGAAACACTTCCGACTGATCATAGTTACCTCACTACAAAAGGACACCGCCTGCTGCAAAAATTTTTCGAATCATTGAACTGTAAGCGGAATTAGTAGTTATTGCACTGATGCATTGCTTTCTCCTTTCGCCTCAGCTAGTGTGCTGGAAGCTACACGGTGCATGGCAAGGTAGCAAGGTCCTGGTCAAGTTTTTTTTTCTTTTTAACACATTGCTACTTGTGGTTCAGGCATGTGTGGCACTCTCTAAACGCGAGATGGACGCCTGGAGCTACATCACTTACAGAGACCAATAAATACACACGGCTGTCTGATCGTCCTGCGAACAGAGCTTGTGGTGGTCGTGGTATCTATATTATGCGGCATGCCAGTTTCAGGGCCCCTTTAAGAAGGGCACTAACAAAGACAACAAAAGTTGGTTTCATGAGTTCTGCCTGAGTCGCCACTGATATCACGCAGTTGCTCGAGCACAAATTGTGAAACAATAACGTATGAGCCATAGGAAACGAACAGTCATGTCGGCAAAAAAAAAAGAAAAAAAGCAGGATATGTATTGCGATAGGTAACCCCAAGCGCCACAGCACAAGGTGAAGCTAAGTTGCAGTTCGGCACATAATAGGATCTCTTCTGCTTACAACGGTGCACGCACATGAACATTTCACTTTACTACGATCTTTGCAATATGAACAGCATTGAAACGCAATGTAGAGATGAAACATTAAAGGGACTGACAACTACACCAAATGTTCCAGGATAAGGTGCCAGGAGAAACAGCCGAGATGTGCTTGCACTTTTGCGACAATCCAGCAGTGCACGAACACTTTGCCTCCACGATCGATGGGTCCCGGAATGCGTCGGCGATTCTCACCACAATCTCGTGCGGGTCCGCTGTCGCGCCGGAGGTTTGCACACACGCGCGACCACTTCTACTTAATTACTCACTGTACCACTGGTACCGACTAAAATGAGGTGCTCGGCGTCCACTACCCGTTCTCCCCCCACAAAACAGCGCGAATTAACATCGCAGTGCAACAAACTTAAAGTTTTCACCAAGGAAAGCGTACGCGGGGACCTCCGTAAAGCCGCCATACTGCACAGTGTAGCCAGACCGGAACAGGCTTCGCAGCGCCCCCTAATGTTGATTTGAGTTGCGAATTCGAGGAGGTCGTTGGACCTCTTTGGCGATATTTAATGCCGGGGCCGCTGCCGATCTCGGAGACCATGATTGTTGAAACGAAGTGACTTTTTCAGCCGAGGGGCGGCGTTGCGGCTTGCGCAGCGAAAAAAAAAAATCCAGTGCCAAGTCGTGACTCGAGGGGTGAGATGCGCCAGTTGATAAGAAATGAGCCACGTAATTGTAGTGGTCGGAGTGCGCAAAACGGTGTCGGCTGGGCTTGCGCTAATTTGAGCGCACCTACTTCAGCTTACGCACCGCTCCCCTCTTTCGAATTCTTACCTGCACCTAAACTGGTCCGCGCACGCTAATGCGCCCGGAATGTTTATCTTGAAGGGCAGTGTGCGATTGTCGGAAGGAGAATGTAAATCTTACATAAGGTGTCCCAGTTCTGTTGAACAGAAAGTCGCAGCGTGAATTCAAGGGAGCTAAAGAACATAGTATATGCGTTGCATAGCGCGATTATTTCATGCAGTAACACTTGTACAAAAATAACGTGTAATTTCGAATCGAATGTGTAATTAGTTTTATTTCTGCACAACTTAGAACAAAAACGTTTCATAGAAAAACGATTCGTGGAAACATGCTAATCCAAAGTATTCCTATTGAGTCGTGCGCCTGGTCTTTCTCATTCATTCCGCATTGGAATGGCCGACAGCCCTACTTGTGACACCTGCGGCTGCGAGGAGACGATTGAACACACCTCCTTTGTGACTGTCCACGTTACAAAGTGCGAAGAAAAGTGCTCGTGACCGCTCTCGCAAAACTGGACAATCGCCCCTTTACAGAGGAAAAAGCTCTAGGATATTGGTCCAGACGCGCTCGACACTCAAAGCCTTAAGGGCTTTGTTGAAGCTTTTAAGGACATGCGAATTGTGCGACCGCCTTTGAATGTTGTAGCGCGTAGTTTCGCGTTACTGTGTGAATTTTCTTTTTTCCATTTCTTTCCTCTTCTTCTTCTTTCTCCTTTTATTCCCTTTACGCCTTTCCCCACCAAAGGGTAGCCAGCCGGTACTTACACAGTGGCTAACCTCCCTGTCTTTCCTCTCCTTTGTCCCTTCCTCCTCTCCTCCTCACGGGGCGGAACAGTTCGGGCCTGTTGCTGATCTATTCTGATACTGGTGGATACCGTCCATTTGACTGGAAGCATCACTTAAAAAAAAGAGGGAACGTGTATTCTTTTTAATGCTGTTACAGATGTTGAAATTTTATCTCATTTCAGCAAATATCCCGCGCATTTTCTACGATTCTTACCATGTACTGTTGCCGATTGCGGCCTCGCACTTTAGAGGTTGACGGGCTTGTGGAGGTTCCCATGCATCCTTTCTTCTTCTTCCTCGGCCATCTCGAGAGTAGAAAATAAAGTGAATTCTATTTAATATTGGTCAAAATTTGCAATTTACTATGCCTATTACAAGGGAGAGTTCAGGGCTGGGCTAATGTAAACCACTCTATTCCGATTATTTTTCATTTCGCGTTTTGTCAGTGGTACGAGGTGTGCTGCGTCAGCGTTGCAACTCCAACCGGCCAGTCGTGAGCGATTAGTGACAAGAAAGCATAAAACTGAGCGAAAGGAATTTCTAGATTGTATCCAGCTCAGTTCTCCAAAGAACGTGCGGTCAGTCAGGCGGCCTAGGAGACGCAGCTGAAATGTTAAATATACCTAGTTCTAAAGACAGTGACAATAAAAAACAATGACAGCCATGAAACCAATGAAAAAGAGCAATACACATCCCCTTGGTCTATGTGCTACCGCATTCAAAGGAGGAAACGGATCTCATCGACGAAAGAAAGTGCAATGCAATTGCACAGAGCGTCACTGTGTAAGCATATGAACAGGGTAAGATCCGACACTTAAGAAGTTGTGTTTGGTTTTGCCGAGACAGCAGCAAATTCATCGGCGGCTCAGAGCTGTATCGTCGTCCCGAAATTAAACGTTCCAAGCACTCGCTCACTCAGTTGCTCGAGCACCGGCGCAGCAGCAACCTCAGGTTCTGGAACTCACTATGTGTGCTAATTACGGGAATATAAGCAGCAGCGCTTCGCGTCTAGTAGGTCACGTCTGGTCAGAAGAGGTGTAATAATATATACCGCGACCCATGTTTAGCACTTTTTCTGCTCTCAAGGCATCCCCCCCCCCCCCCCACCAATTCCACTTCGCAAATAGTTTATTTTTATCCTTAGCTGAATTTAAATGTCTTTCTTTCACTGCTTTGGTTACTTCACATTCGATCACTCTTTTTTCTCGTCAGCTATCTACAGCGAGTGTAATCTTACTAAGTGCTTCAATTTCCCCTCGGCGCTCTTCACTCCAGCTCGACACTCCTTGGTGCAATTCACTTTCTTTTGAGTTCTGTATTTTTCCACCTTTTTGTTTCTTTTTCTTTTCTACTTCCCAAAGCCAATCTCTGCCAACTTTCTCTTTTCCGGGTAGACTAAGCCGACCGCATTAAAAGTGCGTTAACGCACGTGAAGGTTCTTTTCTGCTGCCATCCTATACTTCTGGGAAGTACTTGCAACGCAACCCTTCCTCTCACCCCGCTTGCCCGTTTACTCGCTCTCGCAACTGAAGACTCCATTATTGAAGATTTCGATTTCACTCACTCTACCCACGGCGCTTGCTCATTCACCCGGGGGTGCGAGAGAGTGAGCAATGTAAACGCTGCCAAGAAAAGCAGGCGCTTCCCTTGCAAGGACAAGTTACGTAACAGAAAAACGCCCATGCCTGGTTAGAGACTAAAAATTCCAGTCTTGGACAACCGTTGATCCTCTTGTTCGGCTGCATCATTTGAGACAACCATTTATCGCACGGTTAGTTCCTCTTGTAAGCTCAAAGTGGTGAGCGTAGTTATTACATATGTAAAGATATTGACGCATGTGCTTGCTTATCGAGGGACCGCGTTTCACCGTCTAACAAATGTTATCGCTCAGCGCAGGAGGCGCCTGCATGTATCGGAAGTTCCTGGAAGGTTATCGATGGCTTTATCCGCTGCCTGTTGCCACCGAACCTTCTGTAATCTGATTGCATGTATGCGCGACGGGAATGGTGCACAACTTTGTGGAAGACGCGCGGGCACCAGCGATTACTGTGAAACGTTCGATGGCTCGTGTATAAAAGCCGACGCGCTTGACCTGCTGATCAGATTTCCGCCGACCGCCGACTGTGTTCGCCGCTGTCGTTGTTCTTTGAGTGTAGTCTGTTTTTGTGGGCACAAGTTCACCCAATAAATGTTGGTTTCGTCATTCACAGTATTGCTGCTGTGTTCTTTACCGTCCCTACTGCGTGACAATATGAAAGGCATTTTCGTAAACACGGAATGTCGAATAATAATATATGGGGTTTTACGTGCCAAAACCACTTTCTGTTTATGAGGCACGCCGTAGTGGGGGACTCCGGAAATTTTTACCACCTGGGGTTCTTTAACGTGCACCTAAATCTAAGTACACGGGTGTTTTCGCATTTCGCCCCCATCGAAATGCGGCCGCCGTGGCCGGGATTTGATCCCGCGACCTCGTGCTCAGCAGCCTAACACCATAGCCACTGAGCAACCGCGGCGGGTGCGGAATGTGGAATCCTCCAAAGCCATACCAATATGGCTGGTGGATTAATATGCCAAATTTGGATGAATAATCGAACGTCCTTAGAAAATGATCGCAAACAGCTTGTTACACTCTGCTCTTACTGTGCTGAGTTACACATTAATGCCGTGGCAAGCCCGAGTCGCTAATTCTGCAATAATTGATTTTCTGTAAACACCTGAGGGAACGATGACGGTGACAACAAAAGGGAGCAAACGAAAAGGTGTCCCACATCGGGAATTTTTTTCCTGCCACCAGTTCAGAGGACACGCAAAAGCTTTTCATCACAGGCCACATCCCGAATTCCCCTGGAATCCGCCGATGAGAGAGTAGGTGCGAAGAAGAGATGCGACATATCTTTGTGTTTGTGTCCACTTTACTAGGCATTCACATTTGGTTGGTCGGGTCTTCTGCGTAATGTTCGTTCTGATAACACTGCGGCTTTCATACAACCCCCGTTCTGATTCTGCTACATACTCCTCCCCCTTTTACCCATACCACTTCGGTCAATTGGATATAGTTGTTTCTTTTCCTTTTCCCAGTAAACACGTTTTCATAATCTTCATCTAAACGGGCGCTGCACCGAACAAACGCAAGCGGCAGTCGCATGCGCTGTCCTTGGACTCCTTGTGTTAGTAGGAAACCTGACACGGCGCGCTTTCTGTTCGCGATAGAGCATAAGGACCCCTCGGTGTATGTTCCGAGAGGGCGTGAGCTTTGGACGCGGTCGTTTGTCTGCATAACAGATACGAAGGGCCGCAGCTGGTGTTTGCGCAGCGGCTCGACTAGATTTATTCTTCGGAGAGTCTCTCCGCCTGTTGGGGCCGGACCGGCACGAGCGGAGGCACTGCATCACGGCCAAGTGGATATGCGCTCTCTGCGTGAAAAAATGAAGAAAACTTTTCGGCAATCTTCATTGCCTGTAGTCCGCGAAGTCTGCGGTTCAACTGGACAAGGGGGGACCAGGTAAGTGAAACGTGCAAAATGCCCTGTGCTCCGTCTAATCTCGACAAGGTAGGGCGGGCGAATCTAGTTGATGTTGTACCATAAGCTCCGTATAGCAAGGTTGCTTTACAGACCTGCAGCCGTGTGTGTGACTTCGTGTTATTTTTTTTTTCGCTTCTGTGCGAGGAGCCTTGCAGAACGTTTAGACGCTATGTCATTTTTCGGTGGCATTATTCTAGGCTGAAAGCATAGAAAATCCTTAGTATTACTATGTTAAAATCCCGCGAGACTAGGTAGATGTCGTAAACCTAAAGTTTGAAGCAGTGAAAACTGGCCGCGAATTACGGGCAGTGCGAGACACAATGTATGGAAGTGCATAATTTGATGCAGATTTTTCCGGTTGGTTACTGAAAATATGATCGCGAGAGATACGTGCCCTCGATCGCTTCTGTCTCCTCTCCCGTCTTTCATTTCTTGCAGCAGGATTCGCTTAACCTGCTGCTTCTCGGTGGCTGCGGTTTATTCCTCTTTCTCGCTGTCATAGCATCATCATCATCAGCCTGGTTACGCCCACTGCAGGGCAAAGGCCTCTCCCATACTTCTCCAACAACCCCGGTCACGTACTAATTGTGGCCATGTCGTGCCTGGAAACTTCTTAATCTCATCCGCCCACCTAACTTTCTGACGCCCCCTGCTACGCTTCCCTTCCCTTGGAATCCAGTCCGTAACCCTTAATGGCCATCGGCTGTCTTCCCTCCTCATTACATGTCCTGCCCATGCCCATTTTTTTTTCTTGATTTCAACTAAGATGTCATTAACGCGCGTTTGTTCCCTCACCCAATCTGCTCTTTTCTTATCCCTTAACGTTACAACCATCATTCTTCTTTCCATAGCTCGTTTCGTCGTCCTCAATTTGAGTAGAACCCTTTTCGTAAGCCTCCAGGTTTCTGCCCGTAGGTGAGTACTGGTAAGACACAGCTATTATACACTTTTCTCTTGAGGGATAATGGCAACCTGCTGTTCATAGCGTATCTCAGTATGATTTCCTCGTGACGCAACTCTGCTTTTGTCTCTCAAACTTTGTCGATGTCTTAGAAAGCCATAGTGAACACGGCCATATATTTCTGGCCCACTGTATTATTACAGTGTGCCGGCATACTACAAAGAACACACGCACGCACACGCACACCTAAATTTTGAGGTCTCGCCTGCCAGAACCGCGATGTAATTATGCCCCTTGCCGCAGTCGGCGACGTCAGATTAAATATGATCAACTGGGGGTTCGTTAGCGTGCTCCTAAGTCTATCAACACGAGCGTGTTTTCTTGCATTTCGACCCCATCGAGATGCGGTCTCCGCGGTGGGAATGGGATACGCTAGCTCGAGGTCAAAGTGCGACGTCGCAGTCGCTGAGCTACGGCGGTGGGTCCTACACACACAAAAAAAAATGCTGCAGAAGTGATCTATGATGACTGTGTTTATGAAAACAATGTGACGCTATGGCGTTATCACAGGGTTGATAGACTCGCACATGTTTCCTTTGACTAGACATCGAAAATTGTACAGCGATTTCGGGGCCCACGACGGAAAGTAGGCGAAGGCGTTTTCTTAAGTAAGATACGTATATAAGAAATTTGAAATGCTTTGTATACCTTTGGCGAATACGCAATCACACTCTCTGTTCATTAGTGGGGGAGTTAAATTTGTCATAGGAAATAAAGGAAACAAGCTTGCGCAGTGATCGCAAAGGCAACATGTGAGCTATAGAGGCTGCCAGAGTGCCAGCTCGCTTCCCGTTGTCACCGGTCCTGCGCGCTAGGCTGTCACATTGACAGGTGGCGTTTCAATTTCAAGCACCGATTTTCGTTTGTGTGCTCATATGTCTCCCTGACTTTCTTTTTTAAACGTCTCTTGATGCGAAGCTGTCTTGTATGAACTCCTCCGGACACTCTTGACCGCGGCAGCTGGCTACAGCTGCTGTCTTGCCTAAAAGCTCGTACGTAAAAAAAAAAAAGAAATGGTGGAATTAAACCTCAGCCCTCGCGCACAAAATCCCGGTTCTCTAACCCTTAGCGCCACTATAGCACGTGCTACCGTGAGCAATATGAGCGGGAACGCGCGAACGCGTGGCAAATAGCTTCGAAACCGCATTAGAGCGATACGTGGAAGGCGCTGCCGAAAACAGAGGGTGAAAGGGGCGCTCTTCCGCTAACTGTTGGCACTCCCACAGCGCCTGCTTTTGTTGGAAACGGTAGCAGGCGGAATTTCACTGGCCATCGACAGCCGCGCAGTGACTTACAGCTAGACATGTTTTTCTTTCATGCTTTTTATATTTTTAGAGTGCAGCTCATGCCGACATTTATCGTAAGGTGCTTTCATACTCGTATATGCCCCAATAAGAGATCGTGTGTACCTTATGGAGAGCATTGTGTCCCGCATTACAGGCAGACGGGCGGATTTCCCAGGGAAGTAGCTCTAGAATGCTTAGGCATTCTTTTACGCATTACGCGTTATATACGCTTCGAAAGAGGGATACTATTGGTCGCGCTTCGGTGCACAGTTACCGGTAACCACAACACCAAACAGCGCGTTATCCATCTGCGATGGCGACATGAAGTTCCGCACTTTGTATAAACAGACGCACAGTGGGAGTGCCAACGATTACTACAACGGCGTCCTCCTTTCCACTCAGTTTCCGACGGCAGCAGCCGCGTATAGCAGGGTTCGAGGCTATCTGAAACGCGCTCCTGAGTTCCCGCTCATATTGCTCACGATAGAGCGCTGCTATCGTGCCAACTTCAGCTAGCTATTTGAGATGAACTGCACTTGTGTCACAGTGCGGGGCACGGGCTTGCGAGAGTGCACGCGCACGCACGTATACCGAGCATTTGCGAAGTGCCCTGCCTGCGTTTGGACAGCGTGCAACTTGAAGGTCTGTCTTGGACGGGGGCCCCTTCGACATGACCATGCACTAAGACGGCAATGACTTGGAAAAATGACAGGTTTCAGCACCGTTTTGTGCGCTTGAACAAAACTTCGCCGTACGTAGGTTCGAACAAGGTGCCGCAGTTTTTTTATCCGTTTTACCCATGCAGGTTAGGACACCAGACGTTTAGTGGTTAACCTCCTTGCTTTTCCCTTGTTTCTGTCCCTCTCTTTTTCTCTCTGCAGTGTAATTCTACGTTATCAAATAAAGGAATTCACATTTCGTGCTGGTATACCGTTAATGGGGCCCGTTCAAGTGATCTTGTGCGCTAGAAGAGTCAGGTTAAAGAACAATATTTCCTACGGACAGTGCAATGCGGTTTTGTGGTGGTTGTGAAGCGCATGTGCAAAAGATTCCATGCCAGGACTTCGGCACTAACTACATTGACGAGTCTTGGAATTATAAACGTCGCGTGAGGCATCCCCAAACTGATGACACCACAGCACGCTGTAATTCGAGGGCCCTATTCGAGCAATACAGGAAACAGGCGGTTTATTGTACAACTGACGCAGAACATTAGTAGTTGCTGCCGAATAATGCCTATCGTACGTTTGAGTCACTTCACACGGAAACCACACCACATGTTATACACAAAAAGATAGCGTATAGCTAGTTACCAACAAATGCATTCCGATCCTACGGCTTTTTTTCATCAGTATCTAACGAAAACACACACCTACAACACCCGGCACATATGTTACAATAAGGAAAAAATACGTACGATCTACGGCACCCAGGAACTTCGCTACAGAATTTCCAGTTTTTTAAACGATCACCATCCTGCTGTAAACATTATCCAGGAAAGTAAATCATTCAAAGCTTTCAAAATAACATCACTATGTATCTATTGTCACTGCAGGCCTGACCACTCCTTTTGTTGTTTTTTCTGTTGTTTTTTTACAGCATTTTTTCAATTGTATATAAATGTTCAATATAAAATAACTCCCGTTTCAATGTTAACCAACCACTCTGTATTTCCATCTCGTTTAGTGTTTATTTTATGCGCTGAATGTCTTGTGCTCTCGAATGGGAGCAAGAAGGGCGCAGTCTCCTTGTCAGGCACCCACTTGCCTTTTGGTCTGCGCCCTAGGCAACTGTACCATACGTTGTCTTAATAAACTCTTTGACTCTTTGACATGCCCTAAATCGGGCATGAGACACTCCTCCCGACATTTATGCATGCTCGCCGTGCCTTGTGCTTCGTCCCGAACCGAAACGATCGAATTTAACATTTCACGCCTAGGTTATTTGTAGTACGAGAGAAAATTTTAGCAGCTTTTGTATTCGCGGAGTGAGGCATTTACGATGTAGCACTGACTCGCTGGGAATGTTTTCAATGGGAATGTTTTACGTATCCGCATATTTTCTAGGTCCGCATAGCTGTATGTAAGGTGACGAATGTCAGTGGTTTGAATTTCTGGTAGTAATTGCTCTGGAACAGTCGCAGTGCCACAGCCGCCATGTCAATAGTCCTAACCGTCCTGCTTTCCGCCTGTCCTGTTGGTCTCCATTTAACTTACCTAAATACCTACACGGGAGATGGGCATTACATTGTTTTCAGTCACACTTGCAAAGCGAGACTTTATTTATGCACTGGCTTATATTATAGTCACATTGTCCGCTCATTTGGCTCAAAAAAAGGCTCCGGCTGAGAGTCCAATTTCATGGAAACTTGTGTCCTTGTTCTGTAGTTGCCGTAGCTTGAAGTAATAAAGTACCGTTACAACTTGAAGCTATGGGAACAGCGGACCATTCGTGTGTGTGTGCAGGGAAAGTGGACTTAGAAGTCTCCTGAGCAAACAAGCGAATAATTCGGCTACCACAAAGCCAGCGTAAGCGTCAATATTGAAAGCGTGCCATCGAGACTGGGCCCACGCTTGGCAGGCGTGATGCGTGAAACTGGCCGAGGCTCACGCGTAAACTGAGATTTAAAGAAAAATAACTTCAAAACACGCTTTAAAGCCGTTACCCACCGCATAGCTTACGCCAAGGAAGCACGTTGATTATGTGTGGCACAGCGTCAGGCATACTGCGAGCGCGTGAACGCACGCACAAAATCACGCTTCCTCAGGGTTACAGGTTCAAAAGCGTATTTGGCGAGTGCACCTTTTTTTGTGTGTCAATGGTGCTCCTTCCTCGCCAAGTTGCTTTTCTGTATACACTGGCGTACACCATCATTAATGGCAACTGCTGCACGCATCTTTTTGCATGGTATAGCCGAACCCAGGCATGATCAGCCTACATAAGGCGGGGCAAAACTGCGATCAACAAAACAGCGATCACACGAAGCACGCGCTCTGTGTGTGCTCGATGTGAAAGTTTCGACCGACACTAGAGGATCACGAAAGAGATTCCGTGTATTTGCTTTCGCTCCTTCGTTGTTGGCGTTCAAGGATCCTTGGATGCGCTTCTCAATCGCAATCAACTCGAGTGTGTCTGCAAAATAGAGACGAAGAAAAGACCCGCACATATTCTATACAAAGCGGTCATTATCGAAGTCACCCAACCTAGAAAGGCTTTCACCTTAATATAATGGTCCAATCTTGACACCTTGTTCTTTGTGGTTGAGATTGATGGCACCGGTTTTAAGCGTGGAGTCACGAAGTCGTAAAAATAGTCGCGCTTGAATCGTTCTTGAATTAACAAAAATTTTGCATTATATTGAAACAATTTAAGAACGTAGAACAACGTTCTACTACCCCAACAGTCGTTAGGATTGAAGCTTTTCTTCTACAAAGCAACATAAATTATACTCGATTCGGTTGTACAGTTGCCCGAGGAGCCAATCTTTGCGTTTCGCAAGCTTCATTACCTAAATGGGAAATGGCGTCTAACTAAACCATCTGTTTATAGCTGCCCTTCTTGTTTTCTTTGCGCATTTGTCCAACACTTGTAGCACGGAGTGTCTTTCCTCTGCAAAACCACTCCCTCCCTCTCACGCCAACCTTGCAGTGTCACGATCTGCGTCGCACATTGTGGTCCAGTAATAAGAAACAAATATAGGACACCAATCAGTCACCGTGAGTCATTCTGCCCCATTCCAATCCACTATTTCTGTCGTTCTCCTTTGCCATTGCTGACTCAGGGACGTCTGGTACCGGTAGGTCGTAGTTATTTCTTGCCTGAATTATCGCGAATGAATGATACTCACAGGGCTGGCCGGTGCTGTTGCACGTGAGGTCGAACGCCCTCTCGCGTTCTCGTTCCGCCCAAGGTAGCATTAAACTTGAAAGACGTGCTCTTTCTGCGTACGGAAGTCGTCCGCAAAGGTCGTGTTGTGGCATTCATCGGAAGTCCTCGTTCTGCCGTCCGTACGGCGACTACGCGAAGCCGTGTGGTGAAAGGTAAGACAACACTATTTTATTGCCAGTTCTTGCCAGTTTTGCCTTCTTGTCAGTTTTCTTTCAGAAAGGGTGTAGGTAGTGTCAAATTGTCAACACAAACGAACTTGTGTGTTGCTTTTAAATGGGCTATTAAACTTTCTTTCGGGGTCGTTGGTTTATTTCGATCAACCGGCTTTTCTTTCATCTTCCTATTCCTAGACGCTGAAGATGGTTTGCACGATGGTCTGAGTGTACAAAGCTAAGAGTGGAATGCGTGGTTCTTTGATCCCATGGTTGTGCCTTGCTTTGTGCAACACTTTGCAGATGGGTTTAGCTGGCGTTTTACTATTGAATTTCGAGTGCGCAGGAGAATCACGAATACTGAAATACGCCAGATGAGTTCCAAAGCTGTGTTGAATGCGTATCGGTGAGCTAACACAAAATAACTCTGGTAGGCATCCAAAATGAGGCGTTACCTCAAAACTATAATAAGACTGTATATTGACTGTAGTATATATGTATATGACGAAAGGCTCTATGTTGTCAACCCAGCAACTGGGCTGACAGTAGCATGCGGGAAGGCAGTAGAATAGCTCCTTGAGAGCGAATTCGTCTTCGTCTACTCTCTCCGAATTCCCCGCTACTTGCATGCAACGCAGAGAACATGCACTCAACGTGCATCTCAATATACAGGACTATATAGACATCTTGTAGAGTGCGCTGCTTCTTTGCGGATTCGTTCTCTTGGCTGTGTAATCTCTACAGACTCTCTCTAAGCAAAAATAAGAAAACTTGTGTACACCACCTAGAGCGCAGTCTTGGAACCGCCAACGGGACAGGTTCTCAAGTAACACGCCGGTGTCGTCTTAGCGGGCCGAATCAGACTCTACTGATAAGAAAAAACAAAACTGTGTTTTTGAGTTCTTTGGAACCTTTCAAGTCGCACCTTCCCGTCTAACACAACTCAGTTAACAACTCTATTTCCGCAAGTCAACACTTTGTTTCATGGTAATAAACGTTAAAAGCCTTAAGCGTTACTTTATGTACGTGTGTTTGAACCGGCTTGCAATGATATATTTACTGTGAAAGTGCTTCCTTTAATGAGGCTTTTCTTGAAAGAAGTGCAGCTGTGACAAAAAAAAATAAGCCGAGTACACTACTGAGTGAAACACCACGCTCTAGTAACAAGGCTCTTGTGGCTTGTCGTTTAAGCTACAAGAGATTATTCACTTTGAACATCAGCACGCGTCATCAACGAAATCGGGGTATTTAGCCTTTGCAGTGAGTATGCCTTACTTTTTTTTTCAAGAAATTTCTCTAATCAGTTAGAGTCAAAATTGATGCTTTAAGTACCATAATGTATTTTTTTTGCCATTTGTGGCTTCGCATTATATAAGCCATGGATTGGTATATGATAGCTACGTATGTTGCACTTCCGGCTCAATTGTGTATTATATTCGTCAGAATTAAGTAAAAAGTTATGCAGACATGTAGGTCAGGTAATAAAATATAAAACATACTGTTTGACAATAAATATTATTTTATATATGTAGTGGTTTACTCTCTTGGCTTGTCTGGCAGCTCCTGGATAAAGGCGCATATTGTGCCCGACACACCAAAACAGTTGCCCCTCAATTGGCTCCAACCTTTAGTCTACATACTTACTTGTACTCGCGCAGCAAGGACCTTCCTGCGTACTCTCAAACACAACACCATGCCACTGTTCCCTTGTTACTGTTGCACCGACTTTATTTTGTCATTTTTGTTTTGTTTTCTGTGTTCTTACGTTCTCAATGTACAAAGCTGACGCTATGATCAGGCATGGATAAGATGCTGCAGCGCAATCTTCAAAGCATGCGAAGAAAAAAGAAAGCCACAAAGAAATAGCCCGAAGGGGGAGTCATCAGATTTGGCGTCACGTGTTTATCGCCGAGAAGAAATTCAAGTAGGCATATGGACAACCTGCCTTGGGGCCGTTGTGCTTGGAAGGTCAATACGGTGACGGCGGGTGGCATGGCGGAGCTCTCCGCGTACGACGGTTATACTTTCCCAGAGATATTTACAACGGAGCAAGCTCATTCGTCTCCAAACGGGTTCTCCCTCGTGATTCCATCAAGCTTGAGACACACTTAGTGTTTCTTTTTTTGTTGTTTTCTGAAGCTTGTTGCAATGTTTCTTTCTCGTTTATTGCTGCTTTGTCATTAGCTAAGATGCTACTGAGATGGCAGAGCGCCTTTCGCTAATTTTCCCATCTCTCGCTTCAGCCGACGAAGACCTCGTGTAGAGTCAGCGATAACTCCCTTCAGAATTAAATCAGTAGAGCCTAAAACCTACGAGAAAGCACGAACTGCTGACAAACATACACTCATATGCGCAAAGCTTTCCTCTGGACAGTGTCAAGGAGGTTCGTTTCACATTAGTCTTGTTTTCTGTCCTTGGTATCTTTTGGTTTTGTTTTCATATATACCTGCCTTGTTTTCTATCTTCATTTCTGTTCGACCATTTCGCTGCGACCAGGCACACACTGAACGCAGGATGGATGATATTTTTTCTTCGCGTGATGCTCCCCCGTTGTTTCAGTCTATTTAGCGGAGCGAAGCTCACAGGTTCCTTTCACACATGAGCTGCACCGGAGAGAGCAAAAGAGAGGGAAAGAACACAAACATACGTACGCACTCACCGATGCTACAAAGCTGACTAAACAGGCAAGAAGGAGGTGGGGATGGAAGAGGGTGTCGGCGAGTAACGTATACCGCACTAGGGTCGCGAAATTCGTCTGCTTGGCAAGGCTAATTTGGCGAGGGAGGGTTGCCCTTCACGTCAAGCGCACGCTTCGGCGTCGGCCAAGCATCGAGTACGCGCGTTCGGCTTGTGCAGACTCGGGCGGCACGTGACCCGTGAGAAACGTTCAGACTCGGGTGACACGTGACCCGTGAGAAACGCACGAACGGTAGACACTGCCCTCGGAAGCCGGTGCGTCTCACATGCCCATCTCGTTCGCGTAAGCAGCAACCGGTCGCCAAAGAGAGAGGAGGAAAAAAGAAAGAATGCGTGGGCATTAGGAGGCTTCGTGAAGCCGAGGAGGCGGTGACGCAAGCTGGCGATCGCGGAGAAATCATTGCCGATCGCGCGATTGCGTGACATGCGTTGCTAGTGAGTGTGTATGTGTGCAGCGAGTCGTCGGAAGGTGCCGCAACCGCTGCGGACCTCTCCCCGCTCCTGTGCAATTTGAATTTATCGGACGCCGTCGTCAGAACAAAAGGTATTGCCAGACGCGTATAGTCGGGCAGTCAGCGTTGAAGCGGACGATATCCGAAAGGTAAGCCTCTTGCGCGAATGTGCGATGTAGTTAGTGCCGTCACTTTGTGCCGGCGCTGGCCAACCGGCTTTTTGATATTGTGCTAGCGAGCTAGCGTTGCAGCAGCGTTACGATACCACTGTTTCAGTGTTAAGTATGTAGCTCTCTTCCTTCAACTGAAAAAAAAAATTCTAAATGAGCTTGTGTTCTTGCCGATACCGATCTTAGTTACTTCAAGACTGGCATGGGTGTCATCGGTAGCACCTTCATATATTTAGTGAAGTCGTGATTGTCATAATTGCCAGGTTTAACTGTTGGCGACATATGGCATTGTATATTCTCTGAAGATTGGTGCTCATGTAGCAGCCATGTGAAGTTGCTTAGCAGTCGCTGATACTTTTAATGTGCTAAGTTTGGCACCGGCTGATAAATCCGGATGATAACACCGGATGATAAAATCCTTGCTCGTTTTTTCTAAAGGGTACAAAGCGTCACGTGAGCTGGGCAATGAATGGTAGCATTACTCTGGAATCTCGCCTACGGGATTAAATGTATATATATATTTGGGGTTTTACGTGCCAAAACCACTTTCTGATTATGAGGCACGCCGTAGTGGAGGACTCCGGAAATTTTGACCACCTGGGGTTCTTTAACGTGCACCTAAATCTAAGCACACGGGTGTTTTCGCATTTCGCCCCCATCGAAATGCGGCCGCCGTGGCCGGGATTCGATCCCGCGACCTCGTGCTCAGCAGCCCAACACCATAGCCACTGAGCAACCACGGCGGGTGAGGGGATTAAATGTAGTATACTGAGATGTCATATATTGGCCAGTTGAAAACGATTGATATTTTATTTGGGCAGCCAACAGAAGACAAAAGACGTCATTTTGTAATCTGCCTGCTGCTCAAGGAAACAAAGAAAAAAAAACACGAAATAGCTTGTCTTTTTCTAAAAAGTATTATGTTCATGGCGGCATGGTTTCAGAGTTATCGTTTTACGGTGCGCAGTATGTACCTTGATGTTTGATACAATTTGTAGGGTGACGCTTTTCTCGACCGATCTTGAGAGACGGTATCAAGCTTTGCAGTGAATAGAAGTAGTAAACTGCTCGACAGGACACATTACAATCCTACAGGCAAGCTGCAGCGCCCCACATGACGAATACGCAATAGAGCTAATATTAGTTTTTACGTGGGTAGAACAGATTACAGGCGTGAGATTTCCGGGGCGATAGAAACTGATTGACATGTTTTAAACAGTTGCTGCATTTGCTGAACCATGAATAACGTTCATTAGCAGTGCCGCTTTCTTTTAGCACAGCATACAACTAGTTTATGAGGCTAAACAGCCCATCGGATGCAACATCGATGAACGGGGCAAGTTATGGTGACCGTGCGCACCTACTTTGGCAGTATTTCCAAACACAAGGGCCAGAACTCGAAACATGAAAGTCCTTCTTCTATTGGGGCCCTGGGCCGGAAGCTGGTATTCTAATGCCACTTTTCGTAACTGAGTTATTTGACTGTATATGAATTGTAATTTCGTCAGGAAAGGTATTTTACTCATATGTAACATAATGGTCCCGGTATACCAGTGACTATGGCGTACAAATAGGTCACGTGCCACATGTTCAAGACGACGTGTTAAATGTCAAGGTCACATGTTCGGTCTCGGTTGGGGCGGCGGCATTTTGAAGGGGGCTAAATGCAAAAAGCGCTCGGAAAGGAAATTAGAGTTAGGTGGACGTAAAAAAACTCGAGGGACTCAAAATTATTCGGGATCCGTCCACTACATCGTGCTTCGTAATGATATCGTGGTTTTGTCATGTAATTTTTCTTATTCTAGCGGTACGCCACACATGCAGCCTTACAGGCTCTTGTAGCATAATTTCTGGTTAAGACACTCACAGAGTGCAAACAATGGAAGTGAGTAGAAATTAGAATGTGATATCCATTCATGGGAGAATGGTGACGAGCTTGCGTAAATTTCATGTACTAGCTGCTCCTAAGAAACATAACGCCGGATTAACTATAGAGTCTGTAGCACTGCCTCCAGATGGTGAACCCACCGCCTGGTAGCTGAGCGGCTATGACATTGTGCTGCCTATCTCGGGGTCAACGGGTTTAATCTCAGCTGGAGCAGCCGCAGTTAAATAGGGGCGACGTGCAAAATGTACGGGTACTTATGCTTAGGTTTCTGTTAAGAAAACCCGACGATGACCTTAATTAATCCGGATTTCCTCACTACGGCATGCCACATATTCATATAGTGCTGTGGCGCGTCATATCCCAACATTAAATTTTTATTTGCAAAGCATGACACATCCATGAGGTGGCAGCTGCTGACGCACGTAGGCTGCTGCAATTTGAAGATTCACAAATGATGCGATTGCAAGGCCATAATAGAGAAGAGTAAATTGTACGGAGATTGATTCCAACGGCACAGCCGCAGCTCTGATAAAGCTCGTGGAACTTGTTGAACCGTCCATGAAAACGTGCTCCCAGTCGCAGTAGGAGTCAACTGAATAAAAATGGCAGTGGTTTCATGGGTAGTGGCGACAACTTTGCCTGCTTCCCAATCTCGACAACTTGAAAACGCGCGTATAAGGTTTGTGGGAGGCACCGAAATGCAGAAACTGGCGTTTCGGGCGGGGCTTGAACTCGGTTGGTGTCGAGACTTGGGGTACAGCAACGTTACTTTCATTGACCTGTGCATTGGCACACACGCTAAATGGTGCTGTGGTTGCAGCGAAAGATTTTGAATGTGCGCTCTTAGCTTCTCAATGATGATATTTGTAATGACCAAGAGCATCTGTGCAATGGAAGTTGTGCCAGCTTTCAAGTACACTGAGAGGCCGAGAGGCCGAGGTACAATGCGCTTCGGTGCGTATGCTTTGTAGTTTGCGGAAGTATGTACTACATGTCTTCCGCAACACATCAAGGTCACAGCGCAGACTCTGCACTATTGTAGCAGCAAGAAAACTTTGGGAGCACTCTGTGGTTGACAGCAGGCTCGTTCAGCCCAATTATTCTCGTGACGCTTAGAGGAAACATTCTACCGTTGGATAAAAATACCCACTTATGACACGCTCCGCACACGTTGTCCCTCAGTAAGGTGTCTATTCGCTACTGCAACAAGTTTCGCGCAAGTATGGCTTCATTTTCACCCATCATGCAGGTGACTTCGCGGCACGTTTTTGTCAGTTTAGTTATGTTTTACCTGACAGGTGAAGTTCTATGAGCTAGTTGCTTCACACCCTTTGCTATGTGTATGCATAACGTTATCCTGTTTTCAATCGCAGCATCCTGCCAAACGGGGTGGAGTAGTGCGACACTTCGTGACAACGATTAGGCACCAGCCATGAAGGTTTCCTGGGTTTTGTTCATCGCTCTGACCGCAGTGCTGTGGTACCTGTGGCCACAGCTTCCGCTGCTTCCCGGCATTGCCCACGGTCTGGGTTCCCTCATGGTGATGATGTGTGCGAGTTACTTTCTCGCAAACTACCTCTGGGGAATCGCTCGCGTCCGCCTGGTGAGCGGATATGGGAAGGCAGTGCTTATCACCGGTGAGTAACCAATGCTGTTTTACGAGGTAGTTGGCAGTTAGAAGTGCGACTCGTGTTATCAGCGTAATCGGGCCGGCAACAACGAATTTACTGCTACGACACCGCGAATGCTGGACTAGAGCTAGCACTCACTTGAAACAGGGCTACAACAGTGGATTATGGTGGATCGGTGCGGATTCTGCCTGGCGTAGCTTTGTCTTGAGTGAAGTGTTCTTGGAGCAAAGGTTTCTTCCTCGGTCTTGAATGCAGTTTGGACGAAACATCATTACAATGCGGCAGCGTTTCTTCAAACCAACCGAAATGCAAAAACGACCTTATCCAGAGTACTGTGGGCACGTTAAAGATCCCCTGGTCGTCAAAATTATTCCGGAGTTCCCCCGCAGCGGCGTGCATTACAATCAAATCGGAGCTTTGGCGTGCAAAACCCCGGAATTATCATTCTTGAAATGATCAGGCGGGTGAATCGTTTGTGATTTAACCCAGGAAATGTGAGCATGTGTGTGTTAATTCTGTTCCATCCTTTTCTATATTTTTGTTCATTCTCCCCTTGCCCTATGTAGAGTAACTGGGCTCAGCCTATTCAACCCTCTATGCCTTTCCCTTATCGCTTCCTTCGGCATCTTTTCGTGATTATTCGCCTACAACGTCTGTGCTCACTGCTATGGTATATCTGTGTGCGTGTTCATGTCGCCAGGGCATCGCCATAAACAAATGAAATCACTTGCGTGGTGTAGTCGCACTGTTGAGAACTAGATAGGCTGGGCATTATCGTGTATTCACGCTTGCTTCCCTTGCACTGTGCAGGTTGCGACACGGGTTTCGGACACCTGCTGGCCAAATTCCTGGCCAGGGACGGCTTTCTCGTCTTCGCCGGCTGCCTGGACGCTAACGGCGAAGGAGCGACGTCGCTCAAAAAGCTGGCTAACGTCAAAGTCCTCCAGATGGACGTCACAAAAGACGCCGAAATTGACGGGGCTCACCGCGTGGTGAGAGAAGAGCTTGGAACACGCAGTAAGAGACATATCATCTGCTTAGATTATCTTGAAACTCTTATGAGAAAAACTTTTACGTTGGTGGCCAAAGGGCTGCACATCTGTGTAGTCATTCGAAAGTGTTACAGCGAAACTTAAATGATACAACTTCCTCTGCCATCTGGTTTCTTTCGAGGAGAAACAGACTGTGTGGAAATAAGTGCAGAGAAAGTTCCCACGTGTAGAAGAACACGTGCAGATCGTATGCAGAGTTTAGTGAAGTCGATGCAATTCGAAAATCATTCTTCTTTATACAGAGCTGGAGCTTCACAACTAAACAAAGAAACTGTCAAATGAGGTTTGTTTGTTCATTGGCCACGTTTTCTGGCTTGGTTAGTTGGTTGCTCGGTCAGGTGCGTTGCTTGGTTTTTTTCTTGGTTGGTCAGTTAAAGAAGTGTCTAGTTGATTAGGTAGATGAGGGGTTCGTTCCAGATGGTTTAAGCCTTGCACAGTATGAATGATCAACGTCTCCTTTTGAGCGTCTTTTACCGTGGCTCGAAAGCGTGCTACCCATTTACTTCCACTGAATTTCGGGCATATACGTTAGCCCGTAAAATTCATGACACCTCTGTCCCGGCTATATCTACCGGCCTTCGATTGACACTAGGTTGTAGCATACAAAGATGCTGAGAAACTCTTCTTTGCATTCTGTAAGTAGAAGCGGGGCAGCACGCTAAAAACGACGGACAAAGTGTTCGCGTTTTTTACTTGAGCCATTTAAGTTCGTGTTTCCTGCGCGCTGCATGGCTTATAATGACTCAATGAACGAACTAGCTCAAAGAAAAAAGAATTGCTCACTCTTCTTTGCACTTGAAAAACATGCTTCCTCTTGACGCCAAAGCACAGAAAGGACCTGATAAAGTAATTCGCATCATGTATATCAGTGCACTCTCTGCTAAAGTTCGACAGTTTTACCATCGTAATCACAATGAAAGTCTTGTTTTGTATCTGCCGCCATGAAGGAGCGTATTACCGCGAGACCCGTTCCTTTATCCTAGTGCGCACGTTGAGCCAAATTCTGAGCGAAGCGAACTAATTCTGCGTGGGATTTGGTGGTGTGAAAAAAGTTTCATTAAGGAGAAAATTTCACGCCAATCCGACGGTAGCAGCCTAATTTGCCCTGTGGAATATACCTTCTTTGGGAGTTACCGACTAACTAAGCCTCGCTATGTGATATGCTGGAATTCGGCTCAGTACGTGTGGTAGCTAGAGCCACGGTCCAATTAAAATCCACGCCCCCGGGTTTGATACTCGGACTAGGAAGAACATTTTCTTCGATCCAGGAAATGCTTTCTTTCTAATGGATAAGTTCAATTTTTTTCCTTCTTAACTTTTTGCCACTGTATAATGGATGGCCATTTTTGTGCCTTCCAAGGATTCTGGGCATGGCTTTTCCTTCCTCCATTGGCTCCCGAATTACCATGCGTGCCGGCACGCATAATAAACGATGGTGGCGTCGCCTCTGCGAAGACGGTGAACGCATCACCTCGTGCGTGTGTAATGCAGTGCTATAAAACTGCAGTAAAAAAAGCAAAGAAAAAGAAAAAGAGACAAATGTGAAACAATTGCACTTCGTAACTGCAACGATTGCCACGCTCTCGTACTACGTTCTTGAACGGCGTTGGCGCCTCCTTTCCCGCACTTGCCGGAAAGTATGGCTCGCGTAATGGGGCTCACAAAGGCATGAAGGAAGCTCCGCGTGCCACGCTTCGGCTGCCGTTCGAGGAGCGCGAAGTGGACGACGCGTAGAAGTGGAACGGTTGACGCTTCCTTGTTCGAGGGTGCGCAGCTGCGTCTCCCGCGGGCGCACTTTGGAGCCACGGCGCCCTGTGGACGCGGTGGCATGCCGCTGCACATTGAGTGGTTCTAGCGCGATGGCACCGCATTGCAACCATAAAGAAGGCCGCTGAAATAGCGCAATGGGCAAGTTGAAATAGAGTCGCGGGGCGTGCCTTCACTGAAAGACAGAAAGACAGAAACATTGCAAAGCGCATCGAAAGAAAAACCAAAGAACAGTCATTTTCGAGGTACGTTGGTCCCTGGGATCGTCGATGGCTGCGCCTTTTCACATAGAATGAGTGAGTACGGAAAGAAAAAAAGGAAAATGGTAATACACTTTATAATATTGTAGGAGGAGGAAGAAATCAAGAAAGACTATTTAGAGGTTCTTTACGGAAACAGATAGATAGGCAAAGCGGGCAGTTTCCAGGATCCTCAAGTTCAGCAGGCTTGCGCCCTGCTCTCTCAATGTTGCGCAGACGGTTATGAATATGCGTAGTAGTTCCTCTATACATTTGTACAGTATCCTTCTGATGGATGAACTTAAAGATATACGCCACATCACTGATATACAAAATTCAGAACGAAAAGATGTGAGCACAAATGTAATGTACAATCAAAAAAAAGGAAAAAAATAGATGCGGTAAAGAAAGAAGTGCGATAATTCCGGTTACCTTGTACTACGAGTTCGTATTAGGAGAACCGTGCATTGTACTCCTGTGCGGAGAACCTTGAAGCGACTGCGTGCAACTAAGCAGACCAGAACGGCAAGTGTTTTAAGATTCCCCCTCGAATTTTATTGGAGCTAATGACACAAGTACGTAAGTACTAGCACCATACTTAGTCATTAGGCCACGTTTCAGCTAGAGAGGGCAAGCACTGGTCGTAAATATCCCCTACAATAGCTCTTACGGCTATAGCTTCTTTAGCCGGTGGCACTGTCGCCGTCAGTCGGGATGCCGCATCTTCAGCACTGTTGTGTGCACGTACATGAATTCGCCTCGTTGGCGCGTTTCCAGCCAATCAGAGAAGGCGCACCCACGTTGTGAGCCAACCAGATGTGACAAAATGGCGAATTTCGGCAATTGGCCGAGATCTGACAGTTTCTATAATGGCACTTCCGGCACGCCAAAAACCGTCAGTCTTCCTCGTGCGTGATCGATGACTTAGCCGCGAGCAAGTATGCGAGGCGGCAGCGGACTCTGCAGATTGACGTCACTCAAACGCCTCGCGTGTACATTGTGCCTCTGCACGTGTGAAATAATGGCTCACCGCCAGCGAGCATGGGTGCGTCAGTGCACTGCGAAACCCGTGCTGCCGGGATGACGTTTAAAACCGAGAGCTCTCGCAACAGATCGCGAAGCGAGCAGGAAGCAAACTGGTTGTGGATTGGTGCCAAATGCGAGCTTGACGCGATTGTGCACACGAAGAAAGGGATTTCTCCAAGGCGAGTCATTAGAAATGCTACGAGTTGTCGTTATGCCATAACTGCTATTGCAAGTACGCGCCGCCATAACCAAGGTCACCAGATTGTTGCAGATTCAGAATGGTGTGATGCAGCACATTATCTAGCTCAGGTGACCTCCAACACCGGAGTGGACGCTGTCGAAGGATTACAAAATGGCGCTTGTGACACCACGTGACTCGTATTGAAAATGTGTCGACTGCTGCATAGATAACGTGAATTCTTTTTTTTTTAGCTCGTCGAGGTATAGGAAGCGCTGGTATAGCGTGCATGTTTGGATCAAGAAGCACGCCCTCATGACTACTGCTTGGCGTAGGAAAGAAGCTTATCGTAAAAAAAGAAACCTTCTTACCGACGTCGGCGAACAAATTTTTTTTTTCACTCGCAGAGCTCTGGGCTGTAGTGTGCAACGCTGCAATAATGAACAGCGGCCTCATCGAATGGTTGACGATGACGAGCATCACACGCATCTTTGACGTCAACGTGTTCGGTGTGGTGCGCGTGGTCAAGAAGTTCCTGCCGATGCTCAAGGAGAACAGGGGTCGAGCAGTCATCGTCACGAGCAATCTCTGTGAGTGTTTATCGCAACAGTGAAAAGAGAAAACGGTTGGTTGCAGTTGAATAAGAAAGTAAGTCCAGTTACCACTGTTGCACAAGTGGCGTTAAGGACAAGCTCTAATACTCTCCCAGATTTAACACATTTCAGCTGCAGAAGGTTCCTATTTGGGTAACTTCCGAAGGGTAATGAATGAAGCTTGCTTCAACTGAAAAATGACAAGGAAAGGTGGGAGAGACTGCTGGGGACGTAATTTGTTTCATGCAACATAATGATCTCTGAATAATAAGGGACGAAAATACGGAAGATGAGAAAAATTAAACATAATCTTAACAGATCTGTAAGTGAATACCAAACTATCTATTGGATTGGCGTTATCAGTGAGGATGTATTCATCATGAGTAAATACAAGGAAGATGAAATATAATTACAGTGCTTACCGGAGCGGTTAAAGTTGTATTTACGACGAAGCGATGCTTAATAAAAGAGCGCAAATTATAATGAATGTTTTATAATGTTTAACGCTCACGTAGATGCTATTCACAGTACTGCCATATCTTCTTGCCATATCTTAATTGCGACAAAGTGCTGTCCTGCTGAAAATATATTCTGTGGAGACAGTTCGTTTTGTAATCGAAAAAGATATAAGCGCTTTTGTATAACAAACGGCCTTTTCTAACTTACAGCGTGTCGCATTTAGTTTAGTAGTTAACTGCCAAACAGTTATTTCTAGGAATTCGACATTCGGAATGTCGTTACTAGGGCAGGAACGACCTTGTTATCGCGGTAAAAGTTTACCCTTTGGATGTTTCTACACGCAACGTTTCCGCGTGTCTGCGACGCTGGGGCGTTGATAGAATCAAGTGTGAAGTCGCTACGCATTCTTTCCGTCATGCATCTCCCAGTTTTAAGGTGAAAACGCTTGACCGAGGACGAGCCACACCCTTTTCGACACTACCACTGCTAACATCTGCATCATCCCGAATTTCGAACTGGGTGGCAGCAGCTCGCAATAATAATTATGTAAACGGAGACACAACAATGCCTAATACTTCATTTATCCTCTTTCCATTCACAGCGCATTTCACGCTGCCGTTCACAACGCCTTACGCAATGACGAAGCACGCGGTGCAGTCTCTGGTCGACGGTCTGAGGAGAGAGTGTCATGGCAAGGGAGTCGACATTGTCGCCGTCGAGCCACTCACCTACAGGTAAGCAGTTCAGCTCAGTATGACGGTGGCACATTTCGTAGACATCACCTTCTCCCGATAACACGCCAATTCAGGTGTAATTATAAGACTGGTGACACTCAAATGAACAGTCCCTCTGGAGCTTCTTGTGTTAAAGCCGCCGCACTGGGTGGTGTCTAAAACGCGACGTTTATGACGTGTTTACGGCTCCCGCACTCGCTTCCGCCGCATGCAACGCAGCAGAAGCATGGCCTTCGAGATCTACGTCTCTTTAACCAGAGCGCACCACCACTGGAGAGTGGACTTGGGTACCACCAAACGATACCGAACTGCAAGTCGCACTCAATGCCACCATTTAGCATATTGCTTAGAGAGCTTTTCAGTAATAAGGGCACCTGAGGCTTGGGAAACAGAGGTCAAACACACGAAAAAGAATGCGCTCTAATTCATGCAATGTCTCGGATTTGAAGTTTTATTACACACATCAGATCGATAGAGAAGAAAGGAAGGATACCGTGCACCTGGAATTCCATCTCAACTACAAAAAAAAAAGAGAGAGAAAGAAAAAAGACCTTGAGCTAATTTATCACTAATCATCATCATCATAAAAACTTTATTGTGAGACTGAGGAGTTTGGAGCACGCAGCATATTTTGCTCCAGCGACTGAAGAGAGTATATTTCGCGTCTCCCTCGCAGGTCCAAGGTTACCGAAGCCGTGGGGTCCCTCGATGCCGTCGAGAGGGAATTCAAGAGTCAACCTGCCGAAGTAATGGCTGGCTACAACGCGCAAGAACTCCACGACTGGACCCGCTCAATGAAGGCGCTCTACGAGTGGAGGATTAAAGACGACATCGAAGATCTGGTCGACCAAATGGTCCTGGCTGTCAGGGAGAAGTATCCGAAAACGCGATACCGGACGATGGCCATCTTTGACTACGCATGGGTTACCTGCCTGAGGACGTTACCGGCTGATGTGGTGGACCTTATCTTACTATGGTCGAGGCGGATGGCGTTGTGGAAGAAGTGAGCCGGTGAACATTCCGGCCTGCATTATCAGATATGAAAAAGTGCCTTTTTGGTGGTGTTTGTGTCCGCAAGACCTTTGCTTGTGCAATCGCAGCGAACTGTGTGTGCACGTTCGCGCAAACTGATAGAACTGTTCACGACAGTCATGTGTTCGATTGTTTTTCGGCACGATCTTCCATCCCGACTTCATCGTTTCTACAGTTCACAACAAGACTTTGCTGACATCACATGCTCATTCGTCGCACATGCTGGTGCGGCAACGGACGTGCGCATTTTTTTTTCTTGTGCGCTAACGAACTAAATGTGTTGCAGCGGAATTTGAAATTTCTCAGTGTTTCATGTTTTATCTCCTATTTTTAAAAGGCTTTGACGTTGACATGTGGAGAGAATGTAAAGTGTATCGATTGAAACGCTATACCCAGAACGCATGGCTGGCAGATGTTTTTACGGCACCTGTCGGCTCTGGGGGCACAGAGCTGATGCATTGTGGCATAGTGTGAAAGAGCGTGCTTTTGTGACGGATTGTGACGGTGTCTGGCCCTCCAGTGGTCGCCCATGACTCATTGGTGGTGCTAAAGGCGCCGCAGCCATGCCCTCCAAGTATAGCGTTTTATTCGCTGAGCCCCCCATGACAACCCTTTGCACTACCTTACTGATTGACGCTAGAACAGTACTGTACTTTGCACTGAAAGTTCAACGAAAATTTAGACTTAGAAAGGGTTACACTGCGGCAATAGAAAATAAGAACGGGGGTATACCTAGAAAAGACACAGTATGAAGTTTGGTTTCGTTGACTGCGTGAAATGTACCTTTGTTTCGTGAATGCAGATGCCGTTCGAGACACCGGGCGTTTTTTAGGGATTAAGACTAGTTAAATATTTTTGTGCCCCTTCACGTCATGACACTGCACAAAATTTACGCTAATTGTTTCTATAAGTGTCGCGTATGCAATTAATATTGTTTTATGACAGATGTTCTTGGTCACAGCTTTAAACATTTATCGCTCAAATGTTTGAATGGTTTTATGCGGGATGGTTTGGAATTTATGAAAGGCTCGTCTTAAGAGTGCACGATTGCGTATTAGGTGCCGGATGCGTCATTGCACCATTCCAATGCGAAAATTAGGTCATGCAGGGAAGGCAACCTAGGTCAACCTTTTACGTTGAAGGAAACCAGTTCATATTTACTTGAAGAATGTAGTGGAGTCAGGAGTGAAGACAGAGTTAGAGCAATCAAGTGACAATTCCGTGCTAATTTTTGGAGATGCTTTAAGTGTATCTAGTCCACGTTGCGTGTCGCAGCAACTACTGAAATTTTGTACTACGATTTCCTCTTTCCTCAGTGTAGGGTAGCTAACCTGTCTCACTCCCGGTTATCCTCCCTTCCTTGTCTTTTTACCACTTTCTTCAGCGATATTTCTCACACCTAGGTACATATTTCTTGCCTTTGTAAGAGCAGAGAGCAGGTATTTGTTTGCCTAAACAAACGTTCACTGATGCGCTTCAACATGACTGATGCAAGTGGGACTAATTCCAGAAGTTGCAGATTTCGTAAGCCCTCTCATACGTTGAAACAGGGTCTTGATTAGCTAGCGCAACGCGATGTCTTTGGTACCGCAGTGCAATTGATCAATAAAGGTGTACTTACGGCTTAGCTCTTCTACCCATACTGTACGTGGCACAGTTGCTCGCGTTAACATATACAAAATACATATAGTGCAGAATAATAACCGTTGCATAGCATAGCATCATCTGCATTGGTGGCTGAGTGGCTATCGCGTTTGCTGCTCACCGCGATGTTTCAAGTTCGATTGCTGACTAACCTCCGGAAGGTGTGTGCTAGTTTCGGTTTTGAGGAACATGTGCGCTCCAAGTGGTTGCCGGGCATGGTAACTTATTTTTTATTTCTCTTTTTGGGGTTTTTAAATCGGACGAAGCGCGGGAAATAGTTGTCTTCGTGCGTCCGTCGAGCTTACCAACGCTCACCCATGCCACTCGATCAGCGATATCACAAGTCGGATCATCCTTGGTCATCTGCTTCGGTTGTCGTCCCAAGTATGAAGATGGGAAAGATACGACAGAGACGCTTGATCAGGCGTGCGACGAACGGAAGACGCAGGAAACCAGGTCAACCAAGCATTAGACGAAGATGGCTAAATCGGGGCGTAACATTTGCTGTGCAGTACTGTGGTGTTCCAACAAAAGGAATTCTAGTTCTGAGTTTTTCAGGTCTGCTAATGACAGGAGGTAAGCGCAAGTATTTCACTTTATTTTCTGAGCAGGTATTCATGCTGCGCGAGTAAACCAGTTCTGTGCAAGCCTCAGTGAACTGACATAGGAGCAATGTCACTCGACCTATTCGTCATGACGGCCGCCCATCTGCTGTCGGCGCAATACTTGTACTCGAGGGCGCGAGTGAAGGTTTGTTGGGCTGTGCAGTTTGTGTACCCTTTACTTTGTCGTCATATACAGCCCAGGCTAAAGAAAAGAAAAATGGACAACGGTGATGTTTATGAAATTTCTAGAGCAATGACGGCAAAAGAATGCCCGTACGTAATTTCTTGTTTCGTTTTGATGCACCGCTACTAAGATACCGTACTGAAGAAGGTTGAAGCTCTCAATTGTATCTGAATTTAGGAGCGTAGGCAGTACCACGCTCTCAATTACCTTGCTTTAGGCTCAGCTTCGTTGGGGCAAGTTTTTGAGCAGCTGTATTACAGACGAGGCGCAGTGTTACTTCTTTTGCCGGCAAAATGTGTTTAATAATGTCAGTAATACAAGTATAGAGTATTTATTACTAATTACACACGAACTGGCAATCACCCTTGCAATGAAGAGTGCTATTAAGTTTTTTATGATTGGTTGGTTCCTTGCGTTGCTGTTGCGTCAGAATAATGTCTTATTACTTTCCATGCTTTTCTGTATATGTGAATAGGACGCAAAGGATGACGACAGGCAGATTATATGCGCTTGTAAGCGCTACAGAAATATGCTACCTTATCCGGCACGTAGTTCAAATAATGAGAGAAATTATAGGCTACTTCCTTTTCATGCATATGCATGTAGCCAACTTAAAATTATGTCGGTCTTTACTCCTCATGCTGTCAATGAAATACATGTATTGTGCTGTACCTTCTTTCTGTAAGCCACAAGATGTGTCACCGTCATAACATAACTGATAGTACAGCTTCGTGTGACCAGCCCATGATCGTTAATTTTCGCATTGGTTTCTATCTTATGGAATCCATGTTCGCTCTTTATGTACAAAGTCCCGTTGTGAATTAAAATTGCTGCTGCAGATTGGCACTTTCGCACTGCGTGGAGATCAATCTTCTTGCAGTACGGAATGTGTGAATAAAAACACAAAACGTTAAACTTTTACTTGTGTTGAGTTTTGGCTGACTGAGAAATCGGCCAACTTTAGTGGATCTACTTCACAACACACGAACAAAATGAACGATTGATGGTGTGTGTGTGTGAAAACTCTTATTGTAATGAGGTCCGGAGGTTCGACTTTTTAAACCAAGGCGGGCCTCTCCCAGGTTGGCACTGTCAGGCCAAGCCTTTCAGGGACACCATGGGCCCTCTGGACGCGCCTTAGTTGGTAAAGAAAATAACTTTCTGGCACCATCAATCGTTATAGGCGGTGCACAACGATTGATGGTGCCGAGAAGTTTTCTTTATACTACCACCACTATATCTGTGGACTAGTTGAACGGTAGCCCTAAACTTAAGCACAAGTAAGGAAATTCAGAGTGGATATTTTCACTAAATGACGATATTAATATATTACCTGCAAGTATAGGTAGTTAGCGACGGTTTGCAATATAAAAGTTTTTCATTATAGTTGCTTGGCACTGGTGTGTACGAGCGCTGTCCCAGTAAAAACGTGTAGAAGGTTTCAAGGTAAACGAAGCTTTCAAGGTAAAAAAAGCTGATCGCAAACACGGCTCTCTTCAACGGCTTCTGCTCCGTGATTCGGCCAATTTCGCCGCACGGCCAGCAGACCTGCAAGAGAGCACGAACACAGCCCGCTTGCATGATAAGTTTGAAAGCAGGGCTTCGCGGCAAGCCTCTACCGTGGTACACTATAAAGCCTCCTCCTCCCAGCGGCACGCCCTCCCTCTCTACCTTCAGACCTCATCAGTGACGTCATGGAGGGATTGTTTTGTTTGTGAATTATTTCTCGTTGGATATCCGACAACCGCCAGTGGTGGAAGCGGCGCTGCCGCCACGTATCGGCATAGGACCGAGTGTTCCAAGGGAGGTACAGGGAGTCTCCGCACCCTGTACCGACTACCACTGTCGTATTCCGACGGAACAGAAAGATTAAACGCTCATTCACTCTGCGTTGGGTGGATGGATCTTGTGCTATGTAGGGCCCACACTGACGGTGGCAAAAGGAACTGTGACTCAGAAGGACGACACAAGCTGACACAAAAAGTGCAAACTAACAACTGGTTTGTTGTCCGATCATATCACATTTCCGTCAGCGTTCCTTTTGTGCCCGGTAGTGCATGCCATACATATCGCAAGATAAGTGAACGCACATCCACTAGCTCGATTAAAGGATGTGGTAAACGTGCTTTGAGAGCACTTTAAAGAACACGAGGTGGTTGAAATAAAGCGGAACCCCCCCACAAGAGCGTATCTATTTGCTAGTGTTACCACCAAACTCCACAATGTAACGCTTTCGGAGACGGTGTCTCTATATAGAGAGGCAAATTAATTTTTGAATGTTCCGACTGGTGACTTCAAATAAAATTCGAAGATAACCCAGAATGTAAACTTAACCATTCCTAAAAAAATCAACGTGACAAATCATGTGAATGGAAGGTAATGCAAAATCAGGGTATTATAAAGTGTGCGCTGCCAGATTTGACGAGATGCTAGACGTGTTGATCGGACATGACTGCTGTAAATAATATTGATTACTGCTTAGAAGGCAAGCGTTCAAATAATAAGCAACGCATCTATTTGCAGCAAATATTAAAGTTCTTTTCATAACTTAAGGCATTACATATAAGAATTCGATATTTGCAACAATATTTGTAAAGTCTGACGGCTGGCTCGATGTGAGTGATGTCTATGGTACAGTTCCCAGTCCTTTCTGCAACGTGTTCATGATCTTTCAGCGCAACAGCTAGCACGGACGAAAAACAAGAGGTGTTCACAGCGCCAGTGATCGTCTCTTGTTTTGATTCCATGTCTAGTTGTTGCGCTGGCGGATCATGAACACGTTTCAACTCATACAGTTCTCACCCGAAGTGCGTGCAATGTTTGCGGCATGTTTAAAAAATACGTAATTTAGGACGCCTTAAGATGACTCCGTCACAATTTGTGAGTGAAGGGTTAACTTGGCATGCGTAGCAAGCGTTCAGCATGTTTAGTACTTGTGAAAACCTCAGAGCCATGTTCGCATGAGTAGGAATTATTGGCGCATTGTTCAGCTTTGCGGTTGAACAGAAAAGCTGCACGCCGTTATAGTCCCCTCGAGATTCATTTATTGAGGCTTGCTTGCGGATAGCGCTAACATTAGCAGCATTATGATGACATTTCGTGTGAAAAGATTCATCGCGTTCATTTCTGACTAGGGCCGTCACTTCATCCTGAGCTGAATCTTCCGTGTAATGGCAGCGATTAGGTTAGTTATATCACTGGGTAATGCTGTCTCGAGGAATATGTATGGTGTGTCTCGTCCACAGGGTGACCGGTAGAGATCCTTAGGATAAGTTTCTCTGACTGCTTTCTCCATGACGTCGACAGCTTCCTCGGGGTCTTCTCTCATGAAAGTGCTGAAGGTGTTATCGTTGGTCTTAAGCCAGTCCTCTATGTCCTGGTGAGTGTAGTCAGCGACGGATTCTGGATCTTGTTGCTTCAGTTCTCGCAACGCGAAGTCCATGAGAGCGGAGCCAGCTTTAAATATGGACGTCCTAGAAGTGGGAAAGACACAATAAACAGTGAATTAACACTCCCTTTAGATGATGTTTTGAAGCACACAACTAACCGTTCATGGGCATAAACGCTGAGCTTACCCTTAGAATGTTAATGGCGTAAAGGCCAGTGCATGGATGTTTAGCTAAGAAAATACATTCAGTGAAACTTTATATAGACTGGTGAGTGTCCTGCTAACTAGAGGGTGGCTATGGCATTGCTTAAGTTCGTCTTGAACCTTGGGGCTTCCTATTAGCATATTGTTTTGGAAATAATGTAGTTATTCCACCAGCAAATCAAGGGCGACAAGCTTGTCACTTATGCTGGCGCATAATAGAGTTTTGTAATATACACATGTAAGACATTTATAAGGCACAAATGAAGATTTGTGCATGATTTGTGGCTATACCCGCTTTTTACATAATTTTAATTTATCTTTACTGTTGGTCAACCTACCGGTAAGCCGAAGGCTCCACTGTAACGAAGTCGACCCCTTTGCCATAACATTCTCGGCGGAGGCCATCCATCATGGATACCACGGCGTGCTTCGACATGCAGTAGGGCACGCTCATGGGGACTGTGAAGTGGCCTGAAATGGGTCGAAAAAATGACTTAAAGCGAAGGAAACATCCAATAGAGCTTGTGTAGGTCTAGTACAGTGCGACTACAGGTCATAAAGAAGTAGTAGTAGACTTTTGCTTGATCAATAAATAGAATTCAGCAGATCGTTTAAGCTTGCAAAACAGGTATCTTAAACGAAGTTCTCTTGCCAGCACGGGCTCATTACTTGTTAGTGCTATAATGTGCCCTCTGCGAACCACCAAGACAATAAAACAGCCTCGAAAATTCCTGGCGCGGTGCTTGCTTGCCTGCGCACCAAAATGGTGCGCAGGCAATTCGAGCACCATAGCGATTGAAAAGACGCATTATTCCCACATTCAAAACACTTTTATAAGGCCTCAGATGACCTCTTGTCTCTGAGGTCCGAAGTGTTCAATCTGCTTTGGACTACGCTTAAGCCCCAAAATAAAAGAAAAGCACCTATCGCTCGTGCACAAGAAAAGTGGATGGCGCTTTCTAGTTATATGTTAAAGAAGTAAAGGATTTTGCAGAAAGTATGAGAGAAAGTAGAAAACTTTGAAAACGTAATACATTTCACTCATTTTCTCGAAGACGATAAAAATGAGTAGGTTGCGATGTTTCTATCACTGAATCACTAAAAATGTAGCGGTAGGCTTAGTTATAAATTAGGGCTTTTAGCAAACACTGCTCTGGTACTTTATTTCATCAGAAATTAATATGACCCTCGCACCATGGTGTTACGTCCATGTTCCGTTTCCCTGCCAGGCATATACATCCACAGCTTGCACGACAGTGTTAATTTACTGTTAAAAAAGAAAAGGAATTGAGCACTGAATTTCCGCACAGATACAGTGCACCGTGTGAAAAGATTGAATGTGCTTTCAAAAAATATTTGGTTTCACAAAACAGTCACAGATAATGAACTTCTAATTGCCTACAGTTGGCTTCCATCGAGCATTGATGAGGGTTTGCGATGTGTGAGTGATTGTTGAAAATGGAGAAATACTACGCGCATTGTGTTCAGGTTGGGGACATCAAAGTTAAGGTTAGTTCACTAGGGCACAAAGCTCTTGGGTTCTATCAGTACAAAAAGACCAAATAAATGATGTTGACATAATTTTCAAGCGAAAGGGGTGAGATGCATCTTGAAACAATCGCTGCGCACAATGAGATAGGTAAGGGGGTCGATACCCCACACTTCCACCAAGAAAGTTGTTACGAGAATGACGTTTATTTGCAAATTATTACTATATACAAGGTTACAACAGCCAAAACTAGCGGCGACTGATGCAAGGCTTTCGTGCGTGCGTCTGGCCATGCAGTCGCCATAGCCTTCGTCCCACCGACAGTAACAACAACCCTTCCACTGTCTCGTGGCAATATCATGCTCCAACTTTGCCCATGGTCAGTTGTATCCTGGAACATTGCTACAACTATGATGAGAAGCACCTCGCTCAAATAGACGCAAATAACTTAACAGATGAAGTAAAACAAAGTGGGCGAAGGCGCTTTTCGGAGCTGCCAGGGGTGAACGTGACGTTAGCGGCTCAGAACAGAACGGCTGAGAGTTGCTTAAGCGATGGTGAAGCGCTTTAGTGTGGACGTACTAAGACGTCATCGGTGGCTCACCCCTCTGACGGCAGATCAACGAAGAGAACGGCCAGGACAGAGCAAGCACGAAAAATTTTACTTATGCAGAACCTTTGCCCACGAGAGGCACAGAACAAGAGTAGCATATGCACCACAGTAGGCAACAATACGTCGGCAGAGTGTGTTTGTGAGGTGAGCATCAGATGCTGACGCAATGTTAAAACGAAACTGCCCCCCCCCCCCCCTCCTCCCCAATCTAAGAGCAGCGCGCGGCTACAAAGAATCGTCGCAGTTGCCCTGTGGCAATGCGTGGGGCTGCTGATCTCAAGGCAGAGAGTTCGACCACGGCCACGGCGTTTGCATTTATTTGGGAGTGAAATGCAAAAACATTCGTGTACTTACGTTTCGGTGCTTGTTAAAGAACGCCAGCTCAACAAAATTATTCTTTGTCGAACCAAGAGTAAGTGCACACGATGTATACTTTCAATTTGAAGCCTATAAGTGTGCGATTGGGTCTTTTAGAACACGTGCGCGTGCCGTTCTACCTACCTAACGGGCTTGCGACAGCGACAACCCTGCCGTTGCATTTCTTCAAGAGAGGTAGGAACTTCTTGATGACTCGCAGGACTCCGAAGACGTTGACGTTGAATACGTCGATCACCGTGTCCATCGTGAGCCACTCCAAAAGGCCGGCGCTTGCGACGCCAGCGTTCGCAACAACCGCTCAGAGCTCTGTGTCGAGGAAGTGAAATAATATAAAAACTGATAATCCTAATGTAATGAAATCAGGTCATTCATGATCATTTTCCTGTAAAGCAGAAAGAAATCCTTCCTCTCCACAGCTTTGAATCCTTGCCTGTTTTTGTGTGACAATTCCATAGCCAGTTCTGACCGTCTACTTTGATACTTAGCAAACTAGGTCTCTTTGATATGTTAATTGTATCGTCGACTGTGGGATGGGGGCAGGGGGTTCTCAGCGCTAGTGCATTCAGTGTTTTTTTTTTTTTAATATCTGGGGTTTTACGTGCCAAAACCACTTTCTGATTATGAGGCACGCCGTAGTGGAGGACTCCGGAAATTTTGACCACCTGGGGTTCGTTAACATGCGCCTAAATCTAAGCACACGGGTGTTTTCGCATTTCGCCCCCATCGAAATGCGGCCGCCGTGGCCGGGATTCGATCCCGCGACCTCGTGCTCAGCAGCCCAACACCATAGCCACTGAGCAACCGCGGCGGGTATTCAGTGTTGGTGAGACTGATATTCTTCTCTTCTTTTATTTTTTTCCCTGTCCACATACCGCTCCTCCTTGTTACTGGAAATATTGCGCATGAAGTTTTCGGGAGTCAGACGATTGTCACTGTGCACCGTAATTTACCTTAGAGACAAGCGTAGACCTTCGCTTCATTGGCTTTGCTACTCTATAGCATGCGATGCGGTCGCGTCACTTAAAACTATTCATCTTCTGTTCACTGCATCCTCTCTTATCTCATCTTATCATGATCATCATCTGTACTCAAAAGTAGGTGCGTGGTTCTTCTCACTGTACGCGCGAATTTAGGAGATTGGCGTCAACGATTGCTTTGACGGTGTATTTGCGATTTAGAACTTCACCAACTGTATACAGTATAAAAGAGAGAGTTAAACACATATGAATTGTGCCTTGCGGAAACGCCTCTGTGCCTATGTTACTTAGAAGAGAAAAGGGACTAGAAAATAGAGCTTAATGGTATTTTACCTTCGTAACAAAACCCCACTAAACCAACCGGCTTTCCAGAGCCTATTTAATCATTATGCAGCGCAATAAATTTGGATACGATACTGTGGTGAAGCAGCCATATGCACCATAAGTATCAAAGTCGACATGCAGTATATCACTTGCATAAGGAATGCACAGATAACAAAATGGCCTAATACTTATAATTATTTTCTTGGTGTGAGGCAAAGGCTGTACGTTTTATTAATTTCGTTTTACGTCTAGCTTCTCTAGAATTAGCCACATTACTGCAGCTTTCATAACAAAATGGAGCATTTCACTGTTTGCGGCCATTGAATTATTAGGTGGCACAATGTTGTTTTACTGTGTGGGGATCGCACGCGCATCCCGATATCTCCGGAGCGGCCACGCGGTTATCACGCGATAATCACGTGCTCGCTCGCGGAGGGTAGCGAGGAGAGGGCACCTTCGCCACTCCCGCTGCTCTTCGCGCCTGGCCGCGACGCTGTAGCCAAGGCACCCCGTGCCCTCCTTTCCCTTTCTTGGAACCGGGGAGACCCCTCTCCGCCGCTCGGGAGAAGCGCTATTCCCCCGACGGATCTTTGTCTCACGGCGGAAGAGCTAGCGAACGGCCGCATCTCAAATCAGCCGCTGAGACCGCCGCACGCCGTCCCCCTGTGGCGCCCGGACCTTGGTGTGCGACTCACCGCCCCAGGGCCCGAGCGCGGAACCACTTTGGGTGAGCTGAACTCTTATCAGCCTCTTTTGTGGCTCCCACATTGTGCGGTTTGTTTCACCCCAGACGTGCGGAATTCTCCGCCGCTGCGGTTGTGTTTTGTGCTGTATTTGTGTGTGTTGTTGCTGTTGTTGTCTGTTGGAACATTTGTACTCTAAGGTGAATAAACACCTTAGGTCGAGACTCACCCTGTCCCCCCTGGCCTGAACCCGCCGTGGTCGCAACTCACTGCGAACCGCGGGTTAGGGGTCACAGCTCTGACTGCTAGGGCTGCTGCGAAAGTGCTAGGGAGCGACTGCCGCTCCGCCGGCGCTGTGCGATCCAGAGAAGGGTCAGGTGCGCACGCGCGAGCCTGAGTAATACCCCTATAACTGTTAGTAGGAAAAAATGTGCACATCTTACATCCACATTATTGACGTTCACTTTCGCTCACAGAAATGACAACGTCAAACACAAGTCGACTAAACATGGCGACGCCAGGAGCTCTTCATCAACACGCATGCAGTTAAAGGCACAATATTGTCTGCTTGCATATTATTTACCCCAAACTGTTTTCCTGATTCTCATTGTGATTAGCGTTAATACATGAGAAAAGTGTTTTCACGGTCATAAGAACGTTGTAGAGTGGTCCTCCTATAGGATACCCCCCCGCCCACAAAAAAATGATGTACTTCTTTGTTTCGATTTGGTTGCTTACATTGCTTACGCTGTGGCATTTCTCATAGTATTTCGCCATTCGATGGAGGCTGGTAACTTGATTGCGGTTGAAATGTTCGGCCCCAAAGGTGAAGCGCCGACTGCGACAGGAAATTAGTAGATAGCTGTACTAAGTAAGGATAGTAGTTTTATTGGCCGTATAAGCTTGTAGACATTCGCTTACCACCAAAATTAACAATGATAAAATGTGTAAGCGTGACTCAACGAGGACGTAGAAAGAAACAGATACACAGAGACAGCGCTGTCTTTGCGTTTTTGCTTCTTTCTTGTTCAGTCGCGCTTACCCATTCTGTCATAGATTCAAACTAACTAGCCCGTCAACGTGTTTTAACTAAATTAACCAGCGTGGTACCACGCGCGCACAGGTAAACGTGAACAAATCTCGCTCAATGACAACGGAAACTGTGAAAAGACTGGAGTTAGGAATCGCGGCGGCAACCGCGAGCCAATTGACCTCCGTGCATCTGTCGTTTCAAAGCGAACGTCGAAACGCACATGCCAAGCTACATACGAAGCATACGAAACTTGCAGAGTGCCATTACGAGCACTCTGCAAACATCGCAGATCGCTTTGAAGATGAGGCCCGCGCGGGCGCGCCATTTGGACACGTCGCAGAATGCGTTCGTTCAAGACAAGAGCGCCGGCAACGCGTCCCTATGGTGCCTGCCAAAGGCATCTGCTACAGCGTCCGCGATTCGCGTGGCCAACGCTATAATAGACACCTCCATTACTGTCTCCACTCTGTATGGAATGGCCTGGCGAGGAGGACACCGAGACACCGTGGCATCCGCCGGAGAAGACCGCCCCTCCTCCCTCGCCCGATCCTTGCCTCGCGCGCCACAGGAGAGGGCACGCATCCGGGCCGCGTTTCTCGTTGGCGTACGCGAGATTGAACCGCGTTCACTGGCTTACCCTCACACGCTTTCACTCATACGTCACGGCGATGCCAACGCCGACGACAGAAATAGGCCTGGAGAGACCGTATAATTGCTATCGCAATAAGTCGAAATAAAGCATGTGATGTTGCTCCACAAAATAAAAACGAACAAACGGTGACTTACCCCTCTCGCCGAGATGCTCTCTTATCGTACCTAAGGCTTTGTCCACTTGCTCCTGTTTTGTCACATCCAGCTCCAAAACAACTACGTGCGGAAGAGCCTTCAGCTCCTCTGCGCCAGTGCTGTTGGTACTGAGACAACTGGCGAACACCAGGAAGCCTTTGCGCGAGAGTCGCTTCGCTAGTCGATAACCAAATCCTGTGTCGCATCCTGAAACGTGAAGGGTTGAAATGAGCAAAGCCCCATTGAAATGTTTACGTCCAGGTGGCCTACTAGGAGACTATAATCCTCCTTGACTATCCCCCCTCCTCAACTATTTTAGCGCGTCTGCTTTCTTTCGCCGCTGTTCCTTTTCGCTTACACTTGCCCCCTGTAGGGTAGCAAACCAGAAGCTTGTGTTCCAGTTAACATGCCTGCACTTCTCATCTCTTTTGCTCTCTCTCTTTAAAGTGAAAGTATTCTGCGGTCGAGATGAGCTCTCACATACGCAAGAAGAAATGACACCTGGAATACAAAACTGTGACATGTAAATTCAGGGCAAGGCATGAAGATAAACAGACAGCAATGACGGTGCCATGTTTCTCGTCTCGCTGTCGTGAGCTTCATCTTTTGCGCTGTTCCGAGCCGTGAATTTTAACCTACTTGTGAAATTCTGTCCTCCTCAAGAAATCTTCAAAGAGAAAGATCGAACGAAGTTCCCCAAATAAGAGATTACGTGTATAGGAACTATCCCCTGTAAACATGTATACGGGGCATGATGTTCGTTCGAGGGAACATAGGGTGCACTTGTAAGTCAAGTTCGTCACCAAGGGGTCGGCAAGCTCTGTTGTTTTAGAAATGTTGTTACATGATTACCGCCATACCACCCACATAGATATAAATTTTAGGGGAAGTAATTAAATACCACAGCAACAAAGAAGCTCGACTGCACAACAATAACATTTAGGAGAACTTGAAATACCTAATCCTCACGAAATTTATATCAGCCAGTACACAGATAGCAGCAGCTTTTCCGTGTACAGAATTTCTGAATGGTTTCTTTAGACTTTTTACTGTTCTCTCGTTCATTAAGCAAACTTCTTCAGCATATATTTCACATTCAAGCGATGAACACTTCATTGCAATGACAAAGCGTTACAGCGTGGTTGCACGTGTGTTGCGGCACTGGCATGATGCTGCATAGTGATTTAGTACAGCAGTTAGGATGATAGCGCAACATGCAATTTGTTAAAGATTTGCAGCATGCTTGCAAAAAAAGTTGAATATCGATCACTCATTGGACACTTCGAACACCACCTAGATTTAGCTTTTGGGATGTGTGAAATAAAAAAATCCTTCAGCGTAGCAGAATCGTAACCTAATGAGCACAGTGAAGAAACTCCCATACTTCTATCGTATGGTGTGCGAGTACAGGACTACTTAGCATTGTGAACCTCCCGCTAATTTGATTAGCACACGTATTAATGTTTTGCCTTAAAGATCACATTATTTGGTCGTAGATGATTATTTTGCTCAGTAGCAGAGCTTGTCAATCGGCTTTGTGATGTCCATGCATGTGTATAACTTTTGCTGCACTTTTGGAAAACGCGACTAGCCACAAAAATTCAAACGGGTAGCTGCGTTAACGAGTAGCATCATCGCAGCAGTAATGATGGCATCATTATCATCACCATTACCCCCTCCACCATCACCATAATTATCATGGTAATCAATTTGCTCCGTCTCCAGTGCGAAGTTGCAGGATAAAACGCGCAAGGTCGGGATTTCTGGCATTTTGTAAGTCGACCTCTACTACTACTACTACTACTACTACTACTACTACTACTACTACTACTACTACTACTACTACTACTCTGTTACTCTTCCTGCCTAAGCAATTTCTAGAAACTAATTAACACTTTAGTGATTTGTGTTCTGTCCGACTTCAATACTGTCAAAAAAGCGCACAATTCACGAAATTCGTACGTTTACACTGTCAGCCATGTATGTGTTTGATATAAGCAGTATTATTATCATGCTGCAGGAGTGATGAGTTCAGTTGAGAGCCAGTTAGAACTGTTTTTCTGCCCATGGTATATCGCTTTAAAAAAACGGAAACTCAGAATCAACTCAAGCGAGATTCTTTAAAAAAATAAACATTCACAACAAACATGCACAGCCCCTTGAAGGCATACTCACCCGTGATGAGCACTGCCCGACCTTCACCGCGAACCTCGCTCACAAAAACGCGTCCGAAAACTAACCGAGACAGCGCATAGGACAGAGTCAGGACAATCCACGCTGTACCGACTATCCTGCTGACTTGTTGCAGAGGAATGAGGTAGTTCCACAGCTGCCAGAAGACAAGCAGGATGGCGAAGAACAAAACCAACGACGTCCTCATTTGCAGGCCGGTGAAGCTCGGCGCGAGCAGATCTTTGTCGCCGCAGTGACCGTGAAACCCCTCTTCTACTTCAAGTTTGTGGACGCGCAGTGTGAGCGAGCATGCCGAGGTGCGAGCATGCCAGTGAAGGAGCAACGCCACGTTTTGTGGGTATTTTTAAGAGCACATGACCTACGCGGGGCCTCGTAAACAACTCATCTCACTGACTCAACTCGTTTTACTGAGCTGGGCGGGCCGCAGGTAGGAGTAATATTATGCAAGGAGGATTCGTTCTGGCGATGCGAGAAGAGCGCGACGAAACACCGTCAGTGAGTTTGAGGGTGAGAGGAGGAAGCGGGCACACATTGAACCTCGTGTCATTCACTGCGTTGAGAAAACGGGTTTTCGCGGCTGCGCGAGGTCGCAGCTGAAGGCCGAAGAAAGCGGCGTACGCAGTTGCAAAACAGGAAGGACTACGCGCGCTTCTATTGTTCATTTGCATACGTTCGTTGATGTACGTTAGCACGCGTTCATTGACTTTCGTTGATGAAATCACGATCTGACGAGAACACAAATCACAGCCACGTATGAAGGCAAGATGGTAGACAACTTCTTAGAAGCTGTAACATTTATAGGGTTCGGCTAATACCCGATATATGGATCCTTGTGTCCTGTTGTGGCAGTACTCGACCTATGTATTGGGTTGTCGTACGCCGAAGGACTTCTTTTTTCTTTGGTAGTCTTTTTTTGCATTCACAGTTACTGCGCGTGTTAGTACTTCTTGCGGCGACGTGTTTGCGTAATTGAGTCTATCTCCACGTCAGTAAATTACCGGCTAGCGGTTGAAACCCCATCTACATGTACATCCAAGTATTGCATATTTGTACTGCTGCACGTCGGTGGGCGAGTTCTTTTGCCCTACAGTATAAAAGCAAAGTGACGATATAACGAAGCTGTAATCTACACAACTTTATTTCCATGCTCCGCCAGCACGTGGTACATGACAAAACTGTTTTCGCTATTTATTGTCATTGGGCTAGAACTGTAATTGTTCGAGGTGCTACATTACTATGAGAGTGGCAGTGTCGCCTTTTTGGTTGTCCATCTTGAAAAGGCTGAGATATAGCGCGGCTAGGCAACACGGACACTGCGGCGTAGCGCATGTTATGTACACGCGGTTAGCCGGCCGGGAGCCACCCCCTTTGTGTTGTGTACATAACTTTCTAGAAGAAACGTTCATTCATGCACCACGCTCTGACGCCTCTACATGGTGTCAGAAGTGGTCGGTTAGTAGCCTAGTAATGGAACCGACGGCAGAAGAACGAGCAGCCTTACAACCCGGGAGGCTCCAAGTTCTATCGGACCAGCGCCGTGGCGAACGACGAGCATTAACTTCGTTCGCAGTCACTACGCTTTGGACACCCCCAAGAGTCCTAGACACAACGGGAGTTTGGCAGAACTGGAAGGCATAGAAACAGGATTTCGAGCTATTCGCAACAGCAACGTAGCTGGAACAGCAGCCGAAAGAGGTGCAGACAGCCACTTTTCTCAACAGCATTGGAGAGGACGCGCGCAAAACGTACAACACTTCTGCATTTGAAGCCGGAGAAGAAAAAAAGCGACATTGAAGTACTGAAACGAAAGTTTGAAGCTCTATCCTAGCGTAGTATGGAGTTTCGGTTTGGAAAGCGAGACGAGAAAGAATAACATTTTAACGACTGGTTGATTGAGTTGCGTGTGCTTGCAAAGAGCTGTGAAATCGGCGAGTTGGAAGAACGCAGGCTAAGAAGCAGAATCATTCTAGGAGTTAGAGACAAGAAACTTCGGGGAAAGACTTCTTTCAGAAGATGCTTTTTTTGCCAAAACTGTTGGCATGCGCCGAGCTCGGGAACACGGTAAAGAGCAAAGCGAAGGAATTTAGTCTCGAATGAAAATTCGGGCAAAAGTCGACGCCGTTAGTAGGTGCAGTAGCATGCAAAAATCTACAAGGACAGGGAAGCGGGCACCGCAAAGGGACGCACAGGGTAAAATCCGGCAAAACCAGGAGCGTAAGTCTTGCTGCGAAAGAACAAGAAGTGGCATTACTCGAAGGCAATGCAGACACACAGGCAGAATATTTCTGGTAGGAAACGTTACCAAAAACCAGCAAAAAAGGATTATCGCTGTACTGCAATAGTAAAAATGGAAGAAATGCCCGTTGTCGACAAGCTCGACACAGGCACGAAGTGCTCAGTCATATGACGCAGTCATCTGCAGAAGATGAAGCGAAAGCAGCTCACAAACTACGCTGCCGTTCCAAACGCGATCCTTTGGCTTTCGGAAAAAAAGCAACCAAATATATTTGCGTTCATTTGACCAGCCCTGAGGGAACGTTTGAAACGGAATTCTTCGTAGTGGAAGACGACGTATCCGTGACTCTAAGCCCTCTAAGCGGCTCAGTCGCAGAGAAGCTGGGCTTAGTTCGTCGAACTGCTTCACTGGAAAAACAAAATTCTTACGACGTAGTGAAGCCTTATGAAGACGTTTTCACCGGAGCTTCACAGGCGAACTCAAGGGTGTCATCAACCATCTGAAGCTCAAACCAGGTTTCCAAGGAGTGGTCAAATCAGCACGCAGGATCCCGTAAACGTCTAGGCCACAGTAAAGTGGTGACTGGACCGCATGGAAGCCGATGGAGTAGTTTTCAAGGTGACGCAGCCAACAGAACTGTCCAGTTACATGGTTATCGTCATAATAAGAAGGTACGGATATGTCTTGATCCACTGCATTAGAACAGAGCACTATTGAGGGACCATTATCCTGTGCCAAAGCTAGAAGACAGTGTACCGTCTCTGAGCGGAGCACGGTACTTTTCGACTTTCGATGCTGCTACAGGATTTTGGCAGATAAAACTGGATGAAGAAAGAACCATAATTTGCACGATGAGCACTCCATTCGGTGGTTAGATTCCTACGTATGCCGTTCGATATTTATTGGGGTCCGGAAATATTTCAGCGCGCCCTGTACAAAGTACTAAAGAGTAATACAAGGGCAGCAGTCGTTATGGACGACATTCTATTCTGGGGTCAGACTAAAGAAGATCATGAGAAAAACCTTGTAAACGCGCTGCGAAAATGCCAAGAGCACAACTTCAAACTAAACCGCAAAAAATATTTTTCCTTACAGGAAGCTGTCAAGTACCTTGGGCAAGTGTTAACGTGTGGTGGGTTGAGCCAGGATCCAGGGAGGCTGGAAGACATCCTTCACGTCGAGGTCCCTTGCAGTCGGAATGAGCTACAGACATTCTTAGGTATGGTGAATTTCGTCTCCCGCTTCATTTCGAACATGTAAACACTCACAGCTTCGCTCCGTGAACTATTGAAAAAAAAAAACGCCCTGTGGGTTTGGGAGGACAGATATCAATCGAGTTTCGAAGCACAGCGCGAGGCAGTCGCAAAAGTACCCGTATTAGCAAATTGCCAGAAGGGAAAAACACTCGCCCTATGAGTAAACGCAACACGACGTGGAACGGACGCCGTGATAATGCAGAGTGGGCCCCTGTTAGCTTACTCATTCCGCTCACTGGCGGAGACGGAGCAGAGATATGCTCGGATAGAGAAGAGATGCTCGCAATCGTACACGGCTGTGCGAAGTTCCAAGATTACCTTTTTGCGCAACGAGAAGTCATTGTGGAATCGTGCAATTTCGCCAGTACGCAACCGCAGCGTGGCTCAATTACAAGATTGACATCATTCCCGAGCTACGCAGCTACTGGAGCTCCCGCGACGAGCTGCTTACTCAAGACGGCCTCGGGTTCCGGAGCAATGGCCTCATCATTCCTGCCTAACTGCGAAGTGAAGTACTTGGCTGTCCTCAGACATAAACATTCATTCATGCACCATGCTCAGACGCATATACAGACGCAAGAAGGCACAAAGAAGTGTGCTCTCCTTGCGAGTATTTTTGTTTGTTGTCTTCATATGTCCTTTTTCCCCAGTCCACAACTCACTCGCCACATTTCTCTTTTGCTTGGAATGCTATTTGATATTTCGAGGTACCGTAAAATTCTGCAAGGGAATGTTTCACCACTCTTCCCCAGTCACGGTGTTAACAAAGACCTCCTGATACTTAGACGCAGATATCATACTAAACGACCCCATAAATGAGACTTGCTGCACAGTTTTCTATGAAAGCAGCACCAGCATTCTGCACGAGTGGCCAATGTTCTCCACCGTAGGCGTACGCACAGTGGTTTTTGGCGCCCGATTGTGGTGCTTAGTGATGTATCGTGCCGTTGATGTACATACACAGTTTTGACATGCTTAAGAATGAGCTGCGTTGCATGCTCATTTTCACCGCGGCTCTCGGATTGACAATCAGCCCTATCCAATGCCTCCCTGGGAATTCACCAGCATCACAACTAATAAGCGAACGAAGTTACGACGCAGCAATACAACAGGTACTCTTGACGAACACAACATCGTCGATGCATCGTGCGTTAACACCTGCAAAGTCTATACGGATGCTGCCATTCTCCCAGACGGCGGAAGGACATCATACCTGAGTACTACGCATAATTTCATCAGCGGCCACCAGCGCTATTTATCTACGGAAGCCAGCGCTCTAGTAATGGAACTTCAAGCCATCCACAACGCTGTGCAAGATGCGACATCTAAGCTGCCTACCATCAAGCAACTAGAGATCTTCACGGATTCTTTAGCGGCTATTCAGGAACTCAAGACGGTTGATAAGGCGATGGAAATCTGCGAGAAAATACACACTATGAATAGTAAGACAGCTACTTGCGTCAAGGTACACTGGATTCAAGGCCATTCAGCGAACCCTCACAACATTACTGCTGACCAGCAGGCACACTGCCCTCCTAATCTTGATCCTCCACCTATTCCCCTCCCACCCCAACCCCGTAACTCTCTGCGAGCCCGTAAAAATGTTCTCCGGCAGGACACACGCGCTCTTATCCCACCGTGTGTCTGCTCCCTCCCCCTTCACTTTACTAGGGCGGAGGAAGTTGTGCTTAGGAGGCTACGGGCCGGGGTGGCCCTTACACCGGCTGTTGTCTCAAGGTGGAACTGGTCGCATTTACCACTGGGTGCTACGTGTCCATACTGCTCCGTTCCTGTGGTGGAATCAGATGCATACCACCTAATATGGACATGTACGGGTTTACAATCGGAACGCTCGCGTCTCCTACTGCAAGCCGGCCTCCGCTACAGTGTCACAACCAGCTATGACCGCTGGATACATGATAACAGATTTCACAAAACACTGCTTCAATTCATACACAACACAGGCCTCTCAGCACACATATAATACACATATACGCTCCAACAATTATGCCTTAAGGGCAAGCCTTCATGGCAATAAAAAAAAAAGAATGTTTTTTCAATACTTACGGTGTATTTGGGTACTTGGTGCCCAAATGGCGTTTATTTTGTTTGTCGCTTTACCGCGACAGCCGTCAACTGCTTGAAATTTGGCTTTTATTGTCTGTCTCATCCGTCCGACCATTCTGTTGTGCTGACGACCAGGGGCGTAGCCAAGGGGGGGGGGAGGGAGGGCTTATGGAGCTTCAGCACCCCCCTCTCCCCCCCCCCCCTAAGTTGTTTCGTGCTGTCCATGCACCGCCGACCAAAGCAACGGGATCCCGGCGCCGGAAATTATTCCGGGTTTTGTTTAGAATGTCTTTTTCACGCTCAGAAAGACATTTCACCGCGAACATTGCGCACTCGGGCTGGATTTCGCGGCAACGCCCATGTACCGGGAGTCACATAACGCAAGCAGCCCCATCCGAGCACGAAGTTTCAAGGACGTTTTGATGGCGAACGGGCTCGCCGCGGCACCTCGCGGAGGCCGCGGCGCATGGATGTCAATTTTCCAAAACTTTATAGCTATAAATCGCATAAACTTTTGATGTGAAAGGTAATTGCAATTTCCAAAGTTGTGCTTTAGATTTTCAATTGCGGAAATTTGTGGGTTTAATGCTGTTATAAACATTTGACGACAAGGGTGCATTGACTTTTCTAGTCTTACAGCACACTATCACCCACTATCAGACAATTTGATAAGAGACGAAGCGTTGTGGCGGATCATTTCTGCCGTCCTGTCACGTAAAAAATAGCAACATATTTTCCCCCTACGACAAAGCATCCATGTCAAGACACTAAAGCCGGCCAAGGTAACTACGTTCTTATTTATTTTTTGTGCTTTGACTTTCATTCGCGCGGACACATTGAGCCTCAATTTTTTTGTTCTCGTTACCCTACCCGCGGGCTTCTAGTGCCAACGTTTTTCTCGTGTTTCCCCGACCACCGCGCGGCGCACTTCGGTGCGCCTTCGGTTTGCTCTGGCCGAGTCGATTTTCACCTGGCAGAGTTTTGGACACTTTCTGGCTTGCAGACGAGACAAAGAAACAATGGTTGCTCGCCGCCCTCACTGTGGGGACTCAACGAATTGCGCCGCGTTCACTTGAGCGCAACCTCTCCGTTAAGTCTTGTCTCGCCGGTGTAGTACACTGAGCAGTATGTGTATGGTTCCCGGTGGACCAAGCGTTTCACGTTTTCTTTGATATTCCTTCGGTAGCCATTAGGTGCCCAAAGTAGGCATTAGATTGCAGCCAACATTTTTTTGCGTTTTTTCATTTCGGTGCCCCGGCCCCACAAAAGGAGAAAAAAAATACATTGTGGCGGCGCAGTGAACTGTGGCATGCTGAAAGTTCGATTTTGTTACTTCTTTTGCGGAAAGTAATGGGCCACGGGACGCTTCAGTTGCCGGATACTCTTATTATAGTATTGCGATAGCAATTATATGGACACGCCAGGCGCATTCTTGCCGCCGCCGCCGCCCTCATGTTTCGCCGCCCCGATGTTTCGCGGGCGATAACATCGTGACCGCGCGCCGCATGCTGTATGTGCGAGTGAAAGCGTGGGTGGGGGTGGGGGGGGGGTTAAATGGGTGAGCCAACGATGGGGACTCAGTCTTGCGTGCGCAAAGGAGAAAAGCGGGGAGCAAACACCTTGTGCGCGATACATCGGGGGGGGGGATGGAATTGGGACGGGATCTAGGATTCTGTGAATCTGTGATTGCGCAACATGTTTACTTACCTTGTTTGGCGCATTATATACAGTGACGTTTTCTTGGATACGTCGATTTAATGAGACCTATATGTATATTTAGGCATATTGTTACCCACCGTGGTTGCTCAGTGGCTGTTGTGTTGGGCTGCTGAGCACGAGGTCGCGGGATCGAATCCCGGCCACGGCGGCCGCATCTCGATGGGGCGAAATGCGAATACACCCGTGTAGTTATATTTAGGGGAACGTTGAAGAACCCCAGGTGGTCAAAATTTCCGGAGTCCTCCACTACGGCGTGCCTTATAATCAGAATGTGGTTTTGGCACGTAAAACCCCATAATTTAATTTTTTAGGCATCTTGTTGCGAGGTTTTGTATATACGTGCAGTCAACTTTGTTTGGACTGACACTTTTGTTGCCCTTTATCAAGCTGTATCTTCGCATTTGTATATCCCATTGTATCTTCGCCTTTCTAATGTACGAGGGAGAGTCAAATGAAAATGAACCTACCCACCCCGCGCAGTAATGGTTCGGTTCATCATCTGCGAGGCTTGCGCGTAGCAGAGAGGCATCTCTCATTTACAAAAGTGACACACAGGTGTGAGGATAAAGGTTCTGTAATGCTTTCATACACTGGGTTGAGCATGGTTGCATGACATAAATGACACTCCAAGCGTTGAACAGCGTGTTGCCGTGAATTTTTTGACAGCTGAAGGTATTTCCCAAAAAGAAATTAGTCGCCGTATGGCTGCCGTGTTTGGTTGAACATTGCATTTCATTGGCCACTGTGAAGTGTTGGAGCAAACGGTTCAAAGAAGGACGTGAAAGTAGCAAAGACGTCCCAAGACCGGGCAAAACCATCGTGCAACCACGCCCAACAAAATTGCAAAAGTTGATGAGCTGATGAGACAAGAATGGAGGATAAGCATCGATGAACTTGCAGAGTGTGTGAACGTCAGTCACGGTTCGGTTCATGCCATAATTCATGCAGATCTCGATTATCGGCTCTTTTGTGCGCAATGAATGCCGAAGATTTTGAACCGCCGGCAGAAGACGGAGGAGTTCGGCGCCGCCTTAACTCTCTAATCCGGTATCACCCACCTTAACTCTCTAATCCGGTATCACAATGAGGGTGACGACTTCTTGTATGCCATTGTGATCGGGGTCGAACCATGGTGCCACTACTACGAGCCTGACACACGGCGGCAAAGATTACGGTGGGAACATTCGAATTCACCACGCCCCCCAAAGAAAGCAAAGGCCGTCATTGCCACCGGAAAGGTGTTGTTGACTTTCTTTTCGATTGTCAGGAGTCATTACTGATATAATTTGCTGAATCTTGAGAGGCTATCAATCGTTTCCGTTATTGTGAAACGCCGGAGCGGCTGCGTGTCGCAATCAAGAAAAAATAAACGATGTGGTAAATTGAGTAATGGAGTCACCTTGCTCCACGAGAATGCCCGTCGCAACGTCGCCGATGTGGTTGACACGAAACTGGCAAACTTCAAATGGGAAACGCTGAAAGATCCGCCATGCAGCTCAGACCTGTCGCCTTGCGACTTACACATTTTGGTGAAACCGAAAAAAACAGCTCCAGGGAACCAGATTCGTGTGGGACGATGACGTGAAAGAGTCAGTTGGAAACTTTTTGAAGCAGCAGCCCAAGCAGTTTTATGAGACGGGAATCACGCGACTCGCTAGTCAATGGAACAAACGCCTAAATGCTCATGGAGACTACATTTAAATAAAGTACCTCGTTTGTCATATATTCGCATTGGCTCACTTTCATTTGACTCGACCTCGTACATTTTGCAGAACTGCGTTTTATACGTGCTCTCTGTTGCGACTATAATTTCGGTGAAATTACTCAATATACACGACCGGTGACAGCTGCTTCTGCGTAATACATTGGAACAAATGACAGCGTCGTTGAGATTTTTCACTGGTCGTTGCACCTGTACAAGAATGTAAACACGGTTCTTGAATCACAAAGTTTCATTAACATATTTGTCTTCAATTTGTTAATTTCATGGCCTTTACATTTTTCATATCAATGACATGCACTGCTTTGCTAGTTTCGAGCTGATATAGTTGTAAAGGTTGTGAGATGTTCTCTACACTTATTAAATAGACAAAAACATGGAAGCATTGATATGAGTAATATAGGGCAAAATATTTGGCACATACGAGTATATTATTTTATGAAAAAATACATATTTTACTTGTTTTGACAGTGCGTAGCGTTAAAGAATTCGTTTTCAGCATTTTTGGCATTGGCAATGCAAATATTATTCATGTATTTGATCCCTCGACAAATTGTTTAAGAGGAAGCTTTAGCTCGGGCCCAAATCCAACGCGGCCTATTCAAATACATGTAAAACGCAGAAACGTTTTTCTAAGATAACCTCTGGATCGCTTTTAATAAAATTTGTTGCATTAAGATAGAAAGCTAAATTCTGGTGTCTCTTGGAAGCAGAATTCCGATTTAGGGCCTGAGTTTTGTTTAAAATATTTAGATAAATTCGAAAGTTCGAAAAAAATAGAAGCACAACGTTTACAATCTAATAGCTCTGCACCAAAAAGAGATATCGTGGTTCTGTAAACAGCACCTATTATAATAGTCAAAGCGGACAAATTTGGTATGTCAATTTGTATCTTACCTGAATTGGTTAGGTTGTGTACAAGGGTTCTACAGAAGCCGTATTTCCATAACACTAAATTCTTTTGAGGTTCATGTGGAACACATCAGTTTTTTCTACTGTAGATGTACTAATAGAGGCCACTCACAGAATTATATTATTTCTCATTGTTGAGCTAGAGTTCTAAGCTTGATAGTTTCCCGTTATAAAAATGTGCAATTTTGGCCAATTTTTAATGAAGAATCGACAACGTAAATGGAAAATTCGAAACCAGCAGTCAATAGAATGTAAGTTTTTCTTTTAAATGCAACAAACCTCGTAAAATTTTGTGCAGCGGTTGCCGAGCAAAACTAATTCCCCTTCTACATGTGTTTAGATCGGAGCACCGAAGTTAAAGCTTTCTCTTAGAAGGAAGCTTTAGCTCGGGTGCTCCTATCTAAATACATGTAACTGGATAATTTGTTTTTCTCGGCAACCACTGCATCAAATTTGATGAGCTTTGTTTTACTTAAAGGAAAAACTTAAAATCTAGTGACTGTTGGTTTCGAATTTTTATTGAAGTCCTCAATCCTTTATTAAACATTGGCAAAAATCGAAAATTAAAAAAAAAACGAAATTATCAAGTTTACAACTCTGTAACTCAACAACAAAAAATCATAATACAATTCTGTGAATTGCATCTAATAGTACATATAAAGCGGACGAAATTGATATGTTGCGAACGAATATAAAAGAAATATTTTTTAATCATTTTCGATGTAGGAAATTTCAAACAATATTTCTGGCTACGCCACTGCTGACGACGCCCGTTGTCGTCATCGATGACGCACCGCGCCGATTTTTTTCTTTGTCGGGGTTCCACGTCATCTCCAGTTTCGAAATCACCGTAGCATGAAGCAAACAACAATATCTGGAGGACACTTAAGATTCGCCTTTAAGAGTGGAGCCTGATAGCATTCAAAGTCAATTCATTAATTTCCTTGCGATGTATATGTGGTTCGTTTCCTTGCACCTGCGTGGTTGGATACGCGTGGTTCGGGATTCTTTTTGCCGAAATGACGTCCAATTCTGGGCGCGCGACGCCGGATTTCAAGCGACCTGGGGCCGTTAACGCTGTCGCGTTAAAATTTCGCCACAACGGGCTCCACCGGGATTTGAGCCCATCGCAGTGAAGCAATGGGCATTTGAAAGTCGAGTGCGCTAACGACTGAGATATCGCGGAACAATGGTCGCAAGCATGTGGGGCAAAGATATGGGCTCCACACAGGCTCTCAGGGCAGTAGCGCCTGTGCATGTGTTTCTGAAGCCATCAAGAAGAGTACTGTAGACAACGAGGATTAGACTTTGTATACCGCACAGAAACTCTTATTGGCAAGAGCGGGTAATTATTGATTGTCATACTCGTTAAAATTTTGGCGGCCCTAAGTAGGCGTACAAGAGAATGATGATGAACTTCAAACGTGGCACACACGAACAAGAAAGGATGAGCCGAGGATAAGGTAGTCTGCGGAACACAACGTCGGAAGCATTGTCGATGTCAATTCCAACAGCAGCGTGTCAGCTACCATGTCAGATTGTTTACACAATGGCTCACAGCACCACATTATTCAAAGCCACGAAGTGTCTTATATACCAGCAGTGCAAGCGTACAGAAAAGTGAAATGGCTGAAATTTGGTAGGTGTCACTGTGACATTTAGCTTGGGTCCCACCTTCCAGAAACACTGGTATTTAAAGCGGATGAATGAATTAACCGGTGAGCAGTTGAGATAAGCAATATACGTTTAGAGTACTGGCGGAAGAAAAACAGGGAATAAATCGATAGAACCGGATCCGTTACAGTAATAGGCAGCTATACAAGGTAAAAAATGGGAGCTCTAAGGAAGAGAGAAAAGATTAAGGACACTGGCAAAATCCTAGACTGATAAATACTGAAGATTATGATTAGCTCAACAGGCTTTGTGACTCTTCGACGCCGCACCATTTCGAAGGGGACTCCAAATAAGCATCATCACCGTTAATATCATTTGTTGTAGAAGTTGTGGTTCCAGAGTCGATTAATCTTCAGACAAAATCTTCAAAACGACGCATCGAGCGCGAGAAGCAAGAAGCTTTTAATCAAATAAACCTAGCTTACTTAGACGGGAGGAGTCTGAGTGTGCTATGGTTTGTCGTGCACGTAGTTCGAATTCAACAACATCTATTACTAAGTCAAAGGGAAAGGAAGTTGCGTACAACACAAAGAACTGAACGTCGGCACCTGTTTGTCTTATCAACACTAATCCTTCTGTACTGTCACATAATCATAATTACCTTTTATATAACACAATAAATTTTTCAAGTTATTTCATGGAATTATAATCTATTCACACGACCACATCCCTTCTCCCCGGACAAAGCGCCCTATAACCGCTAAGTTCTATAGTTTCCCGTAGTATTTGAGCACAATTATTGAAGAAAAAAAGGCAAGTGAAATTAACATAGTTGTATTCACCGTGGAAAAATGCTGCAGCAAGTGAGTTGACAGCCAAAGAAATCGCTGAAGTCTGGTGTCTTCCGTGTTACGTTTAGGCGCACAACGAATCTCCCATGAAGTGGGGCTGATGCTGCCAAAGCTAGCCTATGTTGGCCCTTATATTCAGCGTCAAAATGGCACACGCACACCGTCACACTGCAAAAGAGTCGATAATCAATGAAAGAGTTCAAAGCGAAAAAGGACGGGCTGGCAGTTAAAGGCCTCCGACATTGCACTTAGTTCACGTCAAGACATCGCTTTCCCTTGATCCTGGATTTAATGGTGGGATCAAAAAGGTTGACGGAGTTGGTGGCATTTCTTGGAAATAACGTTTAGAACTTTATGCATGGAGTGTCCAGGCCATGCGTCGAGCTGTTGCGGCTTTGGGACATGTTTCTTTCACTGCAGTCTTGATGACACCAATAGCTTTTTCGGTATCCCTTCCAGCGAGACAGTTATTTACTAGAGCTGTCATTTCATCTGGAACAGTGTCTTTAAATATAAGGTATGCGGCATAGATTGTGATATTCCTAGATGATGTGGCAATAAAGCACCTTTATGGTGTACCACAAAACTGCGCACGCTGACCCATGGATAGCTTTAAGCTAGGCGTCTCGGAGAGCTCTCTCAATTAGCAGCGCTCTTTTTGGAATATTTTCTTATGAGCTAACAATAACGGAAACAATTATTTCATTCTGAGGTGAATCTTGTGCAAGAGTACAGAGGCAAAATCTGTGATCCCTCGGGGAAACACTGTCATGAAGAATACACAGGGTGTGTCGAGTCCCCACGGTGACCTGTAGATGGCGTTGGGGTAAGTTTCTCTCACGGCTCGCTCCATGACACTGACGCCTTCTTCGGGATCTTCTCTCATGATGGCGTTGAAGCTCTTGCCAAGAGCCTTCATCCAGTCCTCGACGTCCTGATGTGTGTAGCGGGCGATAGCTTCAGGCTCCTGCTGCTTGAATTCCCGCATCACGAGGTCCATTGGAGTGCTGCCCGTCTTGAATATTGGCGTCCTGCGAGTCAACAAACAAACGACAAAGGCTGAAGTAACAGTCGCTTTTTGGGCACGATATCTTTCCCGCTTGCACTTAGTCGGACCGGGAAAAAACTATTTTTTTAATCTATGAGCAAGTTCTCCGAATCTATGGAGGCTCGGGAAAAATGTTACATGCCAGAACATTGCAGCAAAACGATAGGCACGAGCAAGTATATACTTGCAAAAAGAAGATTGATTAGGTTGGTAGAGGCGCACACGTTTTATCTGTGCTTTTTCTTTTATGAAGGTCTGTTAGCGCCTATCGTCCATGTGACGTAAGATCAATAAGCTTAGAATCGCGTTTTGGCGATAACAATATATTATTTTACGTTCTTTAGGTTCTGATGGTAACTCAATCTCTCAGACAATCTCAGACACACTTAAGATCTTTGTTCATTCGTCTGTTTGCTGGTGGCGACATGATAATCCCCAGTTTTGACCGCACATCGGATTTTCATTCCCTTGCACAGCCGCGGTGTTGGAACTGGATTTAGCTGGTGTCTTGGCACTCTAAACTGTTGTGGGATGTATTTGCTTCAAGGATGACTCCATCCTAAGGCATGGTCACATATGGAGGTTTAGTTAGTGAAATCCACAGTACCACTTACTTTATCTCTAGGGCATATGTAGAGACTGTAACCTACTCCATCAATGATGGCCTACAAGGCACTAATGAAATGACAGCAATGGCTAACGGGGTCAAAAGTTGTTCACTTTGGGTGCTGAAATCAAGTATTAGAAAAGCAAGAACGATGGTTCTGAATGAGTTTTATCACCTTTACTGAAGACCTGTTGTCCGTAATATGTAAGTGAGAACTCAGACGGCAGTCCTTCAGCATTATAAGTCTTGTAGACTTCTAACCTAATGTTTGTAAATATCCTTTCACTTGAGGCGATCTGGCGTACTTTGTCAGATCAACGATACTGAGATGAGGCAGTGTTAAAATAATGCTGTTTTACAGCCAGAACCCCAATATGTTTATTAGGTTGATTTTAACGTGGATCTAAGTATAAGTACACGGGTGTTATTTGTATTTAGTCGTCATTGATAAGGCAGTGTGTTAGACACCATAACTGTTGCCATGATTGAAAGCCAACCTGCTGCGATCTCAAAACATGTAGGCACTTGCTTAGAAGGTTCATGAACCTACGATGTTATAACTGATTTTGCATTTCACTTGACTGAAGGATGAGCACCATCATCACTGTGTACTTACCGATAAGCTGAGGGCTCTACAATAACAAAGTCCACACCACTGCCATGACACTCTCTTCGGAGACCATCCATCATGGAGACCACGGCGTGCTTCGACATGCAATAGGGTACAATCATGGGCTGGGTAAAGTGACCTGCACATGAGGAAAATCAGAATTAGCTAGCTTAGTCTTTCAAAGGTGTTCTTATCCTTTTGACATTGCGAGCCACGTGACAACACGCCACATGGAAGGAGTAATAACAGAACAATAGACAGGTTTCATGGCACTTGAAGGAACAGAGAAGAGAAACTGTCAACTAGTTTACGCTGGTGAGATGACTGTTTTCAACATTAGGCAAAGTTATTTCAGGAAGCGGAGGGGCGACGAGCTTGCTGCACTTCGCTGCCTACAACTATTCTCAAAAACAACCAATACCTAAGGCGGCTATAGTCTACGCATCAGTGCGCTCATCCAATAAATGTGTTGGCTCGTTTAATTATATTCGGCTATTTATAACTGGTTGTTGCATTTGTCACTGAGTAGGATACAACATTCATGGGTATGAGTGGGTTCTGCTTGAAGGTCCAAAGAGTAGTAGTTTGTACGAGTTGGGATGTCATGACTTTTTTGTCTTGTAGCGCAGCTCAGAACGAGCAAAAAGGAAGGTTGGAGGTGTAATGAAAAAAAAAAACAACCGGAGAACAGGGTTGAGCGCTAACTTCCAACTGGTGGTTTATTTCGTGACTCAGAAGGCTACTTATACACTCAGCGAATCATGTGACATGAAAAGACAACAACACAAAAGTATAGCGCTCAACCCTGTTCTCCCTTACTCTTCATTACCCTTTCCACCTCCATTTTTGCTCGTTCTGAGCTGCGCTACAAGTAAAAAAATCCTGCTTGAAGCCTCGACAACAAAATCAATAGTTCTAGAAAAATGCTGCTTTCATTATTAGGTCATTCTCCTTGAGCTATGCAACTTGCTGATTGCTTTATTAGAGTGAGAAATAAAACGTTTATTATCGCTCAGAGGATAACTGAGCAGGTGGCCTCAGTCGAGGTCACTTCTGTCACTGTGCTTGATGGTGGATAAGATGCATGCTGTCAGGTATTCTTGCTCCTGGAATACGTGGCCGTTGCCAGCAACCCAGGGCCAGGGCTAAGATAGGGAGGTGGGATGACGTAGCGTAGCAGGCGGAGGTTGGCATACCCGCAGGACATGATAGGTGTTCGGGCTGTCGCCTCCGTATATGCAAGGATGAAAACCTGAGTCGAAGACATTATAATTGAGTTAATGAGAAATAAGTAGGGTCAGGCGAGTAAATTGTTGTGCAAAATTGATAACCAGTGGTCCTGAAGGGTGAAAGATTGGGTGCCAAGAGAAGGGAAACGTAGTCGAGAGATCGCTTGGAGAGACAATCTTCCTGAAGTGGACTAAAATGAACTAATGATGACGGTGATGAGAACGTGGACGTTAAAGACATGAAATAAATAAAATGGACGATGAAGGAGACCGGACAGGTACTCTTGATCCTCATCAATTTAGTCTCTGTGCTAATCCTTAACGTCCGCGTGAGTAATTACGCATTCGTCTAGCAACGCACTTGTTATGGTGGTGCCGGAACACACACAATGCCCATTCTAACGTACCTGTGACAGAACCAAATCTGTAATCAAATGCACCTGCGAGCACTAACGTTACCTCCTTCCCCCTCCCCTGTTCATGTTTGCTGTGCGCAGGCAGCTCAAGTTGTCTGTGCACAGCGAATAGGGAGGAGAGGGTGGTCTGTGTCTTTGGCAGGCACTGATGGTCGTCGAGCAGCACCGTTGCTCGTTTTGTTTGGGAGCCCACAGCCATGTTTCACTCGTACATAATAGCAGTGAGGAATACCCATTACACGTTATCGCTCGTATCACGCTTACCGAAGGGACTCGCAATGGCGACGACTCTGCCACTGCTTTTCTGGAGTAGAGGCAGGAACTTCTTCGTGACCCGAAGTGCCCCGAAGACGTTCACGTCAAAAATGTTGGTCACAGTTTCCATTGTCAGCCACTCTAGGAGACCGCAGCTTCCTATGCCAGCGTTCGCGACCACCGACCACAGTTCTGCGCACAGAGCATATCTATGAATCACCAGTGACCTTGCTCTTTCATGCGTCCAAGAGAAAAAGTCGCAGTTTTGCCGGAAAGGCGAAGCATCGATTGCGACAGCAATTTAGTATGCACCTATACGAAACAACGATAGAAGTTTTATTGGTTGTATACACTTGGAAACATTCACGTACCACTTAAATTAAAACATGAACACATCTCACACGAAGGCGGCGCACAGTCGCTGTCTTCACGTTGAAGTGAGGAAGCGGCGCAGCAGCAGCGAGCAAATTGACCTTCGTGCTTCCTCGATGTGACCTAAGCGGCGACGACACAATGCACACGGAGCTATCAGCAGCCGGCGTCCTCTGTCCCCATTCCATATGGTTTTCAAGATAGGGCCCGTGAGGCCGCGCGTGGCTGCGCCATACGCTGCCGCCGCAGTAGTTATCATGATCATCAGCCTGGCTACGCCCACTGCAGGGCAAAGGCCTCTTCCATACTTTTCCAACTACCCTGGTCATGTGCTAATTGTGGCCAAGTTTTCCTTGCAAAGTTCGTAACCTTATCCGTCCACCGAATTTTCTGCCGCCCCCTGCTACGCTTCCATTTCCTTGGAATTCAGTTCGTAACCCTTAATAACCATCGGTTATCTTCCCTCTTCATTACATGCCCTGGCCATGCCCATTTCTTTTTCTTGATTTCAACTAAGATGTAATTAACTCGCGTTTGTTCCCTCACCCAATCTGTTCTCTTCTTATCCCTTAACGTTACACCCATCATTCTTCTTTCCATAGCTCGTTGCGTCGTCTTCAATTTAAGTAGAACCCTTTCCGTAAGCCTCCAGGTTTCTGCCCCGTACGTGAGCACTGGTAAGACACTGCTCTTATACACTTTTCTCTTGAGGGATAATGGTAACTTGCTCTTCATGGTTTTAGAATGCCCGCCAAACGCGCCCAGTCCATTCCTATTCTGGTGATTATTTCAGTCTTAAGATCCGGGTCCGCGGTCACTACCTGCCCTAAGTAGATGTATTCCCTTATCTCTTCCAGTGCCTCCCTCCCCATCGTAAGCTCCTGTTCTTTTCCGAGACTGTTAAACACTACTTTAGTTTTCTGAAGATTAATTTTTATAGCCACCCTTCTGCTATGCCTGTCCAGGTCATTGAGCACGCATTTCGCTTGGTCCCCGGAGTTACTAAGCAAGGCAATATCATCAGCGAAGCGCAAGCTACTAAGGTATTCTCCATTAACTCTTATCCCCTGTTCTTCACAATCCAGATCTCTGATTACCTCCTATAACCACACTATGACTAGCATTGGGCCCGCCATGGTTGCTCAGTGGCTATGGTGTGGGCTGCTGAGCATGACGTCGCGGGATCGAATACCGGCTGCGGCGGCAGCATTTCAATGGGGGCGAAATGCAAAAACACCCGTGTACTTAGATTTAGGTGCACGTTAAAGAACCCCAGGTGGTCGAAATTTCCGGAATCCTCCACTAAGGCGTGCCTCATAATCAGAAAGTGGTTTTGGCACGTGAATCCGCATGATTTAATTTTTTAAATCGCATTGGAGAGATCGTATCTCCCTGCCTGACGCGCTTCTTTATTAGGATTTCGTGGCTTCCTTTATGGAGGACTGCGGTGGTTGTCGAGCCGCTATGGATATCTTTCAGGGTTTTTACATACGGCTCGTCTACACCCTGCTTCCGTAATGCCTGCATGACTGCTGAGGTTTTGACTGAATCAAACGCTTTCTCGTAATCAACGAAAGGTATATATAGGGGTTGGTTATATTCCACGCATTTTTCTATAACCTGAGTGATAATGCGAATATGGTTTATTTTGAGTAGCCTTTACTGAATCCTGCGTGGTCCTTTGGTTGACAGAAGTCTAAGGCCGCAGTAGTACAACCCCGCTTTCTCTCGGTGCCTTGCGTGGGATGCAAGACCCAATGCTACTACCCCGCTTTCCTTCCTTGCGCGAGAGAAATGGGGCCACAGTCGTCCTCTCACCATAGCGTACTTTCATTCGAACAAACAGCATACCGCGCGCGGTGACGATGTTATCACATTTCGACTTCATAGGGGAGATCACGATGACGCGAGCGCCGAAAGCAATGATGACGGCTGTAACGCGCCTGAAGTGTCCACATAATTGCAATTGCAGTTCAAAGAATGTTCACTACATGGTCTTCGAAAATGCTCTAGGTATTTGCAACTCTTAATGGTACTCTTTATACAGCAAATTTATGTTAGCAACTGCATTCATCAGAGCGGGAAGGATTTTATATGGAAAAAAAAACTGTGTCTTCTCAACCAGTTTCTCGGGCGAGACGTAAAGCAACGTTCGCCATTAAAAGATAACTTACAATAACGTTGCGTACACCACGCCCGAAAGTGTCTGTAGTGGTTGTAGTGCCTGTTTGTCCTCCCACATTTGCTCAAGGGATAAAGGTTTTCATGCAACGTACATTATCCGTACAAATGCTTGTTTCTATCTATAGTCCACAGGCGGGCTTGAGGTGGCTTGAGTTATTTCGAGTTTGCGAAACACAGCCTCTGCACTTGTGTAAAAAGATAATTTGTAGAAAATTTATAACTGGACTGTAAAATTTTCTCTACCATTGTGTTTTCTTGTTTTACTTACTTCAGCTACTTTTGTTTTACGTGATTGCGAAATATAAAGCAGCAGCATTTATAGAAGTGTTTCTTCCTTAGTAACAATCGGTATGAGCCTTTAAAAAATTCTTGGGTCCCAAAGTGTGTTTTATAAATGTATAACTTATTTACATTAGAGAAACTTTCTAACTTTCATAGTCCAACTACCAATGCAAGAGCTCTAGTTTCTTGTGGACTTGCGACAATGAAAGAGTTTTTTATTTGGCGTATAAAAGAGATACTGGTGGCTACACTCCACCGGTTTTTCTCTGACATGATGATAGAGCTCGATGAAAATTACAGAAGCTGCGATTAGATGTAACACATCGGTGTCACCTGTAAAGATTTAGGGCATAACAAAGATTCACGGCAGTTCATAAAATACACACGTGTTTTCGGGCTATTGCAAATGAGGTCCCACAGGAGTGCCTCACTCCAATTGAAACATCCAGGAATACAAAAACTAGACCGCCCTGTTAAAACAAGAACCATGACAACAAGAACAAACAAATAACTAAAACAGCAAGACAGTAGAAAATTAGTAAGCAAGAATACATACAATTCCAGAAGAACAATTGCGTCTACTTGCACAACGAGATGAAAAGTAGCGTGATCACATTTAGTACAATTTATACATTACTCATCTCTGCAGAAACTGAAATATGGCGCTTGCTTGACTGTTGCAAATTTTGCAGTGGCCATGGACCCAATACCTTTCTTAATGAGTGGAAAGAAAGAAGAAGCGAAAGGCTTAACTTCCGAAAGCACTTGGATACGTTGCAACTTTGTATTGAAACGTTTTCTAGCGGAGGGCTAAATTTACGCTTGCATCTTTCGAAGGAAAGCTGCCTTTGAAATAGTTAAGGATAAGGCGTGTGCGCAAAAGATGGTTACCACTCGACTTTCCCTTCGCGATATGGCCTCGAGCTATATACAGCACGATGTATGCAACAACGACTTCATAGCACCTGTGGAGCACTGTGAAGGACAGCACCTTGTTAGAGGGAAAATTGTCCTTTAAGGTGCATATAAATCTCTCGGCACGAGGCCTTTTAGTTCCTATGGGACTCGTCTGCATTGAAGACGTGCCGTGGTTATAACTCGCATAGAGTGCAGCTGCTCTGTGTAGGCCAAACTACGCTAACAAGTAGGAATTGGTGCGGCATTTTGTGACGATGCATTTCAGTTTTCTTTCCGATTGTCTTATCTCTCGTCGCAACGAACGGCTGAGTCCATTGAAGACGGCAGCAAGATGGCATCCTGATCGTCGACGAACGAAAAGATTGTAAAATGAAGCGGATAACCATAAAACAGAAACATCGTACGACATGTCATTAACTTGCCATGTAATGAGAAATGTCCTCATTATCAGACGCCCGTTGCCGGAGTGAACTTGTCACTCTTGACGTTAGATTGGAGACCGTTCAGTTTAGAGAAATGATGGCGGACGTAGTCAAAAAAGGCAATGCAAATGCGTGGTCTAATAGCTCCGACAAAAGTTAATGGAATACCGCACGATGCCATTAGCGGATCTACAAACGCCACTTAATTATTTTTCAAGAAAATTTTTTCAACTTCAGTGTTGAATTTCTTCTGCCGTTCAGTGTTTTTCATGCTAAGTGGAAGCACTGCTTAAGTTGCTCTGTAGCTCTGATAAGTGTTTTAGTAAATTGCTTTTGTTTAAAATACTTGATAGGATGGTATGCCATCTACATGTCTACATATTCGAAGTATGCATATACATATGCGCAGGTTAGATAACCGCTGGACGATAGTAAGGGATACACAATGGGTGCTTAAAGAAGGGAAGTGCAGTCGAGGACGGTAGAAGACTAGGTGGGATGATTAAAGTGGGAAATTCGCGAGCTAGTTAGAATACCTTGGTGCGCAGAAGAGGGGTAATTGAAGATCGCAGGGAGAGGCCTTCGTGCTGCAGTGGAAATAACATGGGCTGATGGTATTGTTACTGGGATGTTGGGAGTATAGAAGATTCTATGTACAATATATATATATATATATATATATATATATATATATATATATATATATATATATATATATATATATATATATATATATATATATATATATATATATATATATATATATATATATATATATATATATATATATATATATATACACCCAGGGTGTTTCACGTAACTTGAGCCAAACTTTAACAATGAGCCAACGCCACGTGGCTGGAACTAATCAAGGCAATGTTGTTTGTGGTCGCATGGAGTTGCTGAAATCATTTCTTGCATTCCGCCTAAATATATAATTAGTCCTAATTAATTAACCAACTTCTCAATAATTTTAATGAGGTGACAAGTGTCAGTGAGAAAATTGTAATGGAACTTAAAGAACTTCCGATACAGCTTTCTGTTGCTCATTACCTGCTTCCAAAAGAGTTTTTCCGAGCGTGAAAGAAGCCCGCGCATACACGTGAAATTAGCGCGCGACTGGCCACGCGAGGGACCTTTCGTGTATGCGGGCCTCTTTCACGTTCTGAGAGAGAGAGAAGAAACTTTATTAATGAATGGCCGGCAATTTCGTTGTGGTGGCCTCAGGTGGCGGCTCCAAGTCCTTGGACTCGGGCGGCATCTTTGGCTTGCCGGACGGCCCAGAGTTGGTCTGCCAACTCTGAACTTTTGAGAGCCGCCTCCCAGCGGCGGCGGCGCCGATGAAGAAGGTCTCCGGCGGGACCCGCAGCTGGGGCGGCGTCGGGGAGAAGCGAGCTCGAGGCTTCCCGTACTGTGGTAACGGCCGCGATTACGGTCGCGTCGCGAACGGATGTGGTCCCATTACCGTGGTTGCCGGCACATTCCCATAGCATATGTCGCAGCGTTGCTCGCTGTCCGCAAGCTTTACAGGCATCTGTGGGATATAAACCTGGGTAGAAGTGATGTAGGACCGCGGGGCTAGGGTAGCTGTGCGTCTGGAGCAAGCGTAAAGTTACGGCCTCATTCCTGTTTAACTTGTCGTGTGGTGGCGGGAATGTGCGTCTTTGGAGTCTGTAGTGTTGGGTGAGATCTCTGAACGTGGTCAGGCGATCACCCCACGCCCATTGTGATTCTTGTTGCTGTGTTTCTGTTGTAGTGTCCCGATCCGGCATATCCGATGCCCCGCTCTCGGGGGCGGAGGCGGCCACATAATCAGCGGCGGCTCGGCGTGTGAGTCCTCGAGCCGTGGCGTGGGCCGCCCCGTTGCCCGCGAGCGGGACATCGGTGTGTGCCGGGGTCCAGAGGAGGAAGACTGTAGAATTTTGGGGTTGCGAGGGCGATGACGAGCCGCCGTCGTCACAAATTTGGAGTATGCGGACCACTTCCCGCGAGACGCGACCGCGCGCGTAGCCGCGGATTGCCGCCTGCGAGTCGCTGATCACGATCGCAGCGCTAGGCACCAAGTAATGTAATGTATGTAATGAGGAACAGAGAGCTGTATGATAGCCAACAAATTAGGCAGAAGGCAAAAAATATTATGATTACCTCCAAGCGACGGAAAACAACATTGCCTAGGTTATATATATATATATATATATATATATATATATATATATATATATATATATATATATATATATATATATATATATATATTACGCTGTGTGCTAGCTATCATGTACCACCTCTTTTTTAAAGCGAAGCCTCCGCGTGGATGAAACCGCTTGTATGTTTTTAACAGGATCCCGAAGAAGCGTCTCGTATTTTATGCGTTCTTCCCCATTAATTACTCTGTAAAGATCGATTGCGAGCTTGTCATTTATTATAGTTGTGGCATATATTTCAGCATTACGTGTCAAGGGCCGCACGCGTCAAGGCGGTGGCATGCAAGAATGTAACGAACGCATTTGGTTAAAAGTGGTGACACGCGCCAGAAGTCAAATAAAAAGCTCATGCAGATCCCAGACAACGTGGGAATCGGTGTGCGCGAAACTTACGTGAATCGGCAGGGCAAAATGGTGCACTGCGACAAGAGACACGCTGCATATTGAGCCTTTCAGGGTGGGTGTGTCTGTCGCGCGCTAGTTGTACGGCTACCTAGTTGCGGGAGGGAGAGGAAGCGTTAGACTAGAGCTCGCTCATTCGCTCGTTCGTTTGCTTGTTCGTTCGCTTGTTCGTTCGATTGTTCACTCGTTCGTTCGTTCGTTCGTTCATTCGTTCGTTCGTTCTTTCGTTCGTTCGTTCGTTCGTTCGTTCGTTCGTTCGTTCGTTCGTTCGTTCGTTCGTTCGTTCGTTCGTTCGTTCGTTCGTTCGTTCGTTCGTTCGCTTAGATTGACAATCGTTGTCGTCGGTTTCTGCCCAATTTTGATCGCGTAAATGATTGAGGAAAGAAATCAGCAAAGGGTGACTTGCCTCTGTTGCCGAGGTGCTTTTTAACCGAGTCCAGGGCTTCATCCACTTGCTCTTGTTTCGTAACATCAAGCGGCAAGACCTCAACATTTGGCAGGTTCTTGAGTTCTTCGGCACCGACACTAGCGCAACTCAAGCAGCCGGCAAACACCAGGAAGCCGTTGCGTGACAACCGCTTCGCCAAGCGGTTGCCGAATCCGGTGTCACAACCTGCGTGGAATAGCGTTACGTCCTTGAGTGCGCGTTTTAAAGCACGCTTAAGTGAAGCTTACTCAGAGTGCCAGGATACAAGTGTACTTTAGGAGAACGGGAACTTGATAAAGTGGAAGCTTGGGCGAGTTGGTGATTCGATATCGTCATGTTTGCACAGCGTGAAAGACGAGGACTAAAGGACGAACACAACACAGGCGCTGACTACAACTGATGTTTATTTGCGAAATCGCCAGATCTATATACATGAGCAGAAGTAATGAAAAAAAAACAACTGTCGCAATGTGTCACACTATATATATATATATGTATATATATATATATATATATATATATATATATATATATATATATATATATATATATATATATATATATATATATATATATATATATATATATATATATATATATATATATATATATATGTATATATATATATGGGAGGCAGGGATGTTAATCAGTCAAGAGTGTAGTGTTGTACCCTACGCTGGGGGAAGGGAGAGAGAGAGAGGGTGTAGAGACGAGCAGACAGACAGTCGTTGAGTCAAAGCCGCTTGTGCAAACGAGACACGTTCTGAGGTAGTACAAAAGTGCCTTCACTGCCTTCTGAGCCGATGATCCATGGATGCCGTGCTCTAGTTTTGTCTGTTCACTCAGAGGGCATCATCTAGTTTCCTGAGTGCGTTGGACAAAAATTGTCTTTGTGCTTGAAATTTAGGACAGTGGCACAATAAGTGGTCAATGTTCTCCTCGCATCCGCAAACAGCACATGCTGGACCATCAGCCATTCCAGTTGGTGCTGAGTAAGGAAGGCAACTCCCAGCCGCGACCGACACAGAAGAGACACTTCGCGTCGGTGCAGACTGCCCGGAGGTCTGAGTTGCAGTGAAGGGTTTAGTCTGTACAGTGTTGTGCGTCTTATATGTGCGGTATTGCACTCTGCTAAGTAGAGTGCGCGTGCTAAAATACGAAGTTGTCTCGCAGCGTCGGGTCTTGAGAGAGGAATGGGGACGCAGCGGTCATCTTTGTTTGACGGCCTAGCTACCTTTTCTGCGTCATCAACTCCAATGATACCGCGATGACCTGATATCCACTGAAAGTAGATATCATGACCTTTTTCTCTCAGGTGATAGACAAGTTCCATGATTTCGCACGTGAGCTGACCATGAGTTCCATGTCGGAGAAACGACTGCACACATTGCAAGGCCGGCCTTGAATCGCAGAAGACTGCCCATTTTTGAGTACTTTCAGCATCTATCACATGATGCGCGTCGCGGAGAGCCGCGAGCTCTGCAGCTGTAGACGTAGTGATATGGGAAGTTTTGAACCGCTGGGTTTTTTCCATTGTTAGCATAATTACAGCGCTACCGGAACTGGTTGAGGTAGTTGATCCATCAGTATAGACGTGTGTGCAGTCACTGTATTTCTCGTACAAGAGAGGTAAGTTGCTTGAGTGCTGATGACAGCACGTCGGACATTTTCCGAAGTCCCGGGATTCTAAGGTTTACTTGAGTACGGCTCACGTACCATGGAGGAATCAAAAGTCTTGCCGCAGGTGCGTAACCCGTGCGTGAAGACAGTTGCACTGAATGTCGTTTGGGGCATTTTGATTTGCGAGGTTGTAGGTAGGGGTCCGAGTGAAGTGAATTATGTGCGCACGCATTATTTGCTTGGTAATGTGCGTTCCAATGGTGTAATCTTGAGCGACTGCAATAACTTCAGTCATTGACGCACTCCGCGATAGAAGAAGAACCTTTGTCCATCTTTGTCCATTTCTTGAGAGCTTGGGCTTGGATGCTTTGGAGCATAATCAGGTTAGTTCTGCAGGTGTTGCAGATGACCGGTAGGCTGTACCGCAGGAATCCAGTAAAGCGTGCAGTTGCAGCATATATTTCATTGGCATTATCCAGGTATTTCCTGCTAGGAACGTACTTAAACATATGACAAATGCCTGTCAGGACTTTTCTCACATAATTCACGTGAGGGGTCCAGGAGAAATTTCTGTCAATGACCACACCCAAAAAGCTGTGACTTGCGCTGTATGAGATCAGCTGTCCATCGACAGTTGATCTCATACAACTTCAGTGAAGGGAGTTGCAAACAGTGGTTGACATAGTAAATACAAATAACTTATGAATTGCGAGAAAGTGATTCCCTTGCAAAAGTGTCGATGCGCTCCACTGGGTAATTCGAAATTGATAATGCGGATGACTCAGTTTTCAGCGTATTGTAGAGGAGCTGGGTGACAGTGACATGTGTTGCGCCATGATTCAATGAAGTAGTAAAGTCACTATGAATGAACGCATTATATGGAATAAAGAAGGTCTTAGGCTGAAGTATAGACGTGCTTCGATAAGTATCCGGATACCATATGCTGTTTTGCTTTAGTTGTGAGATAAGAGATGTGTTCTTGACATAATAACCAAGGGCAATCAGCATAAATAGACAATAAGTAGTAGCCTTGAAGGGCTAATTATCGAGAGTTGTGGTTTAGATATCTTCGACCTTCTTTTGAGAGGAATTAAATAGCATGAATACTCTTTTACTGGAGTGAATTTTCATCTAGTTACAACGGCACCAGTGAGTAAGGTTTTAAAGAATACTATTCAATTTACAAGTCAGATTTTCATCTGAGGCTTCAGCTGTGAGAATAGTAGTGTCATCCGCATAGCGGTAGGTTTCACAGCGCGAAAGATGAAAGGTTAGATCATTTATGTAAAAAGTGAAAAGGAAATGGTCAAGTAATGAACCGCGTGGAACTACCTTATAGTTGAAATTAAAGCTAGAAAGATGGTCAGCAAAACTAACAGCTTGCTGTCTCTTAGCTAAATAAGTATGTACAAAGGGCCATGCGCTGATAGTACAGCGGCCGCACTCGACTTGGCGAATAACACTTTACTTGCTTCTGCCAATTATCATTATTTATGTGCATGTTATTTTCAAAACACCACTCCTGTAATAACCCTGTCAAAGGATTCACAATGAGGCTTTTGTGAAGTCAATGAGTTCTGAATCATATTTCGTTGCGTCAGCAAAGTGCTTAATTGTACTTGTGAAAGAGAGAAGGGCAAGAATTATAGAGTGCTCTGCAGGACAGCCGAATTATGTCGAATAAAGTACATAAAATTTCGTTAAGCATTTGTTTTTTAATATTGTGAAGAGTTTTTTTATTAGCGTCCACACCCTAGCGTCGGTACACAAGTGTGACGTCTAGATTTTGAAACAATTGCTCAGTTTTGAGGCCACTCTCACTAAATGTAAGTTCTCAAAAAGTGTCTAGTTCAGTCTGTGGCGCTAATAGGGTGAATTGTAGTTCATCTATGTTCATGAAAACACGTTGACTACGCCCGAGCAGATGCCATACAAATTTGTGACGTCACGGTCAGCTGTTACACGAACTTAAAGGCAACGTCGCCACCCATATTTAGTTTCTGCCTCCTTTCTGGCTTACCAAATGGCTCCTCGCGATGAGAGTTGCTATTTGGTACAGTAAAAGGTTAACTTGCTTATACTTCTGTGGTAATGTTACTTAATAATGTCCATCTGTGCCAAGGAGAGAAAGCTTTATAGGGGGCCGTTAGTGTTCACATGCTCCCTCGTTAGGCAACCACACATGCTTATGCTCATGCAGCTCATGTTTCCTGGTTAGGCAACTGGTCGACCTATTTCGATGCCACTTCTTGTATAATTACGAGACAAAAAATCCAACGTACCAATTTTGTTGCGCCAAGGTCATTGCCTCAATATTGCTACTTAGCGCAAAGTCCACAGCAGCTTTCGTCTTATATAGCTGCAATCTCTCAGGTCTGGATAGTTTCACAGTCAATTGATGATTGATTCACTAGTTCGGTAATTAGTTATTTATTCAATTATCACTTCATAATGTTTTTTTTCTGCCCATGAATCGCAGTCTTTGGGACTGTTGAACTCAGCAGCTGTGCAACGAAGCTGGCCTCACCGAAGAAAACTGCAGTTTATGCTCGACGAAGGGGTACCGGCTCACAGCTTGCACTGGGTCTTCCTCGTCGTTTGCAAAAGCATTGACGCGTAAAGTGAAATCTAGACCTCTTCGGCGTCTTCGGCGGCGTACAGCTGACGTAACAGAAGACGGGATTCTACGAGGCTTCACACATCTGCCGCTAGCTCAAGGCTGGCTATGTGGAAGGAAAACCTGTTAGCGTTCTGCGAGTTCAAAGCAGCTAATACAGTCGTCGTTAGACGCAGCTTGGTCCCCGATTCTTGCATGGGTACCGATTCTTGGCACTGCGCCGTGCCACCCGGAAGCCTTTATTGAAGTGCGCAGACCCGCAGTTTATATGCAAGGAGACAGCGCCGTGTGTGCCGAACCCGATATGTTATCTTAGCTCGGAAAATATTACGAATTTAATTATGAGCCTCTGCGAACACGTTGAGAATAAAAGAAAAAGGTGTAGGAGTGTCTTGCGCTTCATTCTGGCAAAATGTGTGTTGCTACCCGCTGCGATATAGATCAGTAGATTTGACGTTGTGTTACTTTCCAACGTGGTCACGAGTGAAACTTCAAGGCTGCTGCGACTACATTTCCATAACGGCGTAATGCAAGGACGCTCACGTGTTGGGGCTTTTGGTGCCTGGAAAAGAACTCCTCGTGACCCAGACTTTTGCAACGGTGGAGGGCTCAATTATTCACTCTTACAAAGCACTAGAAGTCAATTTGTTCACTATGGAAATGACTGTGACCATAGTCAGGATTCAGATACATGGGAAAACGAAATGTTTTTGGTGTCAGCGATGTAGCACAGCTACGAATGAACTTACATATACTTGCAATAGTAACAAAAACATTTCGTTATTAACGTCTCCTGTAATCTCCACACTTCATGGTACTGATGCGGTACATTGAGTCCAAAGAAAAAAAGCAACAAGCACTACTTGCTGGTAACGTTGAGTGCAGACCTTGGAACATTACCGTGGTAAACACAAGCTTTTCGCTACGTTCAAACGAGGGAACATTTCAATACGCCTGCAAATTTGCGTACTTCTAGCTTAAATGCTTGTTTCCTCCTTGTCGTAGCCCACCCACACTTGTAAAAGGAAGTACTCACCAGTGATCAGCACAGCTTTCCCGTCACCACCAATCTTGGTGACAAAAAGACGCGTCCATACAAAGCGTGACAGACTGTAAGACAGCGTGAGTGCGATCCACACCGAACCGACTACCTTGCCCAGTTCGTGCAGCGGTGCCAAGTAGTTCCACAGGCGCCAAAAGAGAAGCAAGAACACCACGCACAACGTCAACGATGTTCTCATGGCTGCGTAAGGAATCGGAAGATCACGATGGCATGTACTGGGCCTCAAAATTGTTTTTCGCCAGTCGCAAAGTGCGATGACTAGCCGTACAACAGGCAAACGCGTACACGAGAAGGCGCTATTGGCAGTGTCAGGTCGTGATGCAACTGCAATGAACCGCAGCTACGCACTGGGCAGGTGGCACGAAACACAGCCGAAGAACAACGTGACGGCAATAACGCGAACAGCAGTAAGGTGTTTGCGAGGCGAGTCTATATTGAACACGCAATCTTCGCCAGTGGAGGGCGCATTGGAAAGACTTGTCCGTCGGCTTCCGCGGGGTGTAAGGAAGGAAGGAGGGACACCTGCAATAACCCCCCGTCTCTTCCTTTCCCTTACCCCAAACGCTTTCCACGCTTACACTTCCTCTGCCGAAAATAGCGGGCGGCGGGCGGGGGGGGGAGGTGTAGGCCGGTGAGAGGTTGAGTGTGGCTCGTGCGGTGAAGAAACGAATCGCTGGTTTAAATGCCGAGATATACGAAGGCACGTGAATGAAAAAAAAATAAAAAACGAAACAAATAAAAGAACGAGAATTAGGAAGAGCAGAAATTTCAAGTAATCACGTGGTAAAACGCCGCAATACAGTATGCTTGCCTGTGCGAGTGCGTGATCTGACTGTAATTTGCATATCATTTGATTATTCCATGTTCGTGTGTCTGTCTGGAGTGGTTTAAGTTTGATGTGCACTGTTTACCCCAGTTAGAAGGATTGGCCGGCATCACAGATGTTGTCAGACTATCTAGTATACTCATAGACTACTGCTACTACTACTACTACTACTACTACTACCAATAGAATGAAAACAACAGACGTAAAATGAGAGGTTGAAGCAGCGATACTCTGCCGCACCAACACCCGTCCTTTACTGCCTTTCAATAGCTAGCATGATCTTTGGTTGCCGTTATGCCACTCTGCGCTAGTCGCTGTATTTCATCCTCGAATATGATACGCACCAGGCGGGTTCGTTTGACAAACAGGGTGCAGTGAGCGGAATGTCTCGTGAGTGAAATAAAAACAAATATCAGCAAGATGCCCACGCAGGCGCAGGTTTCATATGCATATGTATCACCGAAGTTTCGTGTTACCGTTACGGAAAATGTCTTCACTTCAGTTGTTCTCATTTACGTCTACGCAGCTCAACGGTCCTCCCTAACTGCACGCTCTGGTGCTGCTGCTGGTGCTGATCCTTTGTACAAATGGGACATACCTACCGTAATGGATAGGCAAAGAATTGGGCGCTCTGGTGGAATTTTGTTGGTTTCACTTCATCCCCCACACTTGGCCGTTTTTGATGTCAACTTCTTCCCTCCTTCCCTCCTTGCCTCTTGGTCTACTTGTCTATTCCGCGGCCTACCCCCTGTCGCATGCTCGAGGAGGGGTCAGGAATGTTCAGGCACAACACGCTACGTGCTCAATCGATTGTACGTAGTGGCCCAAGATGCTGTATAATCAGCAAGATATCTGCAACCCGCACCCTCAAGATGAGGGAAATAAATCTAAGAGAGCCCTGTTAAGAAAAAAAAAAGAAGCTAGACACTGCCACAAAACATTTCACCAATAGACCCATGGTATTGGCGCAGCGGACGTGGAGGCATGCTGCTGAGCGCGAGATCGCGGCTTCGACATGCGACTGTGCCGGGCGCATTCCAGAATTGGGAGATGAATTAACGAAAAGAAAAAAGACAGCCGTGAACCTTGAGATTGAGGTGATTAATCAATTGAGCCAGCTGGTCGAAATTATTCCGGAACCCCCCCGCAATACGTCGCGCGTCACAATCACATCGCGGCACGTAAAACCCCGTCATATTTTTTCCGCAGAAGCGGTGTTTAGTTGTGTAGAGTAACTTGCAGGGAGATAAAGGGGAGTGGCACTGGGGTACCAAGTGTTTGCTGCGGACAGCTGCTATGATCTAGGAAAGAGGCCGATAGGGCTCGATCGTGACCACTTTACTAACGGACCACGCGGCGTTATGAAATATGTCTGACACTACCCCCCCTTCCCCCCCCAGACCCCCGCCTGTAAAAAGAAAGAAAATAATTTGCACCAGTGATAACGTGTTTTTAAACCTAATACTCGAAACACCAAGCCGCGACCTCGAGCAGGTAGGCAACACCTGCGTTCGGCATGGCAGGAGAGGAAACAAGAGAAGGGTGCTTGGTCGGCTGGAAGCTTTTTCACGGCCTCCATGCGGTATCGGGAAGGCTGCAGACGAGACGCGTGTCATCTACACGCTCGCTCGTGCGGCAACTCGCCGCATTCTATACAGACAAGGCCAGCGTTCATTCAACCGTGACATCGCGGAAGTGGGCCGACAGCTCTTACATTCAATGGAGGACGCCGGCCGACATTGCGTGTCTTTACGGTTCTACGCGTTAGGGGTGTGCGAATAGCAGAAGTTTCAGGTACGAGTAGAACAGTTTTTGCTACACTATTCGCATTCAATTCAAAAATCTGTTATTCCAAATTGTCGAACATTCGTTGCTTTCAAATATACCTTGAATAATAATATTTGGGGTTTTACGTGCCAAAACCACTTTCTGATTATGAGGCATGCCGTAGTGGAGGAGTCCGGAAATTTTGACCACCTGGGGTTCTTTAACGTGCACCTAAATCTAAGCACACGGGTGTTTTCGCATTTCGCCCTCATCGAAATGCGGCCGCCGTGGCCGGGATTCGATCCCGCGACCTCGTGCTCAGCAGCCCAACACCATAGCCACTGAGAATATACCTTGAAAGAAACCATATTGAATACATTGAAAGTATACAACGCCCATTGTAGCCTCAGAGGACAACGAGCGATTGAAATGAGAAGGAAAGCTTTCAGGATGATTATGCAGCAGGGGAGCTACGGTTACCTCCCAAGAGCCAACCGTATACCTCTTGAGTGAACACACGGGGCACATAATTTCAACTCAAAAATATTCGGACATTGATTATGAACGGCTCAACAATAGCAGTCGGATATGCGAATTAGTTGTCCCCATTTAGCGAAAGCAGTCGATTATTTAGCAATTCTCGCCATTTCGACGTTCCTTAAAAGGTTGTACGTTGCAGTGGTGTGACCCTTCTCTCTACTCTTTGTGCGCCCTCTGTGCGTAATTGTTGCGGACCACAATGTAAACGAGTGCCGCAGTATCTCGATTCGAAGCTTCTCAGTAAACCAGAGATCCATGTGCGAACAGAATCGCCATGGATCCATGTGCGAACAAAAGCGCCATGGTGCGCCTGGTAATATGCCTGAAAGTAAGTTATACAAATAAGCACACCGTTGGGCTTAGGTGTTGCGCTGCTAAGGCTCCGCATGGCAAGGTGAAATACCGGCAGCGGCAGCCGCATTTCAATGGGCGCGAATGGCAAAAACACCTGTGCATTGGGGGCACGTTAATGAAGCCGAGGTGGTCAGATATGTTCCGGAGTTCCCCACTACAGCGTGCTTCATACTGGTGTGGTGGTTTTTGGCGCGTAAACGCCAAGAATTGAGTTAATTCTGTTAATCTGAAGGAACCTTTTTTTTACAAAAGCAGGTGCATGCAAACTTCTTAATATTTCACATTGTTCAAAAATGACATATTAAATACTCGATTTGATGTTCGGAGGTTGTTCTTCCCGAGCATTCATTTTTAAATCGTTTAGGAAGTTTCAATAAACGAACACTCGTATTTTACATCGATTGCTGTTGCGTCTTCGGTGGTTATAGTGGGCGTATTCTTGTTAAAAAAAATTAAATGCCATAACTGCCATATGATTAGGAGGCACGCCGTAGTGCCCTTTGGGTAAGTTTTCACCAGCCGGAGTTCTTTAACGTGCACCCAATGCATGGTACACGGGTGTCTTTTGCATTTCGCCGACAATAAATGCTGATCAGAGCATGCAAGTGATTTGCGCCGTATTCGAAAAATGTACTTTCTGTCTTTCAGACGTCGCATAGAGTTATGAAGGACAGAACGAAAGGCAAAACATGTGTGAGTCTAAACAATCGGATGACAGGTGGTCAACCGAGGCTGAAGAGAAGGGAGAGGATCTGCCTCATCGGCAAATATGGAGCTTTGCAAAAAATGCATTCAGTAAAGAAGGAAATGGAACAGATATCACATAAGGACAGCTGACAGCGCACAAAAAGTCCCCTCAAAAGTTGCGAAAATTGGGGGGAAAAATGAAGGTCGGCATGATGGGCTTCATTTCATTTCATTTATTGAACCCTCAGGGCTAAACGCATTAAAGAGGGGAGTGGTCACAAAACAAAAATACATAAATAGATACAATGCATATTACAGAACAAGTAATATCATCCTCCTTTTATACAATGTTAGCTAGTAATAACGAAAATGCTGGTTATCAATTATGTCAACGATATATGCGGGAAGGTCGTTCCATTCACGTGATGTACGAGGCACGAAATACTGAAATGCAGTTTTAGTGTTACATGTTTCAATGCCAACTTTGTGACGATGATCAATGCGATTTGACACGTATATGGGGAACGAAATAAGGGAATCGCGCATTATAGGGTGATGATATAGCTTATGAAAAAGGCTCAAACGAATTGTCTATCGGCGGGATGCTAAAAGAGGTAAAGAAAGATTAGCTTTCATGCTTGTTACACTTGCGGTACGATTAAAGTTGGACAGGATAAAACGAGCAGCGTTATTTTGAACCAGCTCAAGTAAAGTTATAAGTTTTTAATGATGCGGATCCCATATCGCGGCGGCATATTCCAGATTAGAACGTATTAGTGTTCTATATAGCAATTTCAAAGAAGATCGAGTTTTGGAAAAGTTACGGCACTCGTAGCCCAACATGCGGTTAGCTTTGAATTGATTGAAGAAGAATCGAGTGCTTCAGCGCTGAATCACTTCAAGGTCGATGTTTCATTTCTTGAATTTCTCGCCGAAATCCCAGCGTCGCAGGACGTTGTGACGTAACGGATTTCAATTGTTTGTTTGCATTTCGGTGGTTGTGCGACTATTAAAGTTTCTGTAAGCAGGCTGGGTTCTGTCCGTGGTCTTTTTTGTTAGAATACAACCTAGTACACTTTTACCGCTAACGAATTAATTAGGCACGACCAGACGTCGTCAATATCCGTGACGTCACCGTGAGCTGGTGGGGGAATACCAATGTGGCTTGGTCACGTGTCTTCTAGTTCTCACGCCTTTTTTTGGCTTGCCAAGACTTTACCACGGCAAGAGAGGGCTTTTGGGTATCGTAGAAGGACTGTTTACAAAAACAGCTCAGGTTATATTTGTACTTAGTGTCCTATTATGGAGGTCGATTGTTAGTAGCAGCCCCGATTGTTCCAGCGTAGAAAGAACGATCCATTCTCAGTAGCAGACGACAACGAGGAAACTGGGCGACCTCAGCGCTCCACTGCACGCATATATACACAGGTAGGTGCCGACGCGTCACTTATTAGACGCGAAGACAATCGCCACGAAAATGATGGCCGCGGCACACTTAGGCACCGCATACGAACTGCGCCGTTTACAAATTGCAGAATGAGCACGGGTGGAACCAGGTAAGACAAAGATAGGAAATACACGGCTTCGTTTCACGGCTGCTGTAAGCAGCACGCGTAACAATCATGATACCACGTAGTCATGTGATTCGCGGTATAGAGTTCTTGCAGGCAATTTATTAACATAGTCTGTTATGTTTTCTTTTGTACTGATAAATAGTTTACTGAGAGAGACTCTTCCTTAGGACAGCCGATAGCTATCACTAAGTGGTGACATCGACCAAATATATGAGTCTTGGAAGGAATAGTTTGCTTGAGGAGAGGCACAATCACTCGATCTGCTTGTTTTCTTTACTCTGTGATATTCCTGCTTTTTTGTTTTTATATATCTACAGAGACCATTTAGATTGTTCAATCATTATCTTATGTTAATTATTGTATATTGTTGCTGTTTCTGTACTTGTATTATGACTGCGTGCTGAACTGTATCTCGGAGCAAAAGCCTCTGTCAGGCTGTGTAACCGTTTGCTTTTGCTTCGATTTCTGTTGATGTACAGAAAGAAAGAAATCAACAAACAATCAAACAAACAAAGAAACAAACAAGCAAACTTATTACGTCAGCATTTGTGTCGGAGCCTGTGCTTTTTTCGAGAACAGGGCCTGACTACGGTTTGTAGCTTTCTATTAAGAAGTTGTTTTTGAAAGGGGGGGTTTACTGTTAAATATGTTACTCCAAAACAAGTTATGGAAATTTAGTATGGGGAACAGCAACACGTGGTAATTACGACAAGTTATTGGCAATATAAAAACGAATGCTACGCTGTTACGAACGTTATAAAGAAAACCCACGGGATCTCAGACCACCACCTTTATTTTTAAAACATGATATGTTAAGAGCTGACCGGATATTTTATTGCAAGCTACTACAATTTGTGCACCATGAAAATTATACATAAATAGCAGCATTGACAAATCATCTTACTACTTCACAGAACAAAACCGACGCATGCCAATAACACGGACTAACTATGGAAAACAATCTATGATATATCAAATAACATCGCTTCCTAATAATCTAGAAAAAGATTTGGACTTAGAAGTTAGTCGAAACCTCTTTAAGAAACAGCTCAAGAAAGAATTATCAACCAATGCATCCAGTTTTACTTTATCCAATTAAAAAAAATTCTTGTGTTTAAGGCATCTTTTATTCTTTATATTGTCTGCAACACATAGTGTTAAGTTGATTATAACACTGTGCATACGAAGCTCTCGTACTTATAGTGTTTGGTAGGTGCACATTTTTAAGAGTTAACTGAGTATATAAATTTTTTTGTTATATAGAAGAGAATTGCCACATGCTGTGAACTTTTATACTGTGTATGTATTATGTTTATGTTTAACCGGTACAGACGCCTCTGTCAGGTATTGCCATACCTTTAGCTTCTGTACCTTTCTTCAAGAAAAGAAATTTAAGAAAAATAAAGCATCTGACTCTGAAGAGCGTAACATATTGATACGGTGGAGTGGCAATAAATAAGCGCGAACATCACTGTGAGAAATGAATGCATAATTTAACTTTCTACTCTACGAACTTGTGTCCATAAAGCAAACCAACACTTAAGAGATAAACAATAGCGGTGAGTATGCAGTCGGCTGACGTCAAACATATTAGCGCAGGTTAAGTCGATGGTTTACTCTTATAGGCGTACTGACATATCTTGAGAGTTCGCTGGTGCTCCCGTTGGTTCGGGATTATATAAATGAATCACATTTCTCCTCGGTTATGATGATGATGATTATTATATTAGTAGTAGTAGTAGTAGTAGTAGTAGTAGTAGTAGTAGTAGTAGTAGTAGTAGTAGTAGCAGTAGCAGTAGCAGTAGTATTTAAAACGTTTTCCGCTGTGACCGGGACTTCAGCGGATCTCAATAAAAACGTGGCCGCTTCCTGGTTGCTGTTGACAACTCGCACAGATGACAACTCACTGAGTTTCACTGAGATGTGTTCGGCGAATCGTAATTGAAAATATGCAGGAGTCGATATGCGTAGAAGTCAGCCTAGCGCGTTTTGAAGAATTGTTGATTGGATCATTCGGTGTACGGCCGAATATTTCCCCTGTATTGCTTGATGAGGTCATCTTTTCTATTGAAAGTGTAGTATATTCCCGTAGAAAGAACATAGTACTACTTCTGCACGATTTTAATGCACATCGGAACGTATGCAGTGTTGCTTATTGTAACTTGACACACGTATGAGGAACTGCAATCGTGCTACTTAAACATTTGCATGGATCCATCACTAGATACAGACACCACTGTCTGTATAACATGCAGGTATAAAGAAGCAGTAAATGCAATTCTGAAGGGACAAAAGACATGTTGCAAGTAGCTCGCCATGGTGTGTCCGGTGGCTACGGCATTCTGCTGCTGAGCACATGGCCGAAGGTTCGACTCCCAGCCGGTGGCATTCGCACTGCGATTGTTCGGAACGCAGAAACGCTCGTGTACTGAGCATTTGATCCACTTTCAACTACGCCAATTGACAGTCTCGAAAATTAATCGTGGTTAATTTATACCAAAACCCACTTTTGTGGCGCCTAACGCTCCCGATGTGAGGGTCTGGGCCGTTACCAAAAACAATTACTGCCTTGGTGAACTCACAGGCAGTAAGTAAGAACATGGACTGTTTCCTTCGTCCTGTTTCTTGCGTTCTACTTGATGTAGTACTCTCTGCGCGATAATTACCAACTGAGCTAGCAGTGCGCGGGTCTTAACGAGCATTGATTGGTTGGTGAACAGGTGGGTCAACGTAGACGAGTCTAATGATAGCGTAGGTGCGGAAATGCTTGCGAGTTCGCTAGTGTAAGTACAGTGCGATACATGCCTTGTAGAAAAACAGAGATTGCGCTCCCTAGGAAAAGCACTCAAACTTGCAGCTCGGGCTCGAAGATTGGAAGCACGTACCGGCCAGTCTGGAAGCCCATGCTTGTAGCTTACCACTTTTTCCTGGTGGCCACGATGTTGCGCGAAATGCTGCAGCAAGTTACATGACGTTGATAACGCAATTGCTGCGGGACTCTTGAGTGCTGGCTTGCGTGCGCTGTATTGTACTAGATCACGGCCGCTCGATCAAAATGCACACGGTGCGCTTTGATGGGGCGGGAGCGACTAGATATAAGGGTAGAAGCCCTGTGAATGCTTGGGGCATTTGGTATTCCATCATAGGAGACAACTACAGTACTGGGCTCTCCACACGTGGGAGTCAAACTTCGTTCTCGCCTCTGATGTGCACCCAATCTGGTTCAATGCGTGACGGTTGAAAGTGTAGCTCGCAGACCTACCACGTTTCGTCTAGTATCTTATCGAATAAAGTTCCCTCCGAAGTGTTATGTTTTCATTTCGTACTTGGGAACCGCCGGAAAGGTAAAGTTACTCGCCTTTGGCCAACTTGTAACGTTCGATGCGTACTGGCGCTAGGAAATAACCTTGTAGCGGTCTACTAAGAATTGCACATAACTCGCGGGGAGGGCTGTTATGGCGGTGGGCCTGTTGTCGTTAACTGTGTATGCAATCACTTCATCCGGGAATGGACGTGCGTGTACGCGCGGAAAATGAGTTCTTCCCACCTGCTCCGACCATGGCTGTTTCTGACGGCCTCATTCTTGTCGCCAGCACTCATTAGACAACTCTGCGATAGGGACTGATTACTTACTACCCTTCGTCGTTGTTTGTTAGCTTTGGCCTTGCGCTGCTAAGCACGAGGTCCCGGGACCAAATCCCGGCCAACTCCCCGGAAGGCCAGTGCTAGTTTAGGTTTCAAAGAACATGGGCGCTCCAAGCCGTTGCCGGACATCATAACTTGTTTTATTTCTTGTGTTTTTGTGAATTTTAAATGGGGCGAAGCGCGGCAAGTGGCTGTCGTCGTGCGTCCGTAGAGCTCACCCTTGTCACTCGCTCAGCAATATCACAAGGCGGATCGCGCTTGGTCATCTGCTTCGGTCGTCGTTCGAAGTGTGGAGATGGGGAAGATAACACCTAGAAGCTGGATCAGGCGTGCAACGAACAGAAGACGCAAGAAACCAGGTGAAGCGAGCGTTAGACGAAGATGGCTAAAGTGGGGCATTACATGTGTTGCGCGGCTCTGTGGTGTTCAAACGCCGGCTATTGCAGGTCTGCCAAGTTTTTCACGTTTCCTAATGACAGCAGGTAAATACAAGTATTTAACTTCGTTTTCTGAGCAGGTATTCACGTTGCACGAGTAAACCAGTTCTCTGACGTAGGAGCGGTGTCGCTCGACCCATTCGTCATGACGGCAGCCCATCTTCTGTCGGTGAAATACTTGCACTGAAGGGCTCGGGCGCGTGTTTGTTAGGCTATACATTTTGTGCGCTCTTTACTTTGCCGAAACATACAGCCAAGGCTAAAGAAAAATAGACACAGCTATGATGTTTTATCAACTTTCAAGAGAAATGACGGCAAAATGATGCATGTACCTTGTTGCGTTTTCATGCGCCATTACTAAGATATCGTACGGAAGAAGGTTGAAGCTCTCAATTTTGTCTGAATTTTGGGACGTACACTGTACCATGCGCTCAGTTACCTTGTTTTAGGCGCAGCTTCGGTGTGTGCAAGTTTTTGGGCACCTGTATTATAGACGAGGGCAATGTTATTGGTTTTGCCAGTAAAATATGTTTATTACTACTATACTATACTATACTATACTACTACTATACTACTACTACTATACTACTATACTAGTGATACAAGTATAGAGTATTTATTGCTGATTAATTACGTACTGGTGATCCGCCTTGCTATGAAGAGGGCTATTAAATTTTGTTTAAATGAATGATTGGTTCCTTGCCTTGCGGTTGTGCCAAAATATTGTCCTAATAGTCGCCGTGCTTTTCTGCATGGATGCATTAGACGCAAAGTATGACGACAGGCAGATTATATGTGCTTGTAGGCGCATTACAGAAATATGCCAGCTAATCCAGAGCAAATAATGAAAGCAATTATAGGCTAATTTCTTTTCATGCCACATGGATGTAGCCAATCTAAATTCTGTGGGTCCTTACTTTTCATACTGTCCATGAAATACATGTATTATACTATACCTTCTTTTCATAGGCCACAAATTGTGTCACCGTCATAACACACGTGATAGTCAAGTTCCGTGTGACCTGCCCGTGATGGTTAATTTTTATATCTTCTGGAATGTACGTTCGCTCATTATGTACAAATTTCAGTTGTGAATGAAAATTGCTTCTCCAGATTGAGACTTTCGCACTTCGTGGAGGTCAATCCTTTTTCATTTCGGGATGTGTGGATAAAATCAAGAACGTTCAACTTGTACTTGTGTTGAGTTTTGGCTGACTGAAAAATTGGCCAGCTTTAGTTGATCCAATACCCAACACACGAACCAAATTAGCGATTTATGGTGCCAGACAGTTGTTTTCTGTATAACACCCCCTCTATCTCTGTTGACTAGTTAAAGTGCAGCCCTAAATTTAACCACAAGTTAGGAATTTCGAAGCGACTACTTTCACGAAATGAAGAAATATAATATGTCACCTGCGAATATTGCTAGTTATCGAAGGTTTGCTAAATAAATATTTTTCATTATAGTTGCTTGGCAGTGGTGAGCACGAGCGCTGTTCCTGTGCTTTAAAAAACGAATAGAAGCTTGCAAGGTAAACGTAGGAGAAAAAAGCGCTTCGTAAGCACGGCATACTTCAGCGGGTTCTGCTCCGCAATGTGGCCAATGTCGCCGCGCAGCCAGCGGACCTACAAGAGAGCATACCCGCTGTGGTTGCTCAGTGGCTATGGTGTTGGGCTGCTGAGCACGAGGTCGCGGGATCGAATCCCGGCCACGGCAGCCGCATTTCGATGGGGACAAAATGCGAAAACACCCGTGTGCTTAGATATAGGAGCACGTTAAAGAACCTCAGGTGGTCGAAATTTCCGGAGTCCTATACTACGGAGTGCCTCATAATCAGAAAGTGGTTTTGGTGCGTAAAACTCCATAATCTTTTTTTTTTAAGAGAGCACGAACACAACCCGCTTGCATGCGAACTGGAAAACGAGGGCTTCGCGGTAAGACTCCTCTTTACGGCAGCGGGGCGTGGCGTTTCGTGTGGCGCCCGGCGTTTCTGCGCAGGCGCGAGTAAGAGCGGGTGCAGGAGGGAGAATCTGGGGGCCTTTGCTCCTTGAATATGTGATTCTGCCTAGGCAACACGGTGGAGAAGTTTCTTTGCGCGTGTTGCGTGCGTTTGTCCCTAGGAATGTCGGTATAGCGGAGAGGAGTCGAGTTTGTTTACACTCGAACACTGGCTGCCGACGCGGTGAAACAGGTGAACCCACGCGCACTGACCACTGTGGTGATCGCTGTGTGTGAAGGTGCATCGGATCATGTGTCGGATACACATTCTCATGCGTGCGGCGCTGGTGGTGAGTCAGCCATGCCGCATTATAATTTTGTCGTGCCTTACGGCACTCTACCTTAAAAAAAAAGCATCAGTGATTTTCCTGGGGGAGTGGCGGGCCTGCTCTCCTGGACTTTTCAGGAGGGTATTTGAGTGTTCCCGTTTGTGTGAATTAAACGCACAGCACTTTAGCAACCACGGTTAAACGCGAATGCCTTATGTCACGCCGTGAGGATTATTGCCTTTGCGTCTCGGCCACGTTATGATACGTTAGGATAACGTTAGCATAGGATGAGTTACGTTAAGGTTATGTAATGTTGGATTAGCGTGAAAGCCGTAAGGGTGGCGCAACGTATTCGCAGAATGGTTACGTCGTGAGCATTATTTTCTTTCTGTTTAGGCCTCATTAGGTTAGGTTACCGTTAGGTGACGTTAGCGTAAAACGCGTCAGGGGGGCGCGGCGTATTCTCCTCGTCGGCGTCCTTTCAGCCACTCGCATTCAACGGAGGTTGCGCTCTGCCTTCTAGATTTTCAATATATGCGGACGGGCGGGTTCCGCAGTTCCTACTTCTCCCACAGAAACATCTGCGATGTTATCCCCTGTTTCACCGCGCTGGCAGCCGGCGTCCGTGCGTAAACAAGCTCGATCCCACTCCGCAATGCCGGTCCGCCTAGGGACAAAGGCCTACAACACGCGCTAACTATTTTCCCTAGTGCCTAGGCATAGTCATATATCAAGGGAGCAAAAGCGTCCACATTTTTTCTCTCGCACCCGCGTTTACTCGCACATGCGCGAACGTCCGGTGCCTTCGCAAGTGCCACGCCCTGCTGTACTTACTAGCAATTGTAAAGCAGCGTCCCGGCCACGGCAACCGTATTTCGATGGAGGCGAAATGCAATAACGCCCGTTTCCCGCCAATTCGGTGCGCGTTTATGAACCCCGGGAAGTGAAAAATAATCCGGAGTCTACTACTGTGGAGTGCCTCATAATGAGATCATAGTTTGGGCACGTGAGACATCACAATTTAGTATTTTTTGGTTACTTACAGCGGAGATTAAAATGTACTCACGCACGAATTGCCAGTAAAGTTACGACTCGCAGAGGGATCGCTCGCCATGGTGCTTGATTCCTTGTGCAGAAAGAAAACTAGCGTGCCCACCTATGATTTCACATTTGATTTCGCTGTTATGTAAAGTGAAGTTGCTAGAATATGACAGTCGCGGTTTCCTGGAAGGACCTAGCGTTGACTTGCAGGCTCATCGAAGTTCTACATTTCATGGTATTTCAAGCCAGCTCCGGGAATAACGCAATGTTGCATCTGCAGATGCGAGTCATTGTCTGGTAGTAATTGCCCTCATTGAAGGCAATTGACTATGCATCGCTGGCTGCGGAGCTTGCGCTCGTGTTGCGGGAATTGAGGAAGGGTCCCAAACTAGGGCACTACTTGTGAAGCCGATGCAGACGAAGTTCGCACATCGCGTCATCCTACCAGTTGAAGTCTCTGTCGCACGTGTACTCCAAGACAAAGCACGTCTCCTTCTTTTGCTCATTCATATTTCAAATCAATAGTATAGTAAGCGATTTCCGGCCTCTCGGCAGTACGTTCTTGGAGTGGTGGGCGGTGACTGATGCCTGCTTGCTCTCAATTCATAAGGCATTCAACGGCGTCAGGCCTGTTGTGGCCCCTTGTGCGCGGCTCGCAGACTACACACTGGAAAATATCTATAGTGAAGTACGCTTTCTGGCAGGACAGATGGAGCTTTCCGCGTACGCGAAAAATCTTAGCAAAAGAATGCACCACACGGTGTTTGGGGCCCGGAGTGCCATAGCAGACATCCGGGCCTTTCTCCGCTCCCCTCCCGTAGCATTGCAACTCCCGTAACATTGGAGTAGACAGAGGGGCAAGTTCTGGGGGTCGAAACCCTCCCCGCGATTGTCTGACAAATGCCTCTTTCGCCACGGAACCAAATGTTTCAGGAGGCTGGCTGTGAAGTGTACGCAAAAAGAGTAAAATGACATTACTCAGAAATATGGATGATCTGAAACTGTGAGAGACACGGCCAGTGCAGTAGTGGTCAAAGGGGGGGGGGAGGGATTGTTGGGTGTTATAAGAACGATATTCCCCCCTTTCCCCATGGCCTACAGGAAACGCTTTATACCATGGCACATCATCATCACCATCATCATAATCAGCCTATTTTATGACCACTTCAGGACGAAGGCTTCTCCCTGAGATCTTCGATTACCCCTATCGTGCGCCAACCGGCTCCAGCTAGCGCCTGCGAATTTCTTAATTTCATCACTCCACCTAGCCTTCTGCCGTCCTCAACTGCGCTTCCTTTCCCATGGCACCTATTTTGTAACCCCAATGGTCCACTGGTTATTTAAACTATATATTACATGACCTGCCCAGCTCCATTTCATTCTCTTTCTCTTTTTTTATTGATATGATATAAGGAGATGTTGGCGCGCAGTGTAAGGCGCTGGCTATTCCTCATCTCTTGAGTGGTTCCGTCATACATCGTACAGGGTTCAAGGTTACATAGCAAATAGTCTTTTCACACAAGCATCAGGACTTATCACGCAACGTTTCCACAGGAAGACTATGACGTAAGGAATACATGGTACATACAATATACAATGTAAATGTCTCCACACTTATGTAGATGAAAGTCTCAAAAGTACAAAAGATATTGTCGCCTAATAACACATTGTCTAGTCAGCGGGCGGTACATACATCGTGTAAATGCATTATCACATACAATCTCAACAGAACAGTCAACATAACATAATTCACAAACAGATGGATTACAGTGACAATGAAATGAAGGGAACAACGAAAGCGCTAATAACGTCCAGCAATGCCGCTGTCTTCAAGAAAAGTCTTTAGTGCTTTTAAAGCACTCTTCTGTAAGGCCGGTGTTGGCCAAGGGCCCAAAAGTTTCCTTATACTGAAAGGTCTGCGGTCTAATTTAATTAGCGCTGATTTAAGTCAGCTTGGTGTGTCGTGATGTGGGCAATCTAGAAGGGAGTGATATATATCTTCGTCTACAAATCCACAATCCCATTCAGGGGTTCCTGCACGGACAATTCTGTGTAAGAAATGCTTTGTGTAGGCGGTGCCTAGCCTTAATGAATGAATAAGGGTTTCCATAGTTCTATCTAATGACAATGAAAATTTGAATTCAATAAATGGATCGATATGATATAAGTCCGAGCTCTCAGAATTCTGATCAAACCAAGTGTTTCTAGACATTTTGAGAGATATTGTCCTTATAATGCAGCGTAATTCATCCTTTGATATTGGGAGCGGAGCCGTATCATATGTGAGGTGCGCTTGTCGTGCTGCTTCATCGGCTGCTGTGTTGTCAGGAATGTCGCAATTCCCTGGTATCCACTGGAGTGCTATTGAATGTCTCGCTTCGCTTCCCTTTGTGAGGTTTTTAAGTGTTTCATATATTATACTGTCACTGAATGTTTTCCCCTTTGTGTTGCAGAGTGATGTTAGTGCCACCTGTGAATCGCTGAAAATTACCCGTTTTTGCGCATCTCATCTCTAAATTTCGTCGCACATAGAATTGCGAACAGTTCAGCCGTTGTGGACGAAGTCGCACGAGATAACTTGAATGATTCTTGTTTGTTGAGGTGCGCTATAATGAATGATGAAGTTGAAGAGGTTGGTGTACTGGAGCCCTCTGTGTAGACGTGTGTGTATCCTGAATATCACATATATATCTGGTACAGCGCTAGTTGTTGAGCAGCTCGAATGAACATGTCTCTTTTGCTGAATATCCCATCTACTGACAATTCGATTTTTGGAACTGTAGGCAGCCATGAAGGATATTCGATGTCTGAGTTCCAAAATTCATTTCTTGGCAATATGTGAAGATTTTCTTGAATTTCTACATGAACATAACTTCCATCTCGTTTCATTATGTCTAGAGCCAATGGGTGGTTTTTACGCTGGGTTTGACGACAGAAATAATGCCGGCATGTTTCTGTAGTTCGCATAACACGAAATGGTGATTGGCGAGCCTCAGCTATTACAAGAGAACTAGAAGTCGCTCGTGGAACTCCTAGGCATAGGCGTAGTCCTCTAGCTAAAAGTCTTTGAAGTCGCTCTTCTGACGAGTGGGAAAGTCCGTGTAAGATGGGCGCGGAATACGCAACTTTTTATCGTATTAATGCATTGTGAACAGTTAGCATGGACGATACTGATCCGCCCCATGATGTGCCTGCAAGTCTGCGAAGTACAGTCACACGATTGTGGGACCTGGAAACAAATAATAAGTTGCATGTAATAAAGCCAAAATTAGGTTTCTGGCCTCCTGTAACAAAGTCACGCCGGACAGAAGTCCTATTCTGTCGCCTAAGAATAGGACACACATTTGGCACGCACAACTTTTTACTCACTGGAAACGAGCCTCCAACCTGCGGTAGATGCGGGGAGAGGCTGACCGTCCTCCACGTCCTGCTGGAGTGTCGGGAAGCCGAATATGAAAGAAAGAAGCATTTTCCCCTAGCATACCGACAGCACATCCCCCTTCATCCTGTTATGTTACTCGGTGCAGAACCGCTCTTTGACACCAGCACTGTCCTAGCTTTTCTCGCCATAATTTTATAGCACGTAGATTTTACGCACTTTACAGCGACAATTTTTAGGCCACTTTACAGCCAAGTCACATCTCCATAATACATCGTCAACATCACCACTTGTCATGGCGCTCTTTGGCCAAACCTGGCCCTTGCGCCATTAAACACCACATATCATCATCATCAAGTACAGTCACTAAGGCATTGACCTCGTTTTCGAGTTTTTTTATGTGGGGTGCCCAGGATAGCTGCCTATCAAGTATTATGCCTAGGAATCGATTCTGTGTGACAATCATTAGAGGGTGTCCTTCCAGACTAAGAGTGAAATTTTTTAACTGCCTTCGAGTGAAGGGCAATACAGCTGTCTTTGCGTGTGATAGTACCATTCCCTCTCTCTCAAAAATTGTTGATTATATTTATGCCGTCTTGCAATGCCATTTGAAGTAGTTGGGCATTAGACCCAGATGTCCAAATACACACATCATCTGCATACAGTGAAAACTTTAACTGTGATGGCAGCCTTCTTGTTAAATCAGCCATGACGCAGTTAAAAAGGAAGGGGCTGAGTACGCTTCCCTGTGGTACTCCCTGTTTGACAACATGTTCAGCACTCTTTCCTTCACCCGTCTGAACAAATATTTTGCGACCTGATAGAAATTCAGACATCCATCGCAAGGACCTGCCCGACAGACCAAGTTCCAACATGCTTAGCAAAACATGAACGTGACTAACAGTGTCAAATGCCCTCTTGATGTCTAGGAATACTGCTATAGTCATGTTCCCACGTGCACGCTCGTGCTCCGCACACGTTACTATATCTAATATTGCATCCATTGTGCATCTATGTTTTATAAAACCTACTAAGTAGTTGGAGAGCACATTCGTTTCATTACACCACCATTGAAGTTGCGCGTCAATCATTTTCTTAATTACCTTGCATAAACAACTTGTCAAACTAACAGGGCGGAAGGATTCAAGGCACAAGGGCGTCTTACCAAGTTTTAAAATTGGTATGATTCGAGCCACTTTCCAAGAGTCACGTACAGTTTCCTCTATCCATAAGTTATTATAGATGTCTAAGAGAGCTTTCGTACCTGTCGGTCCGATATTTCTTAGCATATTGCACGTAATCCCGCCGGCCCAGCAGCGGACTTTTGGCGACATGATGCAATTGCACACTGAAGCTCGTAATGTGAAAGTATGATCTAATTGAGGATGTTGGGCCCAGTAGCAAGCAGTAATTTTTCGCTTAGCCAACACTACTGAAATATTAAATTCTGCACATTGCGATGAAAAAGCAGGTCTGGAAATGAGCTCACAAAATTCATCTGCAACTATTATTTCACACATGTCCCGAGCTACAGCGAGAGCACGAAATGGGAAGCTCTGTGTTACAGGTCCACTTAAAGAACGAATTACTAGAAAAACTCGTGGGACAGCCGTGTGAGGAGACAGCGTGCCGCAGAAAGTGCGCCAGCGCCGTTTGCCTAAATTTTCCATTTGTCTGCGCATTACATTGTGTATTTTCTGAGCGTTTCTGTATGCTTCTAAACTTCCGCTCCGTCGGTAAGCTCTTTCGGATCGGCGTCGGATGGCTCTGAGGTGTTCATATTCTCCGTCAACTGCAGCATAATCTTTTGGAATTGGGACCTTCTTTGTGCATATGTTCATATTGTCCTTCAAAAATTCTGCAAATGTTTCCACTGTTGCAAGTCGATTAATTTGATCCGTTAGGCGGTACCGAAAAGCTTGCCAGTTGGTTAGTCTGCTGTAACGCCTGATATCACAGTGCATGCTAGGGTAGTAAACAAGGATGGGAAAATGATCACTTCCGCGCGTTTCCATATCTGTTGTCCATCCCACACCATTCACTAGATCATGTGAACACAGGGTAACATCTACCCGTACAAAAATGAGTGTTGATTAACCATTGATATATTGTTGGGGAATTGTTGAAACAACGGACTTCAACAAATTTTCAAGAGCAATTGAGTTCACTCAACCCTTGCACAACAATATTACCGTTGAGTGTTCTCAATAAAAAATTTATTGGGTAATTTGTGTTGATTTTTTTAGTTGTTATTTTGTTGTGTAGGAGTTGAGTCCAGTATACAATAATTAGGACTCGCATATGAAGACATTCCAAACATGTTTTGCGATGCGTTCCAACCTCAGTCCTGTCACTTTGCGGCAGGTAGGTTCTTCTTTCGCCTCGCTTTCATTAATAGAAAATTATGTGTGACCGATGAGGTGGAATCGAACGTCGGCCGTCCAGCCCGGTACTCTAACCAATAGGCCACGAGCGCGCGCCTACTCCTCTCATTCGAAAGCCAGTAAGCTCTGAAATGCTTGGCGTGTGCGCCGCGTGCCACTTCCTGGTGCTGTCGCTACAGCTGGCGCCTTGAAGCGCCAATCTCCGGGACCGCCCCACTTTCGTAGCCATTTTCGCTACGTAAAAACTGCAACGTTAGACTAGATTCATGACCGCCCAAGTTCATAACAATTTATTTCTTTGCCGGTGTACAAATGCCATCGTCGTTTTAACATACACTAGATGACCTAACCATTGGTACGATCCGAAATGAGCACGTTTCGGGGAGCAGAAGAATGCGAAATTCCCTTGCAAACACGGTGACTACGCGTATGTGGAGTTCCCCAAAAGTAGACACGGCGGCAGCGCGGCCGGCGATAAGACAGGTGCCGACAGGCGACGACGCTACCTTCGAGCACCGGACGCACTGTGGGAACCGTAGGATGCAAGCGCGCACACGCTACAAACATACACGGGTGAGGTCTTCGAATTTCCTGCGACGTACCCTCTGTCCGTAAAGCAAAATATAGTTTTTTGTCCTATGTCCGTGGTACTAGAGAATAAAGAATGAACGCGCTTTGAGATCGCAGCGCGCAGCCGCTATAACCATTGACTTCTAATAGCTTCAGATTCAGCAACAGCCGCAACAGTATCACAGCTAATCGCTGTATCTGCGGCTGCTCCCGTTTCTCGCCTTGCAAGAAGCACGCGATTTATTTGAGCCTCGCCGAACTGTCGTCCTTTCGTGTTCCAGGCCTGCAGGTCTCGTATGTTCAGTTAAGAACACCAAAGGGAAATGAAAGAAATGCACGTAACGGACTCTTATTGTACCTTACTTGTCACTTTGTCATCTGCAAAAGCGCTACAAACTATTTTAGAAGATTTATTTTTGTAAAAATAGCAAAACTAGTAGTAATTTTTATTTCTAGGCGGCGCGACAAACGGTAAGGTAGCGTTCGGGTGTGTATGTGTGCGCGAAAGCGGGCGCAACCGAGCTTCGTTTTGCGCACCCTTTTGCAACAGTCCACACGGTTACCGCTAGTTTCGTAGTCGCATTTGTTGGTCGTAGTATTTGTTCTTTAAGCTGTTAATTAGGTAGTTCTTAAAATTTATAAAGGTTAGTTGATGAAACATTATTGCTAAATAATTAGTCGTTCTTAAGTGCCGTTATTTTGTGTTTGAAATGTTTTTATAACTGAATACGATAGTGAAACCATGTGAAGCTGTGAACGGCTTTCGGACTCAGTTATTCGGTTGCAGTTGTGCGGTGGTTCACGCCTCGTACTTCTTGATGAAAGTATTTTCTTTTCGGACATCATGACGCACATTTTAGTGAAATGCTTTAACGACGATAAGTGGGACGTTTATCCGGTGAAGTGGTTGGCTCACCCAACAACTAGTCTTCTACTGATATGCGAGCCTGACGGTTTTGACGAGTTGCGCGGCAGAGGCCATGATGCCTGCTGGAGAGAAGGCACCCCGAAACGGTCGCAGCCGCACTTCTGAAGATAGGTAAGTAATCTCGTTTTCTTGGGCACGTAGCCTTCTTTTCTATTTTGACATTGACGAGCGTGACATATTAAGCACACCGTTCACTTTCTTGAAGCAAACCGCATGCCCCGGAGCAAATGCGCGCGATACTAACTCTCGCTGCCGCCGTCACTTCGTTTGAAACAATGGTAGGCGAAGAGGCAGCGGCGCCCCATGTGCGTAAAATTGCATAGCTTCATTTGTTCCTGTCTAATAACGTTTCCTTCATTTGTATGAGAGAACACAATTGGAACATAAGGATCGGCTTCTCTGCGCAGTGATAATTTTGTACAGTGGCCACGTCATTTTTCATGGGGGCTCACGTATGCCGTCTAAGCGCTTGTTATCGCGTTCCGATACGTGAGAGGCACGCTGCCTTTCAAGGTATTTAGGCAGGCACTACGAGTTTAGGAGAACCGCGACAAATAATCGTGCAGCGGGTGTGCAGCTGTGCTACGCTTGTACGACACTCGTACCGGAAGGCAGTGTTGCACTTCACGCTTACGCATTTCGTAACTATGGCGGCCTCCGTAGCAATTTGGGGCTGGAGGTCGTGGATACGATCCCTGCAGCAACCGCAGAGGTGTGGTGACGTGGTCAAAGAACACAGCCGCCGACGGGCTCACCTTATCGTCTATCACCGCCAAAACTACCGCAGTAAGCATCTTTATTTAGCGCGGCAATTTGCCGTTGAAGGCGTACTGTACAATTTTAATAAGCGATAACCGAAACATGCCACCGTTCTCTGCTGCCTCTTTGAGTTGGACCGATCCGAATATGCGTTGTTTCCAGAAGCGAAAGGAGCGCCAATCGGCGCGTTGTCGCCTCGAGCTAAGCGTCGCACTCGAGCACCGTTTGCGCGGTGAAGAATGACGCGTGCATGAAGCTAGCTCACTGCGCGGACGCTACCGCGCAACGCAAGGGCGTGTACGCGTCGTTCTGCACACAAATCGCGCGGGATGATCGGAGCCACGCCGGAGCAGCTAGCTTCAAAGAAGCGGTACGTGTTCTCACTCGTACAGGCACGCTCACGCTCGCATCGCTCTCGGCGTGTGTTTAGGTCATTCCTTCTACTGGACTTCTACCCAAAGATTCGATATCTGTTTGGTATGGGCTATGCACTGTCGCGTGGTCTTTGGTTCTGCGAGAGAGCCGGGAATATTTTCCCCACTGTGAAACATCGCTGTGCGTGTTTTAGCTAACATTTACCGTAGCAACCCATTCCTTCCTTTTCTCGATGGCACTCGTAAGGAGTCGCAAATTTTTACTTGCCAGTACAGTGTGTACTTCTATTTCGTGCGTAGTTATGTGCAGTTTGTGGCAGATTCTTAATCCGCGCAATCTCATTTTCTGTCCACATTCCCTTCTCACAGGTTACGTATGCAGTAAATTCCCAGATGCTAAAGTGTTCTACGCCAAAAGCACCTTGGCGTCGTGCAAGAGACACCCGTTGATATGTGGCTGATTCGCTAGCAAGCTCGCATCTCTGTTGCCACTCTTCATCAAGTGGGATTTTCAACTATTTTTTGTGTTGCTCTGTGGTATACTAGCTGCCGCATGGACGCTGTGAAGGCTTACTTTCGATTTGCTCTGGCGTTTAGTAGTAAAGGATGGGCTACCTTTCGAAGGGAGGCATTTACTTTTGTTTGTGAGAATGTTTACCAGCCTAACCAAGTGATACGCGGCTACTGTAAACAGCAGCACGAACAGAGGCGGACGACGAAATAGGTAGGAGCACACACGAGCGCAAGCTCTACTGAATGTTTGCTTTTGATGACAAAGGTATTAAACACACTGGTCAACTTGGCAAAGGTAAAAATCCGTGCGTGGCAGAAACAGCCACGTGCGACAAGAAAAAAATATTAAAAAGACATGTCATGTAGAATAAACGTGCGTGAAAAACGAGAACTATCGGTCAAATCTATTGAAAAAGCGAAAGATTTGTCCGATAAGTGATACTACCCAACGGGAAATACTCTTTTGAGAGCAACTTTTTCCCATTAAGGGCAACAGATAACTTCGTTATGCAATTGTTTCGTTTGTGATCAGTAAATATTGCTTCTGGAACGCCTCTGGTGTTGCGGTATAGAGCAGAAAGAACGATTGTTTCATCACAAAGACCAGAACACAAAAGAACTTATGGAAGCATTATTTATTGATCACGAAGAAATATTCATAAGCAAGATTTCTGTGACCCTTAGTGGGAAAGAGTTGCTACAGTACTTCTCGTTACTATCGCTTACAGGAGAAACCTTTCAGTTTTCATGTTTTTGTTAGTTTTTGAAGCACATGTTTATTCTACAGGACGTATTTCGGTCCTTTTTTGTTGTGCCGGGCTGTGTATGCTGCGCATACATGGCTTTTTCTTTGTGAAGTTGGCCAGTGTGTTTAAAATCTTCGTCTTCACGAATAAACTTCTACTTGAGTCAGCGTTCATGTGTGTTCCTACCTTAATTCATCCTTCTCGCCTCTGTTTGGGTGGTTGTGAAATATAAATGTACACCGAATTGTCGAAGTGTCCATAGAATTGATACATGAAGTTATTTGCGCTGTTTATTTCAGGAAGACCGCTATAGGGTCTTCTCTTTGTTTTTGACACTGAGTACATTTTTCTAGTTCAATTTCAAGGAGTCCCCTGAGGAAGCCAATAAGAGTGATGGTAACTTGCTTTGTGTGTAAGATTTATTAATTTCGTCCATTCAAAGCATGACATGGCACATGTCTGATTGTAGGTTGCAAGCATTCGTAGTAAGATCTACTTTTCGGTTCTCATGACGCTTCTTTGTACTGCGCTGCATTCTCCAGGCACATGAACCTTTTTATGCTCTAAGTGCATGCGTTCTTTTTCTATATGTTGGAGCGAAAATTGTAAACTTAAATATGCATATATATCATTTTCCTTGTAATCTTTTTCAACATGGGTGCTGTAGCTCCCTCTGTCTTTCAGTTACTGCTTTGTCCCAGTTTTTATGCAACCTTTATGTATTTTATGCAGCAAAATTCTGGTGCTGTTTTAATAACATTTTATCTGCAAAATTGAGGTAATTGGTGTTTCGTATATGCATTTATTTGCGTTTTTCACTGTCTCAGCAATCTGGCTGTCGAGTCATTGGAACCTTTTCTCATACTGTATGACTATTTCTGGGGTGCTTGATACTGAAAGTGCAGGTGACCATTTATTTGGCTGTTTGGAATTGTGTTAGCCATGTGTTACTACCAATTTTCTGTGCTCAATAATTATTTTTTCTCTTATCGTTCAAGGTATTAGCCTTCCATTATCTCTTTATTGACTCAGGTAGCACTTAGTTGCTGGGTATAGGAAAAAAGGCCCCAAAAAGTGATTTAATTAGCTTTGTGCAAGTCCAGAAAGATTACCTGAAAATGAGCTCACTAAATTGAGGAAATGCCACTAACGAACCCCTCTGTACTCCAAATTAACATAATCAAATGGTGTACTGTTTGTTCTTGACTTGTGCCAGGGAGATAAGCTGCTTTCATTACACAAAAGCTTTACAAGTTTATTTCTGAAGAAAGCAATCCTGGCTTGTCAGAAACACGATTCAGGTGTTCATCATGCCCGACAACTTTCTAAATGATGTCTCGTCAAATAATAGCTAAGTTGAGTGATGTTATTTTATAAAATATTTGGGCAACATGAAAATATATGTATCTCGAAGACAAAGCTCAGGCAAGTCTACTTTGGTACTTCATTAAATTTTAATCGTGGTGAAAGACGTGTGCTAAAGGTTGTATATATTTACGTGAAGATTCACGTGCAAGCAGCTCCAAGTGTTCATGTGTTCCAAGATGGTTGTTACAAGGGTATGCTTAAGCCCTGCCTTTTGAGTCGATTTGCCTTCTAGTCATAAACTTAAGTCGAAAGTGAAGAGCACAATGATCGTTTTGATTGGATTCATATGTATTGGTATTTTCAGATGTATTTACACTGCTAGAGTGCTGTAGGTACTATAGCCTGTGTCTCCAGGTTCGATGTAGTGGTGCCTTATGTATGTAATAATGTTTCACGTGCACGCATCTTTAGTGTAAATAAAGGTACTTGAAGTTGATCAGTCTCTCCTTTGATTTTGTTTGTGTTTGGAAAAGTTATGAGCAGGCACCGGGGCATGCAAGTGTGAACAGCGAAGTAATTTCAATATATGAATAAAAATACACCAGCCCAACGAAACGTCAATCATATTTCAATGGCGACTTCTGAAATCTCAATGGCATCTCAACTGTGCCACGATATGCTTTTCAATGCTGTAGCAATAATAACTCAACAACAGGTCAACAGAACTACCACAACGTTAGTTCAACGCAGAATCAATGGTAACTCAACAACCATTCAACAAAACGAGCACAACGGGTTGTCTAAGCACAATGGACTTTCAATGGTAACTTAACAATTATTCAACATTGAGGTACCCAATGGTGTTTCAATTCGATTTCAGTGGCCAATATTCAAGAGTGCTCAACGCTACACCCAACAATTCTCCAACATACTCTCAATAATTCCTCAATAAAAAACTCAACATTGACCAACAATTTTCCAATGCCTTCTCAATAATTTTTTTTGTACGGGTATGCAGCTTGAGTATTTATATCCACGAAGGAATGTTGGTGACCCATCGTTTAAAACAGTCAAATTTCATTTATCTATGGCGCACTCAATAACGTTACCCCGTGCATCACAATGATCACTGCCCCAGATGGTGTTGTGTGCCTTGAAGTCGCCATATATAAATACATTAGAATGAGCTATTTTGAAGATATTCACTAGCGATTCTACTGAAATCCGGTTTGAAGGTTGTAGATATATATTAATCACTGTTATACAGAGCTTGCCAAAGGATACTTTACATGCGATGAATTCCGGAGTCTGAATCACTGGACTGAATTTGATAAGATGGTAGGTCCTTTCCGACGCACAGGAGCACTCTGCTAACAGCCCCTTGACGAGAAGACTTGTATATCACATAATTTGAGAGGCGAAAGTCGTCATTGATTCCCGCCTCTTGAATGCAAAGTATTGGGAAGTTGTATTGCACAAGCAGTTTACGAAAGTCAGCACACTTTCTTCGAAGACTGTTGGCATTCCACTGAAATATGGAGACATTTTTGTAACGGTTATTCATGCTCTGCCTGCCGCAGTGTCGGCCCAGATTGTTGACACAATAGTGCTTCTAGAGGCAACAAGGTTTTCACTTCTGGTAGGTTGTTTGCTTCCGGCAGAGCAGACAGGATTGCCTTAAGAGCTGCGAAAAGCACTGGCAAAATCAGTTGTGTCACCGATGCTGTGGTATGTTCGCTATTAGCTGGTGTTACTTCTGCAGTAGATCAGTAAGGTCGCTGAGAGAAATGTGTGCGAGTACTGGAGCTTTCTTCTGTATTACTTTCTGCCTGTTGTGGTCTGGGTTTCCGTAGCACTGATGCATAAGACTGGGCACTTGACTGTGATCCTCTTGATTGGTCTCTTGTTTGCACTGTTGTTTGTTCTCTAAAGGAGGAATAGCTTGTTGATGCTCTTGGCTGTGGTGGTTCTGGTGCTCGCTGAGGTGGGTGATCAGGCACTGGATGAACAATCTCAAGGTTTGGGGCGGGTTCATTGCGTCGCGGTTGTCTTCCATGGATTAGTTCATGTCGACGCATTTGTGCCGCTGCTTTTTTCTGAGGGCAGCCTGAGAAGGAGGCGGCATGGTTCCCCGCACAGTTTGCACATTTAGGTTGAAGAAGCGACTTGCACTCCTTGTGGTCATGATCTTCTGAGCAGATTTTGCATCGACGTGTGCTGCGGCAGGTTTTTGCCATGTGCCCAAATCTCTGGAAGTTATAGCAGCGAAGTGCTGGTTCTAGGTATTCCTCGGCAGGGTGACTGGTGAAACCCAAATAAATCCTTCCTGGAATAGGGCGATCGTCTCTGAAAGTCAGAATTACCGTGTGAAGTGGACGTGACTGTACTGCTCCATCTTCTTGGCGGGAATATCTTATCTGTCTTCGTGCCGATATAACTCCTGCGCCTTTCAAGAAGTCTAGGAGTTGTTAGTGTGTATACTGCAGAGGCACATGTTTTACTTTTTCAACGTTTCGCGTGTATGACTCGGGGATGAAAGGCTTGACTTCAAGGCCACCTACACTTGAGAGCATCAAAAGGCATTTCGCCGAGGCTAGGGAAGCAACGCTGACACTGAAGCTTCCATCTCTGTTCGTCCCGAGAGACTGTACTTTTTCTTTGGCCGCGGAAACTATTTTGGCAGACACTCGGTTTGGATTTACTTGCCAAAAAGTAGTACCTTCACTTGTTGGGCGAAAGACAACCGGAATGCCTTCGGCTCGCTTTTTCTTGTACTTGACCAAAGTAAATGGTGCATCTTCACCCATCTCTTCTTCCTCACTTAGCTCATAATTCGATGTAGCGTCATCATACTTGCTGTCTTCTAGGCGAGGCTTCTTGCTCTCGGCTTCACCGTCAGCCATTACTCCTGAATTCGCTGAAGTTGATTCCGAGTTGTGGAGAACCAAACGTGCCGGCTTCATGAAGCTTTGTGACGCTTGCAAGGCCCCAGGCTTTTCATTACGGCCCGTAGCATCACTCATATGGCTTATTACGTTTGGACGAGCATAAGGCTCGTGACGATGTTCTCGGCTTCCGACCACCGTAGCGGCAGGGTAATAGCCAGGTCCTCAAAAAAGAAATGTCGTACCTGTAAGGCGCCTGACTCGTTGAATCTTCGGCCGACGTCTTGTTAATCAATCGTTGTCAATGGTAACCGTAAATGCCATTCTCTTAATGTCCATTAGAATATCGGCTACCCAGTATGCTCTCTCATCCATACCGCTATCTTCCGGTCTCTTATCGTTATGCCTAACATCTTCGTTCCATCGCTCTTTGTGTGGTCCTTAACCTGTTTTTGAGCTTCTTTGTCAGACTCCAATTTCTGCCCCATATGTCAGGACCAGTAGAATGCATTCATTGTACACCTTTCTTTTTAATGACAATGTATATTTCCAGTGAGGATCTGACGATATCTGGCGAATGCTCTCCAACCTATCTATCTTCTTTAAATTTTCTTCTCACGACCAGGGCTCCCTGTGAGTAATTGACCTAGGTAAACGTACTACTTCACAAACTTTAGAGGCTGAATGGCGGCCGTGAACCCTTGTTCCCTTGCTCGGGTATTGATCATTATCTTTGCTTCTGCATATTAACCTTCAACCCCGCTCTTATACTTAGGCGAAACTAAAAACAATTGTGCGAAATGTGTGGCGTACGCGCCGGCCTGCGCCCCAGTGTCGGCTTGTGTCTGATCCTGGAAAAGTGCGACGGTTATTTGTGATTATCGGAATAGATAAAGATGAAATTCTTCTGGCCGCACCGGCGACGCCATGCACTTGAACATTGGTCAGCAAAATGAGCGTTGCAATAAACAGGCAACAGAAAAGGGAAAGCACGAAGTGCAGCGAAAACGAATAAATAAGAAGGAGCTACCTCCAGTAATTACCTTTGCCGTAGGACCAATAATTCAATCAACAGAGAACAAACACAAGAGCCCAGGTGGTGCCGGCCAAGCTCGAGAACTTTGGCGCTCTTTGGCCACACCTGGCCCTTGCGCCATAAAACACCACACATCATCAAGCTCGAGAACTAATTTTCCCCACAGTGACAGCCACGAAGCGCTTTCTTGTTCCCATTTCTTCGTTACCACGCATTATTTTAAATAGCAACTGTTGCAGCTATACAGGGTGTTTCAGCGAACACTTTCAAAGATCTTTAAAAGCTGTCTGTGGCAAATATCACCATTCTAGTTCATGAGCTACATGAGCTACTATTTGTCTACTCAAAGCGAAGGACAATGTTTGCACAAAAATTTGAGATGTGGAATGGACTAATTGTTAAAAACTCACTAATTAGGTTTCTAACAAATTACATTATTGCCCATATTGCAATGTACTAATTATAGCCGTGGAGTTCGCAGGGCGGATCTACTTGGAACGAATTTTAAAGATGACACCATTTTCGAGATATAAATTCCGGAACTTTGCGGAGAAATGCATTGCCGTTCCAGTTTATTTGTAAACAAAACCTCGTCTTATGAACTGAAGCACAAAAGTAACTTGAAAGCCAATGCATTGCTCCGCAAAGTTCGGCAATTTATATCTCGAAACTGGTGTCGTCCTGAGAATTCGTTCCAAGTGGATCCGCCTTGCGAAGTCGCCTGCTAGAATTTGTGAATTGCAATATGGGCCATAAGATAATTAGCTAATAAGTGAATTAGTGAATTCTTGTTAATTAGACAGTTTTGAATTTCAATTTTTTGTGCAAGTAGTGTCCGCCACTGGAGTAGACCGGCTCATCTATCTGCCACAGGCAACCTTTTAAAAAATTGAGATTGTTCGCTGAAGGACCCCGTATATACAGACGATTTGTCCTAGTGCCGGATAAGGGCTTGAACAGGGCCAGCACCCAAGGGTGTTTAGTTCTAGTGGCCAAGCTAACGGGCCGGTGCAGAAAGAGTAAGATTGCAGAAGTTTTCTGAAGCCCGAGTTTTGTTCGCTTCTGGTACCGAGGCGTTTTCAAAGTCAACGCATAAAGTTCCTTCTCAACTCAGCCCACATATACGACAAGTGTTCCCGTTAGTTAGAGAAACAGCGACCAAAGTGGAGGCCTCTGCTGCGGAAATGTCTGCGAAATAAACGGCCCCAAGTCGAGGAGACACGTTCACCTGTGATCCACGTTGAATCACAGGTGCAGCTCGCGGATGCATGTATTTCCTTGCGCAAACATCCGAAGCAACATTACTAGCCCTATCTGATTGACGATATGGGTCGCTCATGTTCGTGGTAAATTGCGAGGCGGCAAAAGGGCAGCGCCAGGTTTTTCTACCCATCGAAGTGGACAACATTGTTGTCCGGTGTAGAGTGTGCGGGGAAGAGGGATGACATTGAACCTTGGAAGGGCACATATTTTTCGTAACATTGTGGACTGAGCCGTGAAGAAGAAAAAAGGAGCACCGACTTTGTCTCTTCTTGCTTAAGGAAAGAAACCTCGAATGTGGTTGACTGCGCGATAGGCAGCGGTGATATCGTCTCATCTTGCTTGCGGGCATGTGGACCCCCGTTCATGCGTAAAGGCCGGTCGCTGTGATCAAGTGTCTGTAGAGAAGTTCTACGCCCATTAAGGTTGTCGTAGGCAGGATATTTACGCTGGCGAAAATCTATTCATCGGGCACCATAATTTGAGCGAGTATATTTCATCAGCTTTGCCGCTCTATGGGGGCGTGTTCAAAAAAAGATTTCATCTGAGGCTGTGAAAGGTACGACTGTGCAAGTATTACTAGCCTTTCTTTATCGGAAGGGAATACGCTTCCACACGGTGTATGTACCAAGTGAGGTGACGGCGCTCATGTCGTCGCGTTTTATCCAATCTGTTTCAGATCTTAAGGGGAGACGCTAGTCGAAGATATTTATTCAAATATCTGAGCTAGAGCAATGAAACTCCGTTTTTTTCATATGTTTTTTATGCTGATTTTAAATGTAAGACCAGTGTTTTTAGCGAGTCGCATAGCTTTCGTTCTGTACCATGACAATATGTAATATGTTGACGTTTATCCCCCCCCCTTTCAATCTCTAAACTTGAAGGTTCATATTCCTCCACACCAAGCATCGAATGCCGAAAGGTAAACACGAAGTTCATATCAAGTGTGTTAATAAAGCTAAAGAATTATAACCTGAGAAGTATTAAAATGTACATACTCTAATAAGATTTAGTCGAAGTCCGTTTTAAATATACAAGAAATGGTAAAAATTAAAGGAAAGAAATGACACTCCACGCATATTAAAGATAATATGGCGAAGATTTCATCCAGATCTAAACATCGCTAGCACCAAAATCAAGATGGGCAAACAGAAGAATTGGTCCGAAATTGCATATTGCGTAAAACGCATATTAAAGTTTAATACTCCTAGGCAGAGCTCGAAAAACGCGGCAGAGATATGATTTTTTAATATAATTTCATGCTTCGTGGCAGCTCGCACAACAATGGTTATTTCGAGAACGCAGTTTTTTCGAACTAATAACGCGAACTGCAATAGCGAGTGGCCACGGTGGGTCGGCAGCGGTACGATAGACGAAACAAAAAGAACAGAATTGGTATTAAACAAAAACAACACTGCTTTTGGCTAGCAACTCCCGTTAATAACATTCGACTATCAACTCTTATTTTTCTAATGCTTATCTACACAGCAAGAAAAAAAGTTAGGGAACTTTCTGTCTGCACAATGCGCTGGCGGGCTAGTTGGTGCCCACCATTATTCATGGATCTCTCTCTCTCTGTATATATATATATATATATATATATATATATATATATATATATATATATATATATATATATATATATATATATATAAAGAGAGAGGGAGGGGCGAGCGTCTCTACACCTTCTTGGAGGTCTTGGAAAGGAGTTATATAGGCCGGCGGCTATAAAACCCCTAGAGTTTCCTCTAGTAATTTGGGTAGTAAACGATGTTCGCACGGCAGCATACAAATATTGGATGAAATAGCTAAATTCTTGATTTTTGACTTGCTAGCCCTACATGATGCTGGTCCCATTGTACGAATGCAGTGGATGAAGGGCGTGATGTGCAGTGGAATGTTGCTTTCTGCTGTTACAAATTGGCACGGATTGTCGAATGCCCGTTCGTGGCCTTTGCTTTCCTTCTGTAGAACTGTGGATTTGCGGAACACACGAGGGGCACAACAGTTAGGTGATGAGAAAATGCACTTTCAAGTTTTTTAATATCTAGTTTAGTAGCTTGTTCATGTGAACTCTGACACATGACGGCGCGGTATTCGCAATAATGTTCGAGTTCCCAGACTTGTGTCTGCGCCTATCTGGGGTGCAATGCATTGCACATGAGAGGTCGAGTAAAATTGTGGGCTCGACTCTACCTTCACTTCCTTGCGTTTCTTTAAAGCGCACCTAAGCGAATGCCAGCTATGGAAGCCTACAGTGTCCAGGTAATTTGATCTAAAAGTTGAACAGTTTGTGTTCAGTTCATTTGTTAAAAGATCCCTTGTTTCTTTTTGATTGGTTTCACTGGAGCTGACAACAAGTTTATTTTCTAATGTCTGACATCAGATATCAAAAACGGGCTGTAAAGTAAAACTCCAAAACGAAAGTCCGTCTAATTGCCTCCGAGTGTCAGCTTGTCGTGGGACGCAGAAAAAACAAACGACAAACACGGTTGTTGGAGCAACACACAAGAAACGCAACAAATTATTTCTGACCCTTTCAAAACGATGGCCGAAGCGCTAAATCAACAATGGCGCTGGCCGGGCTGTCCCTTTCTTAAACTTTTGCCATGTGCGCGTGAGTGCGATGTCACCAAATAACATGGTTGAATGACATATTAATTCTCGCCGGCCATGGTACTGGCATGCGAATCAGTGCAATCTGACAGGCAGCTCCAATGTGGCCTCGATCTCGAATAGATGAATTGCATGTCTATTTCCAACATGTGTGTCACGTACGAGCGCACGCACGTACTCAGCCCCTCGCAACCTTTCGAAAAAACACACATTGGGTCTGAGCGAGATATTCATTCGCAGTTTCCTTTGGAATTTCGGACGTTCAAATAATTGACAGCTAATATTGCGCTCTTTTCCTTTGACAGAGCGTCTGTTTTAGACGACGGCGCGGTCGGACATACTGAAACAATCTCTAAAAAATAGGGCTCATGCATTGAATGTTGCAGCACAACAGGAGAAACCGCGAGCCAGGAAGCCAGAAGACCGCCGTAGGTAAGACCTCGTTGACGTAGTATAGCTGTAATGCAGATTACTTTACCGATTTGAACGTCTTGCTAGCCACAAAATAATTTCACTGTTTTCTCTTGAAGCTCAACGCATAATAGACGAAGAAATGAGCCGTTGTGTAATCTATCTATCTATCTATCTATCTATCTATCTATCTATCTATCTATCTATCTATCTATCTATCTATCTATCTATCTATCTATCTATCTATCTATCTATCTATCTATCTATCTATCTATCTATCTATCTATCTATCTATCTATCTGTCTGTCTGTCTGTCTGTCTGTCTGTCTGTCTGTCTGTCTGTCTGTCTGTCTGTCTGTCTGTCTGTCTGTCTGTCTGTCTGTCTGTCTGTCTGTCTGTCTGTCTGTCTGTCTGTCTGTCTGTCTGTCTGTCTGTCTGTCTGTCTGTCTGTCTGTCTGTCTGTCTGTCTGTCTGTCTGTCTGTCTGTCTGTCTGTCTGTCTGTCTGTCTGTCTGTCTGTCTGTCTGTCTGTCTGTCTGTCTGTCTGTCTGTCTGTCTGTCTGTCTGTCTGTCTGTCTGTCTGTCTGTCTGTCTGTCTGTCTGTCTGTCTGTCTGTCTGTCTGTCTGTCTGTCTGTCTGTCTGTCTGTCTGTCTGTCTGTCTGTCTGTCTGTCTGTCTGTCTGTCTGTCTGTCTGTCTGTCTGTCTGTCTGTCTGTCTGTCTGTCTGTCTGTCTGTCTGTCTGTCTGTCTGTCTGTCTGTCTGTCTGTCTGTCTGTCTGTCTGTCTGTCTGTCTGTCTGTCTGTCTGTCTGTCTGTCTGTCTGTCTGTCTGTCTGTCTGTCTGTCTGTCTGTCTGTCTGTCTGTCTGTCTGTCTGTCTGTCTGTCTGTCTGTCTGTCTGTCTGTCTGTCTGTCTGTCTGTCTGTCTGTCTGTCTGTCTGTCTGTCTGTCTGTCTGTCTGTCTGTCTGTCTGTCTATCTATCTATCTATCTATCTATCTATCTATCTATCTATCTATCTATCTATCTATCTATCTATCTATCTATCTATCTATCTATCTATCTATCTCATGAACTTACAATTCACATTCATATCCCTAACTCTGTTATGTTTAAAATAACAGAGAAGTTAATTTTACCCAGGCGTTCCTGGGTTTCTTTTAATGTGGGTGTCACGTAGTTGTAAGTGAAAACAATCACTGATTCGCTAGGTTCCTTTTATTTTCTTCATTAATTGTACAGCGGGTGCCTAAAATTTGGCAGCGTTCAGAACACGAGGTAATACCACGAGGGCTCATTGGCCATAAGCATGTTAACTATACTGGAAATAAGGCAGCATCAGTTTTGGGATTCTTGCTGCGCAATTTTAGTCATTTACCGAGTAACTTAAAGACGGAGTTGTATTTCAGTCGTGTACGTTCAATACTTGAATATGGATGTGTTTGTAGGGACCCACACACATCTGAGCTTATAAATAAATTAGAAAAAATCCCGAATAGGGCAGTTAAACTTGTTCTTGGTAACTATAGCCGGCAGCTTAGCATGACAGAAAGCAAACTTAAATGGCAAGAGCTCAAGGATCGTAGAACGCATATCAGATTAAAATTTTTCCACGATATTTATTATTCTAAAACAGGTATAAACCGCGAACAATATATCCAGGCACCACACTGTATATCTAAGCGACTTGA